>NC_092143.1:83437631-83737631 GCF_043159975.1 Macaca nemestrina
TCCTTGAATCCCCACTGTTCTATCCGGTGACTACCATGGTGTGGCAGCTCTAAGGGCAGGGAGCTCATCTCTGCTGAATGCAGCCCCTTTGGGGGACACCGTGGCACCTAGAAACCTTCCCGGGTGCAGGTGAATGTGCCTCTCTGTGGCCTCCCCTGGCTGGGATTCAGAGCAGGGCTCACTTTTCTTCCCTTTGTTGGGACTAATGTGTCTGAAGACGCTGCCGGTGCCCCACCTGGTTCCCTCTTTTCCAGGTCGGGCAGCCCAGCTTGTTTTCCCCATCCCTCCTCTGGTACGTTGACAGCTCCCTCACTTCTCTCCTAGGTGACAGTGCTGGGGGCTTTCAGAGCTCAGCTACGATGGACGGTGTCTTAGCACAGCAGGCGCGAGGAAGTGACGAGGGCATTGGCAATGGTGAGGTGCTGGGGCACATTAGTCCTGGCTCCAGGAATAGCAGAACTCTGCCCCTAACATTCCATTTGCTGGTGGAAAAACAGACCAGTGGATTCTCGCTGTTCTACTTGCTAGATGATAGATTTTCTTCATCTTGTTTACCAAGAAAGAATGTGGCTTCTTAGCCAACAACTCGATTTCTGGTTCCTGGTGAACAGTTTTCAGAGTACTCTGAGTCTCTTCATTTGCAGAAAGGGAACTTTGAGAAAATGCCCAGCACAGTGCCTGCCTGGGACAGAGTGATTTCAGCAGATGTTTATAGAAATCCCGGTTTAGTTCAGGTTGGGAGCTGAGAATCCTTGCTGCTCGTTTTCGGTTTCCAGCCTCAGACCTTCAGAACCTTTGGGGGTTGTGTCCCTAAACTCAGCCGTACCCTAGAGGCCAGGTTAGCAGAGTGAGTGAGAAGCCCACTCGTGCCATCAACCATGTGCTTAGAAATGTAGAGGTTGTCATTAGAAAGTGCAGTATTTCTATCCTACTTCTGAATTTCAGGGAAGAGCGTCAGGATTTGTAAAGACTTCATCTATATTGAAGATGCCCGAGAGTTAGGCTTACCCGGCTACAGGTAGCGTGCCACCTGTCTGCAGTGCCCGTGCTGTGTCTTAGGAGGAGGGACTTGGCGGTGGGGGTGGGGGAGAGGCAGGACTGCAGGTGCCACCGGAGCCTGAGAGCAAAGATGAACAGAGGAGATGGGGGTGGAGCTGTGCAGAGCAGGGCCCACGTGCGGCTGTGTGTGTGGAAACTGAGTCCCGTGCGGTTCTGTGTGGAAACTGAGTCCCGTGCGGCTGTGTGTGTGTGGAAACTGAGTCCCGTGCGGCTGTGTGTGTGGAAACTGAGTCCCGTGCGGCTATGTGTGTGGAAACTGAGTCCCGTGCGGCTGTGTGTGTGTGGAAACTGAGTCCCGTGCGGCTGTGTGTGTGGAAACTGAGTCCCGTGCGGCTCTGTGTGTGGAAACTGTGTCCCGTGCGGTTCTGTGTGTGTGGAAACTGAGTCCCGTGCGGTTCTGTGTGTGTGGAAACTGAGTCCCGTGCGGTTCTGTGTGTGGAAACTGAGTCCCGTGCGGCTGTGTGTGTGGAAACTGAGTCCCGTGCGGTTCTGTGTGTGTGAAACTGAGTCCCGTGCGGTTCTGTGTGTGGAAACTGAGTCCCGTGCGGTTCTGTGTGTGTGAAACTGAGTCCCGTGCGGTTCTGTGTGTGGAAACTGAGTCCCGTGCGGTTCTGTGTGTGTGTGGAAACTGAGTCCCGTGCGGTTCTGTGTGTGTGTGGAAACTGAGTCCCGTGCGGTTCTGTGTGTGGAAACTGAGTCCCGTGCGGTTCTGTGTGTGGAAACTGAGTCCCGTGCGGCTGTGTGTGTGGAAACTGAGTCCCGTGCGGTTCTGTGTGTGGAAACTGAGTCCCGTGCGGCTGTGTGTGTGGAAACTGAGTCCCGTGTAGTTCTGTGTGTGTGGAAACTGAGTCCCGTGCGGTTCTGTGTGTGGAAACTGAGTCCCGTGCGGTTCTGTGTGTGGAAACTGAGTCCCGTGCGGTTCTGTGTGTGGAAACTGAGTCCCGTGCGGCTCTGTGTGTGGAAACTGAGTCCCGTGCGGTTCTGTGTGTGGAAACTGAGTCCCGTGCGGCTGTGTGTGTGGAAACTGAGTCCCGTGCGGTTCTGTGTGTGTGGAAACTGAGTCCCGTGCGGTTCTGTGTGTGTGTGGAAACTGAGTCCCGTGCGGTTCTGTGTGTGTGGAAACTGAGTCCCGTGCGGCTGTGTGTGTGGAAACTGAGTCCCGTGCGGTTCTGTGTGTGGAAACTGAGTCCCGTGCGGTTCTGTGTGTGTGGAAACTGAGTCCCGTGCGGTTCTGTGTGTGGAAACTGAGTCCCGTGCGGTTCTGTGTGTGGAAACTGAGTCCCGTGCGGCTGTGTGTGGAAACTGAGTCCCGTGCGGTTCTGTGTGGAAACTGAGTCCCGTGCGGCTCTGTGTGTGGAAACTGAGTCCCGTGCGGCTGTGTGTGTGGAAACTGAGTCCCGTGCGGTTCTGTGTGGAAACTGAGTCCCGTGCGGCTCTGTGTGTGGAAACTGAGTCCCGTGCGGCTGTGTGTGTGAAACTGAGTCCCGTGCGGCTGTGTGTGTGGAAACTGAGTCCCGTGCGGTTCTGTGTGTGGAAACTGAGTCCCGTGCGGCTGTGTGTGTGGAAACTGAGTCCCGTGCGGCTGTGTGTGTGGAAACTGAGTCCCGTGCGGTTCTGTGTGTGTGGAAACTGAGTCCCGTGCGGTTCTGTGTGTGGAAACTGAGTCCCGTGCGGTTCTGTGTGTGGAAACTGAGTCCCGTGCGGCTGTGTGTGTGGAAACTGAGTCCCGTGCGGCTGTGTGTGTGGAAACTGAGTCCCGTGCGGCTGTGTGTGTGGAAACTGAGTCCCGTGCGGTTCTGTGTGTGTGGAAACTGAGTCCCGTGCGGCTGTGTGTGTGGAAACTGAGTCCCGTGCGGTTCTGTGTGTGTGGAAACTGAGTCCCGTGCGGCTGTGTGTGTGGAAACTGAGTCCCGTGTAGTTCTGTGTGTGTGGAAACTGAGTCCCGTGCGGCTCTGTGTGTGGAAACTGAGTCCCGTGCGGTTCTGTGTGTGTGGAAACTGAGTCCCGTGCGGTTCTGTGTGTGTGGAAACTGAGTCCCGTGCGGTTCTGTGTGTGGAAACTGAGTCCCGTGCGGCTCTGTGTGTGGAAACTGAGTCCCATGCGGTTCTGTGTGTGTGTGGAAACTGAGTCCCGTGCGGTTCTGTGTGTGGAAACTGAGTCCCGTGCGGCTCTGTGTGTGGAAACTGAGTCCCGTGCGGTTCTGTGTGTGGAAACTGAGTCCCGTGCGGCTGTGTGTGTGGAAACTGAGTCCCGTGCGGTTCTGTGTGTGTGGAAACTGAGTCCCGTGCGGTTCTGTGTGTGTGGAAACTGTGTCCCGTGCGGTTCTGTGTGTGTGGAAACTGAGTCCCGTGCGGTTCTGTGTGTGTGGAAACTGAGTCCCGTGCGGCTGTGTGTGTGGAAACTGAGTCCCGTGCGGTTCTGTGTGTGTGGAAACTGAGTCCCGTGCGGTTCTGTGTGTGTGGAAACTGTGTCCCGTGCGGTTCTGTGTGTGTGGAAACTGAGTCCCGTGCGGTTCTGTGTGTGTGGAAACTGAGTCCCGTGCGGCTCTGTGTGTGGAAACTGAGTCCCGTGCGGTTCTGTGTGTGTGGAAACTGAGTCCCGTGCGGTTCTGTGTGTGTGAAACTGAGTCCCGTGCGGCTGTGTGTGTGGAAACTGAGTCCCGTGCGGTTCTGTGTGTGTGGAAACTGAGTCCCGTGCGGCTGTGTGTGTGGAAACTGAGTCCCGTGCGGTTCTGTGTGTGTGTGGAAACTGAGTCCCGTGCGGTTCTGTGTGTGGAAACTGAGTCCCGTGCGGTTCTGTGTGTGTGTGGAAACTGAGTCCCGTGCGGTTCTGTGTGTGTGGAAACTGAGTCCCGTGCGGTTCTGTGTGTGGAAACTGAGTCCCGTGCGGTTCTGTGTGTGTGTGGAAACTGAGTCCCGTGCGGCTGTGTGTGTGGAAACTGAGTCCCGTGCGGTTCTGTGTGTGTGGAAACTGAGTCCCGTGCGGTTCTGTGTGTGGAAACTGAGTCCCGTGCGGCTGTGTGTGTGGAAACTGAGTCCCGTGCGGTTCTGTGTGTGTGAAACTGAGTCCCGTGCGGTTCTGTGTGTGTGGAAACTGAGTCCCTTGCGGTTCTGTGTGTGTGAAACTGAGTCCCGTGCGGCTGTGTGTGTGGAAACTGAGTCCCGTGCGGCTGTGTGTGTGGAAACTGAGTCCCGTGCGGTTCTGTGTGTGTGGAAACTGAGTCCCGTGCGGCTGTGTGTGTGGAAACTGAGTCCCGTGCGGTTCTGTGTGTGGAAACTGAGTCCCGTGTAGTTCTGTGTGTGTGGAAACTGAGTCCCGTGCGGTTCTTTGTGTGTGAAACTGAGTCCCGTGCGGTTCTGTGTGTGTGGAAACTGAGTCCCGTGCGGCTCTGTGTGTGGAAACTGAGTCCCGTGCGGTTCTGTGTGTGGAAACTGAGTCCCGTGTAGTTCTGTGTGTGTGGAAACTGAGTCCCGTGCGGTTCTGTGTGTGGAAACTGAGTCCCGTGCGGTTCTGTGTGTGGAAACTGAGTCCCGTGCGGCTGTGTGTGTGGAAACTGAGTCCCGTGCGGTTCTGTGTGTGTGGAAACTGAGTCCCGTGCGGTTCTGTGTGTGTGGAAACTGAGTCCCGTGCGGCTGTGTGTGTGGAAACTGAGTCCCGTGCGGTTCTCTGTGTGTGGAAACTGAGTCCCGTGCGGTTCTGTGTGTGGAAACTGAGTCCCGTGCGGTTCTGTGTGTGTGGAAACTGAGTCCCGTGCGGTTCTGTGTGTGTGAAACTGAGTCCCGTGCGGTTCTGTGTGTGTGGAAACTGAGTCCCTTGCGGTTCTGTGTGTGTGAAACTGAGTCCCGTGCGGCTGTGTGTGTGGAAACTGAGTCCCGTGCGGTTCTGTGTGTGTGAAACTGAGTCCCGTGCGGCTGTGTGTGTGGAAACTGAGTCCCGTGCGGCTCTGTGTGTGGAAAATGAGTCCCGTGCGGTTCTGTGTGTGGAAACTGAGTCCCGTGTAGTTCTGTGTGTGTGGAAACTGAGTCCCGTGCGGTTCTGTGTGTGGAAACTGAGTCCCGTGCGGTTCTGTGTGTGGAAACTGAGTCCCGTGCGGCTGTGTGTGTGGAAACTGAGTCCCGTGCGGTTCTGTGTGTGTGGAAACTGAGTCCCGTGCGGTTCTGTGTGTGTGGAAACTGAGTCCCGTGCGGCTGTGTGTGTGGAAACTGAGTCCCGTGCGGTTCTGTGTGTGTGGAAACTGAGTCCCGTGCGGTTCTGTGTGTGGAAACTGAGTCCCGTGCGGTTCTGTGTGTGTGGAAACTGAGTCCCGTGCGGTTCTGTGTGTGGAAACTGAGTCCCATGCGGTTCTGTGTGTGGAAACTGAGTCCCGTGCGGTTCTGTGTGTGGAAACTGAGTCCCGTGCGGTTCTGTGTGTGGAAACTGAGTCCCGTGCGGTTCTGTGTGTGGAAACTGAGTCCCGTGCGGTTCTGTGTGTGGAAACTGAGTCCCGTGCGGTTCTGTGTGTGTGGAAACTGAGTCCCGTGCGGCTCTGTGTGTGGAAACTGAGTCCCATGCGGTTCTGTGTGTGTGTGGAAACTGAGTCCCGTGCGGTTCTGTGTGTGGAAACTGAGTCCCGTGCGGCTCTGTGTGTGGAAACTGAGTCCCGTGCGGTTCTGTGTGTGGAAACTGAGTCCCGTGTAGTTCTGTGTGTGTGGAAACTGAGTCCCGTGCGGTTCTGTGTGTGGAAACTGAGTCCCGTGCGGTTCTGTGTGTGGAAACTGAGTCCCGTGCGGCTGTGTGTGTGGAAACTGAGTCCCGTGCGGTTCTGTGTGTGTGGAAACTGAGTCCCGTGCGGTTCTGTGTGTGTGGAAACTGAGTCCCGTGCGGCTGTGTGTGTGGGGGCTGAGTCCTGTGTACCAGTCTTCCCGTTGCCATCTCAGGGATCCTCAGGGCAGCCTGGTGAAGACAGCGAGGGCACGGATTGCAGCTGACACACAGGGCTGTGCAGTGAGGCAGGAGCTTGCTGGGGAGAGAGGCAGGGCAGTCGAGGGGCACCTGGCACCTTCTCTGGGCCAGCTGACCTGGGTTCAAGGCCCAACTGTGCCCATTGGCAGCCATGTGACCTTGGATGCTTCCCTCAACCCTCCTGTGCCCTAATTTCTCCATCGATAAAAGGAAGACGTTGGTAATCGTATTACCCACCTCATGGGTTCTTCTAAAGATGGAAAGAATAAGAACCAATCATGTTCCGAGCTTGAGACACAGCTGGCCGGTCCTAAGTGTTTGTTATGGTTAAAGTGAGGGAGTCTGGCTTGGACTGCGGACCGCCTGACTGCGTTGCTCTCCCTCTAATGGTCATTACTGGGTGGTAACCGAACTTCAACTTCTCCTGGATTCGTAATCTTATTTCACTTCATAAAGTACAGTCATACAATCAACACGACTTTAGAATGTTGGAGGAAACTTTCTGTATTCCTCAAGTGCCATTTAATTAAAAAAAAAAAAAAGAATTTTGGATGAAACTAATATAACCCTGGGGTGGGCGAGTCTGGGGGGGCTTGGGAGGGGCTGTGATGGAGCAGAGTAGGACACGGCCCCGCCCTGTCACCTCTGGCGGATTGGGCCCCACCTGTCCCCTTCCAGGCCCGGAGTTGCAGTTGGTTGAGTGGGTGGGTAGGTACCGTTTGAAGAGTGGGGGCTGGGTGCAGGATGGACCTGAGTGGTGAGGATGCGTCCTTTGAGGAGGTGGCCCTGCCAGGCGGCTGCTGTTCGTTAACGGCCAGAGAAGCTGCGGCCACAGACCTGGAGGGCTTCCCAGCCCTGCCCCCCGAGTTGTCCTCAGAGTGGGCCTTGCTGCTCTTTCCGAAGGGCGCCTGCAGACCGTTAGACAGTTCCTTGGCCCATGTTCAACAGTGTGCAGGAAAATGCTTAGCCAGGAACGAATGGTTTCTGGAGTATTTGCCATCATTCAGTCCCACAGTGTCCCTTTATGAGTTTAGCTAATGAGGAGTCGACTTCTGTCTGTAGATGTTCTGAGCCCGATCGCTTAGGTGACGGCATTCTTGGCAGGGAAGCCGCTAGCCTGTTTTCCGAGTAGACGTCGTCCTGTGTGTGACGTCGTCCTGTGCTTCCTTCCCCTGCGCGATTGCCGTGCAGGTTGAAGATGGTTTTGTGCTTTTCTCTGCAGGTGGCTGTTCTGTGGACTCTGTGAGGTGATTCTGCATAGCCCCTCCCTTCTGCCTGGATTCTGAATCTGGATTGATTTTGTTTATGAAGCTTTCTGAGATGCATTTCGCTGAAAAGAGTAGTTGAAGAATGTGTCTGGAGAAAGCACGGGGTGCATTTTACAACAGGGGTGCTGTTTCACAGAAGCATTTCGAGTACGGTCTTCCCGAACCTACAGACTCCAGTGTTTCAGGGTCGGGGGAGGCATTGGCAAATGGATCTGTAAAATTATGTAAGAGCCCTCTCTTTTCTTTTACCTGAGTTAAAGCTGAGTTGCCCAAGCCAGAACCTGGTGCCGTTCTGACCCCCTCCTGGCTCCCTGATCCGTCCACTGTGTCACCAAGGCCTGTGATTCTACCTTCACAGTGTTTTCCACACGGCTCCTTTCCTCCTGCTGTGGTCACTGCCTTCCGTTCTCAACATTTCTTGCTTGGACTTTTGTAAAAGCCTCCGAACAGACTGCCCTGCCTCCAGCCTCCGCCCTCTCTCCCCTCCTTGTATCCTTCCCTGTGCCTTCCCTGTGCCTTCCAAACTCCTGGTCCGGGACCTCGTTCTGAGAACCTTCTTACCACCTAGCGGGAAGGCTGACCTGTCACTGCGTGGCTCTGAAGGTCAACGCCGAACTTACCTGTGTGGCCTGGCGGGGGTCTCTGTCTCCAGCCCCCGTTTCACTCAGTTCCTCCGGGGACACTCGAAGCCCTCCCGCTTCCCACTGTGCCGCCTGGAGCACGGCTTCCTCCGTCCTGCAGCCACACGGCAGCTGGCCAGGTGAGCTCTTTTCTGGGCTCATTGCAATTTGTCGAAATGTGCGGCAGGGATGAACAGCTCTGTGCACCCAGGAGCAAGGCATGCCACGTCTCTTCATTTTCGTGGAGAAATAAATCTCCTTTGATCCCTGACTCAGAAAGATGGGGTGGCTGATACCGGTCATCTGGGGACTGTCCTTCCCAGGCACGTTTCCGAGGACTTGTCACTCAGCCACACCCGGCCCCACTCCCCAGGGCTTTGTTGGCCGTGGGTCCTGCTTGCCTGGTGCTCAGATCTTCTTCAAGGTCTGCTGAAGTCATCTCCCGTGGGGGTGACCCTGGGACCCCGCTCTGCTGCCCACAGCTCAGGCCTCCAGGGGTCCTCCTCAGCCCACTCCCCACTACTCCTGAGGTCCTCGCCCTCCCCTGGGTGGGTCCCTGTTCTTCTCCCACCCCTGAGCACTCAGCCTCCTCCTCACCCCCGAGTGGATCTGCCTGATCTAGGTTTAGAGCTCTGGTTTGGAGCATCGATATGTTTAAGCATTATCTGGAGAGCTTGTTAAAAATACGGATTCCTGGACTCCACCCCAAGAGATTCTGACTCAGATGCTGAGATGGTGCCCAGCAGTGAACGCGTGTTTTAGCAAGAATGGCAGGCCCCTTGGCACAGTGGTTCTGTAGTTTGGACGAGGAGTAGCACTCGCCCAGACCTTAAAAACAAAGGCTTTTTCGGGGCTTGTTTTTAGGGCTCCCCCAACTTCTTCCTGTGGACCCGGGAACACAGAAGGTCGTTTTGCTGCAGAGTCCGCGTGAGCCCGCTGCCCTCAGCCCTGCATTCACAGCTAACCCGGGAGCTCCTCGAGGGCAGGGCCTGGCTTAATTCCTCCCGCACAACTCCTGTGCCCTGCACTGGGTCTGCAGCCAGATGTGGGCAGGAGCGGTCTTGGGGACTGCAGACACAGCCCGCTGAGGAAACCTGGGCTTGGCTTCCCGTTTCTTTCCGGGACGGGGCTCGGGTGTGCAGAGGCGAGAGGACGCTGAGGGTCTCTGGTGGCTGCCTTCTCCAGTTTGGGCTCGGACTAGACACAGCTGGGAATGGGCTTTGTTTTGTTTTGTTTCGAATTGGCATAGTGACCGTCTTAGGCAGGGCCTCCATACTCAGGCGCTGCCTGGCGACGGCTTCTCCGTGGAGGAGAGGGAGCTGCTCTGAGGCGAGCCCAGCACCGCAGTCCTGGCCAGACTCCTGGGCAGATCCCTGGAGCCCTGTCCCCACATCACCCTTGGAGCTGCCTTCCGAGTGTTAGCTACAGTTTCAGTCACAGCCTCAGAGGTGGTACGTCACTGACTAGGAAGAGAGTTGAAACGAACAGAATTCTGAGTACGAGTAACACTAGGAGCTGCAATTTTTATGTTTAGTGAGGCAGAAAATCCTCCACGTCAACTGAAGGCTAGATCTACTTTCATGTGGAATCTCTTTGAAAGAACAGCATTTTCTGAGTTCAGGCCTAGGTCCTGGTTAGAATGAACAGGGTAATGGTGGCAAGGGGGAGGTTCATGAAAATATTCTCAGACTGCAGGTCCGAATTGTGAAGGTGACTGCTAACATTGCTTTAGCAGTTCAGTGACACCTATTTTTGCAAAATGTACTTTCACTTGTAAGGGCCAAATAATTCTAACAAACATTTTTTGGTATGTAATGATGTAGATGTAGAGTGATACACTTTTTCTTTTGCTGTGCACTTAAAAATTATCAAAATAATGTTCGGAACTTCTGGAAACTCTACTTCTGATCACTGATCGGTTTCCACACACACACGTGTGTGTCTGTGTGTGTGTTGTGTTGTTGTTAGTGTGCACACAGTCCTGCAGCGTTAGTAGCTGTCGGAAGAGAGGTCCGTTCCCTTCATTTTAAAGCCAGCACCACCCGTTCCACCTGTCACACGTGGTGGTGGAGTTTGGGAAGAATGGGGGCAGTTTGGTCAGGATGGTGAAGCTGCCCAGAGCATAGCCTGTGAATGCTAATTCACTTTCTGTAAACAACCCCTGTGCTGTTTGGTGTTTGCATGTATGAGATCAGCCGTCAGTTTTTGCTCAGATGCAGCTCCTGCTCCTGTCTGACTGAGATGGGCCTCACCTCAGACGTCGCATGTAACTCAGCTACTTCATTTGTTCGTTCTCATCTTTTGCTTTTCTGGAAGGTTTAAGCCGGAGGCTGGGGCCCCCCATTCTGGCTGATTGGAAATCACACACGGGTAAGCATTGTCCAGCAGCTCTCCTGGGGCCCCTGGTGACAGCTCACATGCCATGAGAACTGGCACAGACCGTGAGTCACCCACTGTCCTTCCTGAGCTTTGACTTAAGGTAGCACGGGCAGACCAATGCATTCTTTCTTTTTCTTTTAAAACAGTTTTTTAGAGATGAGGCCTCACTCTGTTGCCCAGGCTAGACCTGAACTCCTCACTTGGAGCCGTCCTCCCACCTCGCCTCTGTGGTAGCTGGGACGACAACTGCGGCTCCCAGTGCACCTGGCTTGACACAGTCCTTTTTGTCTTTTGAAACTCTTGTACTTTCCAAGATGTACCTGGAGAGATATTTTCTCTTAAGTTTAAGACTATAGTTTTCTACTGATTTCCTTTGTTTTCTTGTCCCAGGGCAGAATATTTTGTTCCTGTTGATGGGCTGCGGATGGTGCCACTCCGCCTCCCCGGCCAGTCTTTCCTGGACTCTATCCTTTTTCCTTTGTCTCAGTTCCTCCTTCACCCTCCTCCCCGCTCGGCTTGACTCTTCTCCCTGCCCCCCTCCCCTGTTGGGATTCTGGCCTAGTGGGAGATGGTTTCGTCTGAGCATCTGAAAATATGGGGCTTCTTGGTCTTTCTATGCACATCTGAGCAGACTACTGAAGGCAGAGGACGGGAGATCTCTTAGGGAGTCAGCAGATGCCAAATGCTGTGCCTTCAGACTACCTCTGCTGTCTGTTATAAGCAGCCTCACACCGCAGGCTGCCCTTTAGCTGTTCCCTCGGAATGCAGCCTTGTTAAGTCACTGCCAGCGTTTCCCCTCTTGGCGTCCCTTTCTCTTACCTACGTCGTTAACTCCAGACTCTGCTGCTCTCTTAAAGGCTAAAGTAACGGGCAGAGTAAAACCCTGAAACGTTTAGAAGCTATGCAGTATTATATTGTAAACCTGTAAAAATCCTTAACAAAGTTAGTGGCTTGGAAAGATTTTCATGAGAACTTCAGCTAAAAGGCAGTAAAGTAAATGCCTTAAAATAACTAAACTGTGGCTTATAACAAGGCCATTGTTTGGCAGTGTCCACTTTTTAAAGACTTTCCAGATCTCGGAGAAGGAAATGATCCTGAGACAAAGTAGTGATTTAAAAAATGAAGACAGTAAATTAACATTGACATTATTTGCCAACAATTGATTTATTGTCTTCCAGCTTTTTACCCCACATTCTGAATAAATTGGACCCTGTGAAGAACTAGAAGATTAACTTTAGGGTTTTTGTTTGATTGAAATTGGTTTTGCAGAAGTGGAAACCGGCAAATCAGTTTACAGTGTGCTGTGCTGCTTAGTTTTGAAACCCACAAGAATGAGGAAAGATTGCGTGTCTTTGGATGCGAGAAGGCTGAGCTCATGTAGGGTTTGCCTTTTCTGGAAGTTTATTTTTACCCTTATTAATTTAGTAGCTTGTAGAACAGCATGTCCAGACTTTAACTAGTTAATAGTGGCTCCCAGGCTGGGCAGGATTTCAGTGCTAGTGGTCATTTTTCAGTGGTCTCATAGAGAAAGTACTGAGAAATATTCTAAGAATGGTGTAAAATGAAGAGGAACTTGGTAATCTTTTTAAAACACGGGCTCAATGAAATGTAAGCAGCTGGCTTACACACAATGACAGTCTTTACAATCAGATATTATGCTCTGAACTAGTGCTCTGATGAGGTAGTAGAAGCTTGTCTCTATTTTCAATTAAAATGATCCGTGAATGTGGGAATATTTGGAGCATCTGTGTCTTTTCAAATGTACTGGGGTAGATGATCTTTTTTTCTTTTTTCTTTTTCCTGAGGGGAAGCCCATTTGTGTGGTGGCTTCTGCTGGTGGCATCGGTGCCTGTTTCCCAGCCTGCTGGGGCCCTCGCGAGCTGTCTGACGTCATGCTCACGCTTGAAGTCGGTGTGAGTCGGCAGTGTGGGAGCTCCTTCCAGAGAGGCGTGCTCTTTTCATCTTGAACGGTTCATGGGTTTCTGCAGCAGGCTTGGTTTCATTCTCAAACTCAGTGTCCTCATGGCCTTCTTCGACCCCTTCCTCCTGGTGCCCCCTTGGATGTTCTGTCCTCCATCCTCCCGCGTGGCCCTGTCCATCACCCAATGTCCCTGTTAACTTGCTTATGGGCGTCACTCGAATAGCTGCCTTCTCAGCAGGCTCTCACTGCTGTGGATTTGAACAAGTGTTTGTAGGGGAGTCGAGGCAGGCTACCGTGATCTGCAAACACACCAGGCTGTCTTTAGCCGTGTTACTGGACTGCCGTGCTGGTGTCTCCTGGGAGCTGGTTAGACGTGTGGATGCTGGGCATGGTGGCTCACATCTGACGTCTCAGCACTTTGAGAGGCCAAGATGGGATGATCTCTTGATCCCAGGAGTTTGAGACCAGGCTGGGAAACATAGCAAGATCCCAATTGTACAAAAATGTTAAAAAGTAACTGGGCATGGTGGCATGCCTACCTGTGGTCCCAGCTACCTGGGAGGCTGAGGTAGGAGGATCACCTGCACCCAGGAAGTGGAGCCAGCTGTGAACTGTGATGGCTCCATTGTAATCTAGCCTGGGTGACTCTGTCTCTTAAAAAAAAAAAGAAAAAAGGAAATGTAGACCCTCGGGACTCACTACAGATGTGTAGAGGCTGAATTGGCTGGTCGAGAGGGCAAAGTATGCTTATTCCAGGCCTATTTGCATTACCGCGTACAAGTTTATCAAAGCATTGGAAGGCAAGCAAAGTGCGTTAGCAGTAGACTGTGTTTTCAGTAAGTTATTTCAGAGCACTGGGTCCAGGACTTTACCGGTCAGTTTATGCACAGATAATACAGATGGGGTGAGATTTCAGAGCACTGGATCCAGGACTTCACCGGTAAAGTTTATGCACAGATAATACAGATGGGGTGAGATTTCAGAGCACTGGATCCAGGACTTCACCGGTAAAGTTTATGCACAGATGATACAGATGGGGTGAGATTTCAGAGCACTGGATCCAGGACTTCACCGGTAAAGTTTATGCACAGATAATACAGATGGGGTGAGATTTCAGAGCACTGGATCCAGGACTTCACCGGTAAAGTTTATGCACCGATAATACAGATGGGGTGAGATTTCAGAGCACTGGGTCCAGGACTTTACCGGTCAGTTTATGCACAGATAATACAGATGGGGTGAGATTTCAGAGCACTGGATCCAGGACTTCACCGGTAAAGTTTATGCAGATAATACAGATGGGGTGAGATTTCAGAGCACTGGATCCAGGACTTCACCGGTAAAGTTTATGCACAGATAATACAGATGGGGTGAGATTTCAGAGCACTGGATCCAGGACTTCACCGGTAAAGTTTATGCAGATAATACAGATGGGGTGAGATTTCAGAGCACTGGATCCAGGACTTCACCGGTAAAGTTTATGCACAGATAATACAGATGGGGTGAGATTTCAGAGCACTGGGTCCAGGACTTTACCGGTCAGTTTATGCACAGATAATACAGATGGGGTGAGATTTCAGAGCACTGGATCCAGGACTTCACCGGTAAAGTTTATGCAGATAATACAGATGGGGTGAGATTTCAGAGCACTGGGTCCAGGACTTCACCGGTAACATTTATGCACAGATAATACAGATGGGACGAGTTCTGTGTGGCTTGAGCAGCACACAGTCAGCTGCTTTCTGCTTTCTGGACCCTGCCTGGTTGTGCTGCGAAGGACCCTTCCTCAGGGCGTCGGCAGGCTCCAGTGGGAGAGGCTGCGGCGGGAGAGGCTGCGGCGGGAGAGGCTGCGGCGGGAGGCTGCGGGGGGAGGCTGTGGCGGGGGAGGCTGCGGCGGGGGAGGCTGTGGCGGGGGAGGCTGCGGCGGGGGAGGCTGCGGCGGGGGAAGCTGCGGCGGGAGGCTGCGGCGGGGGAGGCTGCGGCGGGGGAGGCTGCGGCGGGAGGCTGCGGCGGGGGAGGCTGCGGCGGGGGAGGCTGCGGCGGGGGAGGCTGCGGCGGGAGGCTGCGGCGGGGGAGGCTGCGGCGGGAGGCTGGAACTCTGCAGGAGCGGAGATCACAGCCGGCACTAAAAAAGCGATCTCCAGTAGAAGGGAAGAGAAAATGTATTTCAAGCAATGAGACTGTTGTTTTTAGAAACTAAAAAGTTATACGTGTGATAAGTATGTATGTGTATGTATTTAAATACCACAACCCAGAGTGTGTTTATGTATGTATGTATTTGGACGTTACCTGTGTATATATGTGTATATGTGTATTATCTGTGTATATATGTGTACATGTGTATATATTGCATTTGAAATATCTGAAAGTATACGATGACTACTATGGGGGATTTACAGAGGAAAGATCAAACATAGTTTAATGGAGGAGAATGATCAATAATAGATGTTTATTATTGGCTCAGTTTACCTATACAACAACTAAACACATACACCAATGAGCAGTGAACATTTTCCCATCCAGAAATGCTGGGAAATAGGGTGTCGTGATTTTTAAACCATTCTAGTTAATATAGAACTGTCCTATTATACCATTGACAGACTTAAATAATGAGAATCTAATGAGGCTTAGTTAAGACTCAAGTGACTGTAACCGAAGTTATTTCTTGCTGCTGATGTAGATGACTGTAGGGTTCTCCGTTTCTCTGGCGGCGTGACGGTAGGCGTTCAGTGCCTATGTGGAAGCAGCCGGTGCAGAGGGACCCTCTGAGCCCGTAGAAGGCCCGTTTCCTAGTTCCCACTGGGGCTTCCAGGGCACTCTCTGGGTACTTAGTTCACGAGGTCTTTCTCAGTCTGCCGGAGGAGATCGTAGCTACCCCGAAGACCGAAGAGTCCGGGTCCAAGGCCTCTTCTCGGTGTTCTCCCCTTGTGATGTCCTCAGCATCTGACACAGGGCCTGGCACGTTCAGCATCTGATAAGCCCCTGTTGCGTGAAGGCCTTGGATGCCGGTAGTGCTCCCCGAGGTTGGCCTTGTCCTGTCTTCCTGTAGGTGGCTCTGGAATTTTTGACGCCCAGGAGGTGGGGCCTCTGAACGTTGCTGCCTGAGCACTTGAGCCAAGAGTGTTAGTTGACGTTAGGCACATGGACTGCTTTTGCTTTGACTGGCAGATCTTGGTTGAAGGGAGGGGATGGGAAAAGCTGAATCAGCCCCTGGTGCAGGGACTGCTCCCAGCAAGTCCGTTTCCACCCCACCCACCGTGCAGTGCTTTTTTTTTTTTTTTTTTTGAGACGAAGTCTTGCTCTGTTGCCAGGCTGGAGTGCAGTGGTGCAATCTCGAATCTCGGCTCACTGCAACCTCCGCCTCCTGGGTTCAAGTGATTCTCCTGCCTCAGTCTCCTGAGGAACTGGGACTGCAGGCGCCCGCCACCATGCCTGGCTAATTTTTGTATTTTTAGTACAGACGGGGTTTCACCACGTTGGCCAGGATGGTCTTGATCTCTTGACCTCGTGATCCACCTGCCTCAGCCTCTCAAAGTGCTGAGATTACAGGCATGAGCCCCTGCACCCGGCCCTCAGTGCTTACTTTGAGGAATGCTCCTGACCTGTGCGGGGCCTGGGTTGCCTTGGTCCAGGTAGAAATCCCCTAGAGGGTGTCGTGGGGCTCGCGTCTGTGAAGACACTGGGCACTTGAACTGTGCCCTGGCGACGGCCGGAGGTGGTGCTCTGTGCTCCAGAGGAGGGGACTTGCCAGACGGCTGTCGCCATTCCTCATTTGTTCCCGGCAAGCAAAACTGGACCACTTTATTGTTGCATCTGGTTTGAAGAGACCTTCGCTTCTATTTGGGGAGAAGAAAACCCAAACGCAGCGAGACAGCTGCCAGATGGTGCCTGGCTTTCGCCTCCGTCCCGCTCCCCCTGGCCGAGTTAATGTCCTTGGTGTCGCCCCATGCTGCGTGCTCCATGTGTATTTCTGGGGTCTGAAAGGCGCTGATGAAATGCTTGCTGCGGCTTTGTTAGGACACAGGTGGTCACGCTCTAGGCTGTTGCAGGGACAGCGGCGTTCTGCAGCCTGCAGGAGCCGTGGCCAGTGCGTGGTCACTCTGCATGGCAGCCTTGTAGACCCGGCCGGGACTCTTCAGGGACAGCTGGAGACCTCCTGCTGCTCCGTGACTGGGGTTACCATGACCACTGTCTCTTCGCTGAGGCCAGACTCAGTGAGTGCAGATTCCTGGTGCTGGCCAGTGAGGCCCCAGGAAAGTCACACCTATGGTCGGTGTAACTCGGCTTCAGTTTGCTCAGAATAATGCAGCCCTGTGAGCGAGAGGGAAGCTAGGGAGCTGTGGTGCATCAGCTTGTAAAGATGTTAGAAAATTATCAAAACAAAAACCATGTGGCGTTTACAGGTCGAACGCATGAATGGATGCACACGTGCATTTTACGGTGTGAAACTGTCCCTGATGCGATAATCAGGTGTGTTACGGCATCTGTGGTGACGGGGTGGGTCCATCTGCAGCGTTTCTGGAAAGAGCATCGTAAGGAAGGTTGGTTTGGGGAAGGGTGCCTTTCTTTTCTGTTTCTTATGTTACCAGCTGCTCTGTGTATTTTCTGTCCCATGATGATTTCCCTGAGATGGCTCTTCACTCTCTCTGGGCCTCCTTGTGTGTGTGTGTTTTGGAGACAGGGTCTCACTCTGTTGCCCAGGCTGGAGTGTGGTGGTGTGATCATAGCTCACTGCAGCCTCAGACTCCCGGGCACAAGAGATCCTCCCGCCTCAGCTTCCTGAGCAGATAGGACCGCAGGCGTGCACCACCACGTCCGCTAATGTTTTCTTTCTTACAGAGACGGGATCTTGCTAAATTGCTCAGGCTTCTGGTGAGCTTCAGTGATCCTCCCACCTCGGCCTCTCGAAGTGCTGGAATTCCAGACGTGAGCCGCCGTGCCCAGCCCCTTGTGTTTTAAATGGCTCTGCTTCCCAGGACCCAGCCACCAGCTGGAGCGAGTCCTGCTCCGGAGAGAGGCCGGAAGCCTGTGGCCAGGCTTCTCTTCAACGTTTGCCCAAACAAATTTCCCATCTTCCTTGAGCTTCACGAGAGAGTGAGAACACTGGAAAGATTAAGAATAAGTGCGCCTCTTTCCCTTCGGGGTTTTCCATCCTCCAGCCCCTCATGCCGTCCTGTCCTGGTGCAAGAGCGGTGCTGCCTGTCACTTTTCAGGAGTGGATACTTTTCACCCGAGGACCCCCACCCACTCTGCCTCTTCTCGCTCTGCTTCCTGGGGGCCCGTGGCTCACAGCCGTGTCTGGGACGTGTCATTCAGGAGGTGGTTTGGGGCTAGTGAGATTGGCAGCCCCTCAGGATCATGCTGTTGGAAAGCCACGTGTGGATGCCCCGATCGGTGCCTGGTGCCGCAGGGTGTGGCGTGTGAGGAGCTCAGCCAGCGCCTTCTCTTCTCTCCTCGGCGGGCGGCGGTGCTCGCTGGCTGTCCTCAGTGGCTTCCTGTTGAATGAACCTTTCTTCTGACGGCTGGATTTCCTTGGGGGAGGCTTCGTGTTTGTGCTCGGCCTTCTTTCTTGGAGGCCTGGGCTTGACGTTGAGTTGTGTTTGGTGAGGTTATGGAAAAAGCCTGTAGTTTACTAGAACAGAGGGAGGAGGCCTGGGTGGGGCGTCAGGTCTGCCTTTGTGCTGTGACCTGGAGCCGTTGATCCCTTGGCTGGGCCTGGGGAGGGGTTGGTGAGTGACCCCCCCGGTTCCCTGCTGGTCCCTACGCAGGGGATGCTAAGCAGCAGGTCAGTGGCTGTTTTCACAGCTAGAGTCAAAGTTATGCTGAAAGGAAGAGGTGAGTTTGTTGCAGTTCTCTGCCTCGTGTCATGGAACGGCTGTTTTTAGTTTTTCTTGGCTTGGGTGTGAGAATCCTGCCTGCGAGGCTGAGCATGAGGGAGAAAGCGTGGAGATGATGATCGCGTTTGCTGAGTGATTGATGAAGAAGTGGGAATGTATTATACAGTCCTGAATATAGATTTCAGGCAAAGTGTGACAGGTTTCTGTAATGAATAAAGTTTTTTTTTGTACTTTTTAAAGTAATTTTATTGATTTAAGTATTTTAAAATATCACCGTCATTAAAACTAGTCCTTTTGGAATGTAAAATAGACACAATGTTGGGTAGCAGGAACTGTATGTGTTGAATTATTATTTTCAACAGAGCTTAAAGTCTTGCTTAAAATAGTTAAAAATTATCAGTGTAAAAACAGAATATCTTAAAGAGCTGGGCATGGTGGCGTGCACCTGTAGTCCCAGCTACTGGGGAGGCTGAGGTGGGAGGATTGTTTGAGTCCAGGAGTTTGAGGCTGCAGTGAGCTGTGCTTGTGCCTGTGGGCTGCCACTGCACTGTAGTGTGGACACCAAGCAAGACCCTGTTTCAAAAAAAATCTAAAAGAAATTTTGAAACAGGTTGCCAGGAAATTGGATTGGTATTTTGTTTCAGAATTAGAGCCTGGTCATTTGACCCATACAGGTTTTGTCACTTTAGTTGGGAAGGAAAGATTTATTGATACTAATGGAAAATTAAAAATGAGTCACAAATTCTTACTTTGGAAATTCTCTTAGGGAACTTTTCGTTTTTAACCTTGAACTGCAGATCACTAGATGCCAGAGAAGTGGCAAGGATATTTGACAAAAGTAAGAACTACTGAGTGACATTTTAAGCACTGACTCAGGTTCACCGGCAAAATGAAATCAGTGCTGGAGAAGTTGTGCGTTCATTCTTTGGGGGTAGAACATGAAGCCAAATATCTTCAACCTATTTTGAAATTCAAAGCTATGGGCTCTGCTTTGAAGACTTGAATAAGTTTGGTTGCTATGGCCTTTTTGTGACTAGACATTGACAAATCCTAATTCTATTACTGTGGCTCATTTAAAAAATTTTAGTAGCACAACAAGGTGATTATAGTCAGTAATAACTTAATTGTATATTTTAAAATTAAAGAGTGTAATTGGATTGTTTGTAACTCAAAGGATAAATGCTTGATGGGATGGACACCCCATTCTGCGTGATTTGCTTATTTCATATTAAATACCTATATCCAAACATCTGATGTACCCCGTAAATACATGTACTTACTATGTGCACACAAACTATAAGGATAAAAGAAAACAAATGTTAAAGGCCTCCCATGTGCCACACACTCTGCGCAGTCTTGGGATGCCAGGATGACGGACGGGGATGTGGTTTCTGCCCACGAGGAGCTCAAAGTTGAGGAGGAGAATGAATTTCCACTTTTGGTCAATGAGGCAGGGCAGAGGCCTGGTCTAATGGACAGTTGTGTATGCATTTAGTATATGCATGTGCACTTTATATTATGTACCCCATATGTAATTACTAAGTTTGTTTGTTGATTTATTTATTTATTTTGAGGTAGGGTCTCACACTGTCGCCCATGCTGGAGTGCAGTGGCTCGATCTTGGCTCACGGCAACCTCAGCCTCCTGGGTTCAAGTGGTTCTCATGCCTCAGCCTCCCGAGTAGCTGAAACTATAGGTGTGCACCACCACGCTCAGCTAATTTTTGTATTTTTTGGTAAAGACGGGGTTTCACTGTGTTGGCCAGGCTGGTCTCGAATTCATGGCATCCTGATCCACCCGCCTCAGCCTCCCAAAGAACGGGCATTATAGACATGAGCCACCATACCCAGCCTAATTACTAAGTTATATTCACAGTTTTCTGTTGCTGTGTAACAAATTATCATAAACGTGGGATCTGAAAACAGTACTTATTGGTTATCTCACAGTCTCCATGGCTCCAGAGTCAGGCATGGCTTAGCTGGTTCTCTGGTCAGGCTGTGTTCCCATCTGCAGGTTTGAGTGGGGAAGAATCCACCTGCAGGTCATTCAGGTTGCTGGTGGAATTCACTGACTTGTAGCCGCAGGACTGATGTCCCTGCCCCCTTGCTGCTTGGCAGCTGGGGGCTGCTCTCAGGTCCTTGGGGAGCCCCTGTAGTGCTTTGCCAAGTGGCCCCTCACAGGCCCCATCACGAGGTGGCAGCTCGCTTCTCCAAGCCAGCAAGGGAGTCTGTCACTCCGTCGTCGCTAAGGTGGGATCCCACGTAGGTCACCTGGTGTGGGGAGAAGCATCCTTTGCGGTTTTCGGTGGGTAGAAACCAGTCACAGCTTCCACCTACACTCAAGGGGAGGGAGCTGTACAGGCTGGGAGCAATTTGGGGGTTCACCTTGGAATTCTGCCCACCACAGTACCTTTCTGGTTATTTCACAGACTTCTGTTCCCAAGAAATCTGAGCGTTTGTGTCCTAGGAAGACTGGCGAGAACAGCCCCCATGGAGGAATAAAAACTAAGATCTGGAAAATCAGCAGTGGTTTGTTTTCATCTCTCAGCAGGCAGGAAACAGGAGGAGAAAGGAATGTCTGTAGCTCCCAGCACTGATGGGAAGGAGGTGTTTGGCTGGGGTAGGGCTCCGCAGGAATCTCCCAGGCTCCTCTAGCCAGGTGCAGCTGTGTTTCATCCGGCTGTCTTTACATGGGCTGATCACTCAGGAGTGGCATATGGCAGGAACACGCTTTGGGGTACGAGCCTCCTGGAGAATGAACTGCAGCACACAAGCTAGACAGATGGTGGCTTAGTCCCCCTTGGACAAGCGTGTGTCCTGCACACTGGCGGGCAGGGTGCTGAGAGGCGCTTGTGGTGTCTGAGGCGGAGCCTTGCTGAGTTCCCCGGAAACTGCTTTGTGAGCTCAAGGCGGTCACCCGAGGATACCCGGCGCTCTGCCTGGGATGGTGCGGTGCCCACAGAGCATCCTCGCTCGGTTGGGATGGGGACGTCGGTGACAGGTTGTATGGACTGGACAAAATCTGGAGCACCAGCTGGGAGGACAGTCTCCTATCAGGATGGAGGGCAGGTCAAGGCAGCCTTGCAGGCAGAGTCGTGAACGTTACCATCCCAGCAGTGTCACTGCTAGAGGGCCTGCTTCTTCCACGAAATCAGACATGTGTTTCAGCGGAGGAATCACCGGGTCCCGCCCGCTTTTAGGTGGACCCATGTTGTCTTGAGACAGTTTGGATTGCTGTGAAAGAAGATGGTCTTTTCACAGCCGTTAGGGTGTGTATGAATTTTAAGAAGGCCAGTCCAACAGGGATACTGTCTGTTACTTGGCCTCTCATCGAAGAGGAGGCCCGTGCCTCTGCAGGACCAAGTGTGTGTCCTTTGACAGATGAGGACTTGGTGCCCTGTGGCTGAGTGGAGGCAGAGGGGCATTTTGTCCCAGTTCAGTAATTCTGTGCTGTAATTCTTCTCTCTGCCTTCCCTTTATTACTTGATGCTTATTGTTGCATTTTTATTGTATTCATTTTGATATTTATGCCTCTTCTCATGACAGCCCTCAAATATTTAACCAGTTTCGGAACTTGGGAGGGGGCCACACGAAAATAAACCATCGGCTCACAGAAGCTCTTCATCTTTCTTTCTAGTGGTTCAAGCTCTACGTCCGTGACGTCAAACCTCCCGTTGGGCCATTTCCAAGAACTGCCATCAGCTTCTGTATAGTTTAAAAGGTAGGTGGAGCCGCTTGTGACTGTTCTTTGTGGTGACGTCCGGGAAGTCGAGCTTGCCGTGGCAGGAGCTGCCCTGCGATGGTGGAGCTGTCTGGCTGCGTTGGTTTTTACAGGGTGCGCCTCATTTGTGTGTTTCTTCTTTGGGGCTGGATGTCCATTGCTGGGGCTTGGGTGTCTATTCACAGTAGAAGCTTGGGTGACACCTGTGTGTTTTCAGAGCCAGCCCTGGTGGGGGACAGTTAGTGGCAGAGCTGGGGGTTGCCGGGAGCCCCCATCTGGCATGCCAGCGTCAGCCTCTGGCCTCATGATGCCCTGCCCCCTCATCGCTGTGTTTTCTCAGTTCCTCTGGGATTCTAGTGATGCTGATTTTGTCTCATTATCAGTCTTCATTTGATGTCAAAGAACATCAAGTGAAGAAATACATGAGAATTTTCAGGAAGGTAAGACATTCTATAAAATAGAAGATCCAATTTTTTTTCTAAATTTTTAACGTGCCTGGTGGTAGGACTTGTCGCTTACGGGAAATCCCTTCCTAGAATGTAAGCCTTTTGAGGGCAAGCACCTCGCTCTCTCCCGCTTGTCCTCCTTCCTTCCATTTATTTTTTCTTCAGGGCCTAGAACAGTGCCAGCAGTGTCAGGCGCTCGATAAAACTTTTGGCAAATGAAACGACTTGTTGAGGAATCCACCCCGAAGCTCTTAGAGCATATCCCAGCCTTTCCTTTCTGGTTGCTGTTGGCAGCTGAGGAGGCACCTGGAGAATCCAGGAGGATTTGCGGTGCTTCCTTGCTGAGGCACACAGACCCTGGAATGTAAATGGACTTTTTACAGTTTGACGCCTTCCCGAATTGCGGGTGCAAAGCAGTATGCATGGCAGAGCAAACCACGCTTGGGTTCCGTGTGGGGGCAGCTCCTCCACTGCTGAGCTCGAGCGTCTCTCCTGTCTCCTGAGTGGATTTCACGCCCATTCGATTGGCTCTCGGGAAGCTGGGGTGGAAAGAGCTCGTGGGGAACACCCAGACCGCACGCCTCGCGGATGTTCAGTGACTGACGAAATGCTTGTTATTCACACGATGCCTTTGTTAACCTGACAGAACAGCACGGTGTTTGAAAATCCCAGCTCTTCGCTGGCTGGGTGGGTGTGGAGCAGCCGTTTTTCTTCCATCGTTTGGCACATTCACCGCCAGCTTGAAGTGGGCGGTGGCAGCACCTCTCTGCCAGGGCTGACAAAGGCGTGGGCGCAGTTTCATTTCTCTTTTATTGTCTCAAATACAGTTCCCATTGAATTGACCCACCAAAAACTAGCACCGTCTTCCAGTAGAATTTTACTAGGTAGCGGAACACAAACACTGCTGGACTATGCCCCCGCAGACTGAAACTTGAGTTACAACATTTCCGCAAAAGTAGAAAGAATCCTTGCAAATGACTTAAGTATCTGATTTCCCCCCTTATGTAGGGTTACCTCACTCATCAATTATTTTAAGCAGCTTTCAAACTTGGTAATGGAAAACTTTGTCTTGACTGTACTGGTATGTGTGGATTTTAAATTAAATACAAAACTACGTCGCTTCTCCTGAAAATCAGAGCAGCCAAAGAAGGAATCACTGTTTCTGCAGAACTGCACGGAGCTTCATCATCATGGGTGATTTTCAAGCACAGACTTAGATTGCGAGGCGTCGTCAGAACTTTCACACCTCTAAACTAGGTTCTTACAGCTGACTGTCCTGGAATTTATATTTGCTCTGTTACTTGCAAAATTGTGTCCCTTAAGCAGCTCACAGCTGGGCTGTGAGACATTCCTACGAGCTGATAAAATGGACAGGTGGTATTGCGTTCTTCTGCTCTGTCTGCTTGCCTGGGAGGGCCCAAAGAGGCCTAGAGCTTTGCATTAACTGCAGGATGTGCCTGTGTCCTTGTCCAGTGGATGTATTTGGACTTGGTTTTAAAATGCAGCCGGGTCCACGTGTTTGGGTTGCTATTCAATACACTTTTGAGTTTTTCCCTCCTCGACAAATCTGAAAACATTTGCTCTTTACCATATTGCATTTGTGTGGGGAACTCACACGCCACAGACCTTGGGCTGAGTTCTGGCCTGGTGACTTTCATTCACTTTGTTACCCTGGTGAGTCCTAACCCTGTGAGTCTCAGCTTTCCTCATCTTTAAACGGGATGATATTTATCTCATGGAATTACTTTGAAGATGCCTAATTCAGCATTCCATGCACGGTCGTCACTCAACAACACGTTGGCTATTATTTTCCACCCTAATGCTGGCTTTCTGCTGTGATCTGTGTGCTGGGGGGATTGGAGGAAAAGAGCAGAGGTCCTGCTCTCTCCGTCCTCTTTCAGGACTGCGGAAGTTTACTGAGGAGCTTCACGCGGCATCCTGCTGGAGCGCTCGGGGGAGTGCTGCTGACGTGGTTAAGCCCAAAGCCACCCGGGTGCAGGCAAAGAAATGATTAATTCAGGCTCCCCGCGCCGTTCCCTGACCTCCGCATAAGGCATTGCAGCCTGAGACTGAGATCTGGTTGTCAGCACAGACTGGAAAGGTGCAGCTGGAGAAAACTCCACCTCTCTTTTGGTTTCCTTCTTGGTCCTTAAGGGATCTGAAGGCACCGGTGCAGACCAGGGGCTCTGTGAATGTCTTCCAGTGTGAGACCAGGGGCCCTGTGAACGTCTTCCAGTGTGAGACCAGGGGCCCTGTGAACGTCTTCCAGTGTGAGACCAGGGCCCTGTGAACGTCTTCCAGTGTGAGACCAGGGCCCTGTGAACGTCTTCCAGTGTGAGACCAGGGGCCCTGTGAACGTCTTCCAGTGTGAGACCAGGGGCCCTGTGAACGTCTTCCAGTGTGAGACCAGGGCCCTGTGAACGTCTTCCAGTGTGAGACCAGGGGCCCTGTGAACGTCTTCCAGTGTGAGACCAGGGGCCCTGTGAACGTCTTCCAGTGTGAGACCAGGGGCCCTGTGAACGTCTTCCAGTGTGAGACCAGGGGCCCTGTGAACGTCTTCCAGTGTGAGACCAGGGCCCTGTGAACGTCTTCCAGTGTGAGACCAGGGCCCTGTGAACGTCTTCCAGTGTGAGACCAGGGGCCCTGTGAACGTCTTCCAGTGTGAGACCAGGGGCCCTGTGAACGTCTTCCAGTGTGAGACCAGGGCCCTGTGAACGTCTTCCAGTGTGAGACCAGGGGCCCTGTGAACGTCTTCCAGTGTGAGACCAGGGGCCCTGTGAACGTCTTCCAGTGTGAGACCAGGGGCCCTGTGAACGTCTTCCAGTGTGAGACCAGGGGCCCTGTGAACGTCTTCCAGTGTGAGACCAGGGCCCTGTGAATGTCTTCCAGTGTGAGACCAGGGGCCCTGTGAACGTCTTCCAGTGTGAGACCAGGGGCCCTGTGGGGAGTCACAGTGAAACAATGAAAAAGTAACCTTAGACCCAGGCAGTGCATCCTGACCTGAACTTCTATCTTTGTGCTCAATTTAAACTTTTTAAGGTGAAATCAAAGAGGATCAGTAGTCCTGGGAGAAGCAGTCATTACCTTTGAATGTAGGTCTCTGCCGCCTACAGTGGCAAATAGAGTCTCGCTTATTTTCACCAGATGTGTGTATAAAGTGATCTTTGGCACCGTGCAGTAAAACAGATTAACTTGTGAAAATGTTATCGAACAAAAAGAATGGGAATCCCGGCACTTTGGGAGGCTGAGGCAGGAGTATCGCTTGAGCTCAGGAATATGAAAGCAGCCTGGGCAACCTGAGATCTCAGCTCTGCTAAAAAGTCAACAAAATTATCTGGGCGTGGTAGCTTGTGCCTGTGGTCCCAGCTACTCAGGAGGCTGAGGCGGGAAGATCACTTGAGCCTGGGAGTTTGAGGCTGCAGTGAGCTATGATCATGCCGCTGTGCTCCCACCTGGGCAGTACAGTGAGATCCTGTCTCCAACGCCCCCCCTCAAAAAAACACAGAAAAACCCACAAAAGACAATCGGAGTTGTCATGTGAATGACCGTCTTGTGCTGGGGGCTCCTAACTTGAGGAGGACTGAAACTCAGCCCTGAAGGTGGTTCCTGCAGAGGGTGCCCTGAGGTTTCCCACCTGCGTGGGCAGTGGGGACGCTGTGGGTCAGAGCCTCTGCTGGCCTTCCAGGTTGCCATCAGGGAAGTGACACCAAGGTGGCCGGTGCTGGGGTCCTGGGAGGGATCCCAGGTTTGGGGGTCCTGGTTCAGGGGGCTCCCTCAGCTTCTGAAAGAGTTTCTGAGTTCTTCAGCCTTATTTGGGACTGCTCTCTGTGTCTCCCATGTCCCCTCTTACCTCATACTCTCTCCTCCTGGGCCTCTGTCTACCCAGCATCAGGGGACTGGAGTCTGAAGCTCCATCTCACCATCGTCCCCTGATTCTTCAACTTTAGGTTTGTATCAGTCCCGATTCACGCTGCTGATAAAGATATATCCGAGACTGGGAAGAAAGGGAGGTTTAATTGGACTTAACAGTTTCACGTGGCTGGGGAGGCCTCAGAATCATGACGGGAGGCAAAAGGCACTTCTTATGTGGCGGCAGCAAGAGAGAATGAGGAAGAAGCAAAAGCGGAAACCCCTGATAAAACCATCATATCTCATGAGACTTATTCACTGTCATGAGAACAGTATGGGAAAGACTGGCCCCCCTGATTCAACTACCTTCCTCAGGGTCCCTCCTGTAACACGTGGGAATTCTGGAAGATACAATTCAAGTTGAGATTCGGGTGAGGACACAGCCAAACCATATCATCCTGCCCCGGCCCCTCCGAATCTCACATCCCCATATTTAAAACCAATCATGCCTTCCCAATAGTCCCCCAAAGTCTTAACTGATTTCAGCATTAACCTGGAAGTCCACAGTCCAAAGTTTCATTTGAGATAAGGCAAGTCCCTTCTGCCTGTGAGCTTGTAAAATCAAAAGCAAGCTGGTCACTTCCTCCTTACAATAAGGGTACAGGTATTGGGTAGATACAGCTGTTCCAAATGGGAGAAATTGGCCAAAACAAAGGGGCCACAGGACCTACGCAAGTCCAAAATCCAGTGAGGCAGTCAGATTTTAAAGCTCCAAAATGATCTCCTTTGACTCCAGGTCTCACATCCACGTCACGCTGATGCAAGAGGTGGGTTCCCATGGCCTTGGGCAGCTCCACCCCTGTGGCTTTGCAGGGTACATCCTTCCTCCTGGCTGCTTGCACAGGCTGGTGTTGAGTGTCTGCATCTTTTCCAGGCCCACGGTGCAGGCTGTCAGTGGAGCTACCATTCTGGGGTCTGGAGGAGGGTGGCCCTCTTCACCCAGCTCCACGAGGCCGTGCCCCAGTAGGGACTGTGTGGGGGCTCCTACCCCACATTTCCCTTCTGCACTATTCTGGCAGAGGTTCTCCATGAGGGCCCCACCCCTGCAGCAAACTTCTGCCCGGGCATCTAGGCGTTCCCATACATCTTCTGAAATCTCGGCGGAGGTTCCCAAACCTTGATTCTTGACTTCTGCGTACCAGCAGGCTCACGACTTGGCAGCCTCCACCCTCTGAAGTCACAGGCTGAACTGTGTGTTGGCCCCTTTCAGCCATGTCTGGTGTGACTGGGACACAGGGCACCACGTCCCTAGGTTGCACACAGCACGGGGACCCTGGGCCCAGCCCACAAAACCACTTTTTCTTTCTGTGCCTCTGGGCCTGTGATGGGAGGGGGCTGCTGTGAAGGTCTCTGACAAGGCCTGGAGACATTTTCCTCATGGTCTTGGAGATTCACATTAGGCTTCTTGCTATTTATGCAGATTTCTGCGGCCGGCTTGAATTTCTCCCCAGAAAATGGGTTTTTCTTTTCTGTTGCATTGTCATCCCGCAAATTTTCCAAACTTATATGCTCTGCTTCTCTTATAAAACTGAATGCCTTTAACAGCACCCACGTCACCTCTTGAATGCTTTGCTGCTTAGAAATTTCTTCCGCCAGATGCCCTAAATCATCTCTTTCAAGTTCAAAGTTCCACAGATTTCTAGGGCAGGGGCCGAATGTTGCCAGTCTCTTTGCTACAACATAGCAAGAGTCACTTTTGCTCCAGTTCCCAACAAGTTCCTCATCTCCATCTGAGACCACCTCAGCCTGGATTTTATTGTCCATATCGCTGTCAGCATTTTGGGCAAAGCCATTTAACAAGTCTCTAGGAAGTTCCAAACTTTCCCACATTTTCCCGCCTTCTTCTGAGCCCTTCAAACTGTTCCAGTCTCTGCCTGTTACCCACTTCCAAAATCGCTTCTGCATTTTTGAGTACCTTTTCAGCAGTGCTGCACTCTACTGATACCAGTTTACTGTATTGGTCCGTATTCACTCTGCTGATAAAGACTGGGAAGAGAAGAGGTTTAATTGGACTTACGGTTCCACATGGCTGGGGAGGCCTCAGAATCATGGCGCAGGGCAAAAGGCACTTCTTACATGGCGGCGGCAAGAGAATGAGGAAGAAGCAAAAGCAAAAACCCCTGATAAACCCATCAGATCTCGTGAGACGTATTCACTATTGTGAGAATGGCACGGGAAAGGCCTCATAATTCTATTACCTTCCCCGGCTCCCTCCCACGACATGTGGGAATTCTGGGAGATACAATTCAAGTTGAGATTTGGGTGGTGACACAGCCAAACCGTATCAAGGGTTAAGAGTGGCGCTGAGAAAATCAGAAACGCAGCAAGGGCATCAGGGATGCCGAATGCCCTTGTCTATAGTTTGGGTTAGAGAATGCCAGCCTGCGGGAAGAAAGGCCTGTGGTGGGAACACGCTTTCAGAGGTGGGAGAAAGAAACTTGCCACCTCTGCCACCTCTGCCCATGGCCTGGGACCTGGGCCTCTCTCCACCTGCTTGTTGGATTCTGTCTGTCTGTGATTCGAGTTTATTAGTTTCTCATCAAGCCG
Organism: Macaca nemestrina; assembly: GCF_043159975.1. NCBI lineage: Eukaryota > Metazoa > Chordata > Mammalia > Primates > Cercopithecidae > Macaca > Macaca nemestrina. The sequence continues at coordinate 83,466,279 of NC_092143.1, forward strand.
ACCTGCGGAGTCATATGGGAAAAATACCTTGATGCTTTGCTTTAAACTCAAATGCGCTAGCAGCTCCGTCAGTTCATGCCTCGCACGGCATTGTCAAACTGCTAAAAAGCTAGCAAATTTTCCACCTAAAATTTTGTGGGGGAGGCCAGGGTGGGGGTGTGGGGAAAAGATGTAAAAATAAATCCTCAGATTCTGGGTTGCTTGGTGGCGTGTGTATTTTTCCGTGGTGCGGGAGGTTAGAAATAGCATTGCTTTTTATGGGATTCTCAGCAGCAGCTTGAAAATTTGGCTTTGAGGGTTTGGTCTCCCTGTGTGGGTGAGGTGACTCCTGCAGCACGGTGTGGGGGGCAGTGCGCCCCGGCACCTCCCTGTCCCTTTTCTGCCTCCCTGCCCCTGCTCGAGGCCACCTGGATGAACTGTGCTCAAGTGTGAAACACGCTTTGCCAAGGTCAGGTTCCTGAGATGATTCGCCCGTGGCGGCTGGTGCCAGTGGTAACAGACTGCATCGCAGCAGTCCCCATAAGTCACATTGGTGCGTCTGTGAGGGCAGTCGCAGGCAGGGGCATCCTTTGGGGATGTGGCGTGTCAGACCGGCTGTGCCTCTGAAGCCGATGTGAGACGACCTCCCCTTGACATCCTGACACGGGTGGGGGGCGTGGGCCGCCCTTTCAGAGAGAGTCCTGAGGGATTCTTGAGATTTGTTAGAGTTACATAATTCTTACACAAGGAGGGAGGTTGCAGCATCCCTCTCAAGTGCAGTGCGGAAGGGAAATGTGAAGGAGACGGAGTTTGTCGGCCCCAGGGGTCCAGGGGCATCTGTGAATTCCTTGAAATGTTGCCAGTTGCTGGGGAGAATGCCAGGGCTTTGATAGGATTCTCAGTAAGGTTTTGACCTCCGGAAAGGGTTAAGAGCACTCGCAGTGGAGCATGAGGCATGTGGTTCATTTGGCTTGGGGCAGCCACTTCAGCGATGGCCAGATTGGAGGTGTCACGAGTGGGCCGAGGGTGACAGACAGGCTTGCCGAGGACGGTCAGGGGATAGGATTCTGTTGGCAATTGTGTAACTTAACGTGGGGGCCATTGGATGGATCTGCTGGTCTTTTCTTTTGTAGGTTTCTTCTTGAACTTCATATGAGATTTTGGAGTTGGCATGCTTGCTGCAGGAGGCTTTGTGGTGAGGCTGGGTTAGCTTAGTGAGCTCGGTGCTTGGGAGAGGATCCTGCTGTGCACAAGGGGTCTGGGGTCTGTTTGCTCAGCCTGACACTTTAACAGTTTCCCTGTTTTTCTCCTGGGATCTGGTTTCCCAGGGCTCTCCACATTTCTCCATGTCTTTCTTGAAACTCGGGGGTTGTGGTAGGGACGTCAAGGCTGCACCCTTGTTAGAGGATGGTGGGGGAATCTCAGGCCAGTCCTACAACCCGGCTTTCACAGCACACTGTTAACTTTGTTTCTCAAACTTTTTGTCCCTTCTTAAAAAAAGACTGTGGTAAGATATACATAACGTGGAGAAGCTGGAACCCTTGTGTGTTGCTGGAAAAAATGTAAAATGGTTCAGCTGCTATGGAAACAGTATATTTTAACCATTTTTAAGCGTACGGTTCTGTGGCATTAAGTACATTCACGTTGTGCAACCGTCACCACCATCCGTTTGCAGAACTCTTCTCCATTTTCCCAAAAACCAAAACTTTGTACCCATTAAACGTTAACTGTGCGTCCCTCTCCCTCCAGCCGCTGACACCCACGATTCTGCTTTCCGTCTCTGATTTTGACTGCTCCACATACCTCGTAAGTGGAATCATGCGGTATTTGTCCTTTTGTGTCTAGTGTATTTCACTTATACCATGAAGTCTTCAGGATTCACACACATTGGAGCCTGTCTCAGAATCTCCTTCCTTTTTTTTTTTTTTGAGACAGAGTCTCGCTCTGTCGCCCAGGCTGCAGTGCAGTGGCCGGATCTCAGCTCACTGCAAGCTCCGCCTCCCGGGTTTTTACGCCATTCTCCTGCCTCAGCCTCCCGAGTAGCTGGGACCACAGGCACCTGCCACCTCGGCGGCTAGTTTTTTGTATTTTTTAGTAGAGACGGGGTTTCACTGTGTTAGCCAGGATGGTCTCGATCTCCTGACCTCGTGATCCGCCCGTCTCGGCCTCCCAAAGTGATGGGATTACAGGCGTGAGCCACCGCGCCCGGCCATCTGCTTCCTTTTTAAAGCTGACTCATATTATGTTGTCCTTGGAACAGGAACACGATAGCTCGAGATAAAGTTGGAAAAGAAAGTGAGGGCCGAACTATCGAGTTATGTTTATTTATTTTTAGAGACAGGGTCTTGCTCTGCCACCCAGGCTGGAGTGCAGTGGCGCAATCATAGCTCACTGCAGCCTCAACTTACTGATTCAGGCAACCTTCCTGCTCATCCTCCTGAGGAGGTGGCAGTACAGGTGTGTGTCGCCACGCCCAGCTAACTTCTAAAATGTTTTGTAGAGATGAGGTCTCACTATGTTGCTCGGGATGGCCTCAACCTCCTGGCCCCATGAGGTTTTGAATGCGCTGTATAGATTGTCCCGTAGGGTGTGGGAACCACTACACTTTTCAAAGGAGACAGCGTCATTAGATGCATGTTTAGGAAGCTGAGTCTGGTGGCCGAGGGTGGGAGTCAGTGGAGAAGGAGACGGAAGCCGAGAGGGCCGGCCGGGAAGGGCAGTGAGGAGCCGTCCCTGGCCAGGGGGACAGGGCCTGAGCTGAAGCAGCAGCTGTGGAGAACAGGCCTTGGGGTGGAGGCGTCCGTGTGCCGATTGTGTTGGTAGCTGGACTGTGCAGGGCAGGTGGGGCAGAAGGTGGGTGGCAGAGTGACTTTTGGGCTTCAGTCTTGGGTAAAGAGATGGTGGTCTGAGGGGAGACAGCAGCCTAGGAGGTGGCGCTCACTCCGAGTGGAGGGTCTGGATGGAGCCGGTGTGGCTGGACGCGTCTGGAGGGCGAATGTGGGGAAATGACTGGAGATTGGATAGAAAGCAGTCAGGCTGGGAAAAGTCACAACCCACTCGGAGACTTGGTGTCACCCGCGACGGCGCGATCCCCACCAGGACGTAGAGGAAATAAGAGCGCAGCCCTCTGAAGAGCGGGAGAAGTCTGCAGATATCTTAGTGTATCCTTCTGTGAAATACTGTCCTATAAAATACAGTAAGATACACTCCGATATGTTGATCTTGGTGCTGTAATGACCTTTGTCATAGTATAATGAGGATGATCTGTTCTGTTGTCAAGTTTTTGTCTGTTCTTCATGATTTTTCAAAAACCAGTTGTTACACTTTTTAACATTTAGCCGAGGCAGGAGGATCACTGGAGGCCATGAGTTTGAACGGTAAGGTTGAAATCAGTTTGCCTTCTGTATCTCTTTTTTTTTTGAGATGGAGTCTTGCTCTGCCACCCAGGCTGGAGTGCAATGACACATCTCCGCTCACTGCAAACTCTGCCTCCTGGATTCACACCATTCTCCTGCCTCAGCTTCCCGCATAGCTGGGACTACAGGCACCCACCACCATACCAGGCTAATTTTTTGTATTTTTAGTAGAGACGGGGTTTCACCGTGTTAGCCAGGATGGTCTCGATCTCCTGACCTTGTGATCTGCCTGCCTTGGCCTCCCAAAGTGCTGGGATTACAGGCGTGAGCCACCGCGCCCGGCCACCTTCTGTATCTCTTGAGTTGTGTCTGATGAAGATAAATTTCCTGGTACTTCCCTTTGGAGAGTGGGTGTGGGGTGTGGACATCCTCTGGATAAGTAATTGGCTGGTGACTACGACGGCACCACCCTATGGTGTGGGCTCCTGTACCGTTCTCCACTGTCTGCCCTCAGGTTATGGGGTGGAGCGGGGGGTGCCCAAATTCTTACTCCTACACTCTCAGTATGATTTCACATTGACCTTAGTGTGGCTGGAGAGAGAGAAACACTTACTATGAGGACTGGATTTAGTCCCAGTTGAAACCTGGTAATCAAATATTTATTTCAGAGAAAATACAAGTAATTAATATAAGCTTCCTACAATTCAGAGTAATTAATGAAAGACTGACTAGAAAATACTGACGTTGGTTCAATACAGAGAAAAACATTAAAAACCTTATCTGACAAGAGGCAAAGAGATTAAGGCAAAATGTGCCGCATAGCTAGTTTTAATTTAATAATTCGGGTGTTTAGGTATTTTTAGAAAATCTCATGTAAACCTAGAAGCCATCAGATAAATGACCAGATGCTAGTATCGTCTTCTCCAAAGTGATTATTCTGTGAAGAAGGTGGATTGGGAACAATTATCAATTTGTATTCCTTTCATATTTCAAATTGAGGATTTGCTTCTGTAATAATCCTAATTGTAATATTTGGGTGGTGTTTTTAATCAATAAAATGTCTGGCAGTTTTATAATCCTCCAGATAAATGTGAGCTGATTGTAATGCAGAATCAAATAGCAAATGTCCCAAACTCAACTTTAGGTGAATATGGGAAAATGATATCCTTTTAGCCACCTTCTGTTAGCTTAGCCAGAATTACACAGATAAAGGTCTCTTCCCCTTCTGTTGTAAGGACATGTGTATTGAAATTGAAAGATTATTTTAGCTCTCCATATTAGAGTTGTTTATATTAAAATTGTGTCAAATTTATAGTAACGAAAAATTTAGTTGATAATAGGACCAGATACACAACTTTGGCTATTTCAAGTTAAAATATTGCTGAAAAATACAGTTTGAACAATCTAAAAATAATCTGTAAAGGTATCAGCACAATCTAGTGGCTATGGATGAAAAGCCGTGTGGAAACCACCCTGCAGGGCGAACCACGGGCCACGGGAGCAGCCCTGCAGACCACGGCAGTTGACCGTACCTTCTGCGCTGTGACGACACCCACAAAGCATGAGGACCTCCTGATGCGACTGTTCTAGTTAGAAGCACTTAAAACACCACCTAGAAAAGAAAGGAACAGGCACAGAGCTTTGGCAGGAGAACTGAGACGCTGTGGAAACAGCCTCGTCCAAGCCCCAAGCCTTCAGGCACTTTGACATTCGGGGGCTTTTAGAAACGCCGGTCAGGCCTCATGAGGAGCTGGGCCTCTGCTCCTCTTCACAGCCATTCAGAAGGCTCCACTGCTTGGCAGTTTCCACATTGCTGTCACGGTCCCAGCCCTAGACCTGGGTAGCAGTTGTTTTGATTATGCTCTTGTGTCATAGTCTTCTGAGTTCTAAAAGTAAAATTGTTCGGTTCCAGCATGCGTCATGGTTTAGTTCCTAGGGGTTTAAATCACATTGTACTCACTTTCTCATTTGTCTCGTTGTGGAGGTGTATAAACTGAGGCAATGAGAGACTACATGAGGCCTGGACTCTCTGTGATGACTCTGACAGTGTTAAAGGGAGTAAAAGCATTTTGTAGATTGCAGGACATTGAACTGTTCAAGGATTCGTAAGTGTGTAAATACAAGTAGAAGTTAGTGCTCGATGGCCAGTTACTTGTCTAATCACTTAACATGAAATCTTCAGGAGCGTCATCCGTCTTTAATTTACAGTTGAACAAAAACACAGACTCCATCTTTTAGGAACTTCAGTGAAGAAAGCGTAAATAAGGCTATGATGAAGTTTGCTAGTTGGCCACTGTCATACTTTGCAAAGTTAAAGAGAGATGAGTCACTGCTAAAATTATGGGGCCGTCTGTCTCTGTGCTCAGCCACAGACCCAGCTGTGTCCAGTCCGGAGCCACTGGGACTGCGTGGAGAGATGGGATGCGGAGAGAACAGCCGGGTCGCAGAATGCCAGATATAAACTCCTTCTTGCTGAAGTCGGGTGCTTGAGCTTCTGGGGGTGAAGACTTATATTCAAGAACAAGCTTCCTCCTATGTGAAGAATGATCCCACCGTATCTCAGCCTTCCTCGTGATGGTGGGGGCTACTGGGAGAGGTTCAGCAGCCTCTAGGAGAACCACTGGAACATTCTGGATGTTCTGTTTAGGACAGCAGATTCCTGCCCTTCCCGTACCCTGTCGGGGAGTTTTACTGTGTGGGCAGACGTGCTGGGCTCAGTAGCTGTGTGGGGCTGTGCCCCGTGGGGAGACCTCAGTCCTCCCGTGGGAGCACAGCTGGAGGAGCGGGAGGGCCTGGGTGGCTGGCGCCTCCTCTTTGCGATGGAGCGTCCATTCCTCCCCCGGTTATCGTCAAACTGGATGATTCTGTTTCTCCATATTTCTCAGGGGCCTCAGTGCCTCGATCCTTGAAGAGGAAGAGGGGCTGGGGATTCCTTCCTGTCCCTGATTTTCCATAGAAAAGTGTTAATTAACCCTTTACGTGCCTGGAATGTTTGGCTCGCGGTCAGGTTCAGAGTTTGTAGCAACCTCCTGTCCGTTAATCGTTGTTTGTATCTTAAGCATTCTCCAACTATCTCAATATGTCTTAACTTACTCTGGGTAAAACGATCCTGAAACCATTAGAACCCTAAATTATACACTTTTTGCTTGGCTGGAAGAATTGATAGCTATTGAAAGTTTCCATTAATTTGCTTCTTCATTTGCTTGTTTTTCTTTATTTATTCTCCAGACAGGTATTCTTAAAAAAAAAAAAAAAAAAAAAAAGATCTTGGTTTGTTTTAGGCTTTTTTTGGGCACCTGCTGCTTGTACATGTAAAAAAATTAGGGTATCTTAAAAGGGTTTTGTTGTTTACCATCCGATGTGTGAGCTACTCCAGATTTGTGGATTTAGTGAGATATGAAACTAAAGTAGAAGTCAGGCGCTGGTGCGTTCTCAGAAGTCAGATTATACCGGAAGAACAGAAACACCTTTTATCCATTAATTTAAATCACAGTTCATTTATACCAAACTTTGTCTCTAAGATCACAGGCCTGTTAGAAGATCGGAGGGTGCCGTCTGCATAAGGACCATGTTTTCAACCCCAGTGAACAGACCCAGAGGCCCTGCCCTGCGCCGTGGCTTCCCGAGTGGAAGGCGGCTCTGCCCAGGGGCCCAGTCAGCCCTTTTGTGACACACGGGGATTTTAATTTCCGGGGGCTAACTAAACTCTGAAGTATTTTCTCAGTTTATGATCAATAACAAACCTAAATAAAACTAAACCGGGCTGTTGACCAAGTCTGGATGGGGTTTGGGCCTCTGAGTCACAGCCCAGTATCTGCTCAGAAGAGCGTCTGAAGAGTGGCACACACGTCCACGCCGCCTCTCCTTCCCCAGCCGGTCTGTTTGCTGACGTCTTTACACCTCTCCAACTGAGGCTCAATCTGTTGTGCTCCAGAAAACAAAATGACAAATGACATAATCAGCAGCGAAGCCCCTCTGCCACCAACAGGGGCGTCAGAAGGCAAAAGCGATTGTTAGTTTGGAAGCTCATTCACTCATTCACTTATTTATTCAATACATAGTTATTGAGTATTTGTTGATGGAAACTATAAAAGGTTGGTCCTGGCCGGGCGCGGTGGCTCAAGCCTGTAATCCCAGCACTTTGGAGGCCGAGACGGGCGGATCACGAGGTCAGGAGATCGAGACCATCCTGGCTAACACGGTGAAACCCCGTCTCTACTTAAAATACAAAAAACTAGCCGGGCGAGGTGGCGGGCGCCTATAGTCCCAGCTACTCGGGAGGCTGAGGCAGGAGAATGGCGTGAACCTGGGAGGCGGAGCTTGCAGTGAGCCGAGATCCGGCCACTGCACTCCAGCCTGGGTGACAGAGCGAGACTCCGTCTCAAAAAAAAAAAAAAAAAAAGGTTGGTCCTGGCAGAAGCCTTGGACAAATCACATTGCACAGGTGCAGAGGGTGAGGCGCAGATGGCTGCGATGACTGGGCTGTGGTTGCAGAATGGGTAGCTTGAGCTGCAGGGACCTGGCCGGGTCCCTGGGTGTCTGGAGCGCCTCTCCCCTCCTCACAGGTGCAGCTCTTCCTTCCCCCACAGTAGGCTCTGGGGCTGGCCCGTCCGAATCCCAGCTGAGTTACCCCAAACCCACAACGAGATCTGTTCCTCTCGGGAGCAGCGCGGGTCTCACCGGGGTAAGCGTGATCAGTCTTTAAAAACTCCTGAATCGTAATGAGCAAATGTTTCTGAGGAATTAAAATGTGCCATTTCATGACCAGTGTGATTTTCTCTGGCATTCTTGAGCATACAGTTTTTCTTGAAGATTGTGCTTTTTTGTGCTGAAGGTTGACTGGGTATCCCAAGCAGAGGTCCCAGTATGGGGCTTTTTCCATTTACCAGGAAAACATTGCCCTGAAATCTGTTGGGTTGACTGCTTGGTTGCTGTTTGAGCCAATTTGATGAAATTTTGGAAGATGTCCCAGTGAAAGAAAATTTTCCCTTCTGGGCTACCAAAGAGAAGTTGGTGTTCTCAGTGTGGTCTGTCCACACGCGTTTGCTGTGTGCCCTTCAGGGGCGCAGCTGGGGTCGGTGACGCACTGTGGGGTTCAGAAGTTCCCTGGCCTCCAGGAGCTTGCCGGCTGTCTGGCCGTCTCTCACACAGCAGAGACTGCGGGTCTGCAGGCCGGATTACTCTCCTCATTCACTGGCTTGGGTGCCTCAGTGGCACGTGGCAAACAGCAGCACTGGGTGCACCTTGCTGTGCTCATAACCGTCTGTGGGTGGGCCGCTGGCACGATGCCTGGGCGTGCCCTGGGCGTATTTGTGGCCCTGTGATCCGCGCTCTGTTCCTGTCACTTTCTCCCGCTAATTCAGATGGCTGTGTGGCTTGAGATGACGGAGGTCAGGAGCAGGAGAGTTATAAAGTATTCCTGGCATTTAGAAAGATTCTAGACGTTCTCCCGTCTGTAGGCTGTGGGTTGGCCCTTATAATACCCCATGAAATAAAACCTCTCCAGTACGTTTTGAGAAAGGAGAGGATGCCGTTGGGGTGGGCTCTCTCAGGCCCGGTTCTGCTCCTGAATATACGATGGAAATGTCGAAAACCTTCACAGATCATGCCTCTAGGTGCAGAAATTGAAGCACAAGGGAGCCCAGGAGGGACTGGACACCACGAGGCGTGGAAGGACCTTTCTGGGTCTCTGCTTTCTTCACTTCGCAGCACATTGTTTTCTGGTTATTGCAGGAGGATTTGTTTGCAGTTAATGAGGCAGCAGTAGGTGGCCTTGTACTTTGGGAGATCAACACTTCTGATACAGGTTTTCACTGGCGATCCCTTTACTTACTCCTCAGTAATTCCGGGGCACAAAGGCCACTGGAGAGAGATCTAGGACTTTTCCAACCTAGGGGATGCCTGGAAATGAGACAATGATGGAGGCCACGTGGATTCCAGGAGTTCAGCGCTGGGTCTGGGAAAGAATGCCCTGGAGGCAGGTGAGCTTTGGTTCTGCGGCTCGGGCACCACGTCCCAGGAATGCTGTGAACCTTCACTGCTGACATCTTCCCTTAGGTGGACGCATGCTGAAAACACAAACCTGAAATCACTGGTTGAGCTCTTGGCTACGTTACAGTTTTGGACAGTCGTTGAAGCATTGAAATGTGTAATGCGGTTTTATGTCTTTCCTATGGCCTGTGGTCAGTTTTTGGAAAACTGACCCTTTTCTAGACATATTAATGTAGTCCTGGGTGGGGTAAAAGGAGAGGAGACAATATTCCAGGTGGCTGCTGTGACGCTTTTGCCACACAGATGACCTGTAGCCAGTCTCCTGTGTGAGTGTGTGTGTTCGTGAGCTTTCTCTAAATCAGCAGTATTTGACTGTGATTGTTTTATGGCTGCGGTTTCCCCTCTACCGTCTCTGAATAGATACCAAAATTATTGAATTAAGGATAGATGCATGGAGCAAACACCTCCTCATGTAGAAGTTATGCAGATCTATGCAAACCCCATACAAATGAGCTGGCCAGGCCAGTGTCTAGTTGGGAAAAATATCGGAAATGTTGTGCGCACCAGCCTGTCACTGCCGTCACGGGAGAGCAACAGGGAGAAGGGTTATACCTCTGGTGCGTTTCTGGATTAAATCATAACTTTAGAATACTTTTCTCTTTCACAAAGTCTAACTGTCTCTCTAAGTAAGACATCTTGAATAAATGTCCTTTTCCCTCTCCACGTTTCCGCATTGCATGTTAATTTTCAGGTGGCCGTTTTATCTCATTAGTCATTGTCACTTCCACTGATCACCCCTTTGAAGCCACATGTAAACTTTACTTTTAAACTTTCTAAAAATGCTACCTTCCCCCCTTGCTTTAGGTTCCAGAAAACGCTTTGTTCCTGGCACTGTCCGACCTTAGGGATCACGTAGGAGTCAGGCTCACGGGCTTCTGGGACCAGAGGAGCACTTTAATACCGGGTCAGTGGTCACTCAGTTGTTTCTGAGGTTGAAATAGCAGATTTGTCTTAGTGGTTTGCCTTTTAAACCCTTTTATGCCGGAGATTGCAATTTTTTGAATTGCAGACATGTGTGAAAAATCAGACCTTCGCAGTGACCTTGAGCAGTAGGATATAAATAACTCCCACATGCTTAGTGTTCCAATAATGGAACAGTACACATAAATGGGTTAATTAACCTCTGATGATTTAAGTTTAACTCTGTAAAGTAAGCTGAGAAGTGTGCATGGGAAGTGCAGTTTCTGCCCACAATGAAAGGGCCGAAGGTGGTCCAGGTGGCTGCTCTTGGCGGCACCTGAGGGCTTGGGGCACGTCAGGCAGACGGCCCAGCTGGCGTGCGGAAGCGCTGACGAAGGTAACGGCCCCTTCTCCACAAGGCTTAATCCTCGACCTGAATGCATGGCAAGGCGTTTTTGTCATCAAAAGGATGAGGTCTGTGGTGGCTTAAAATATAGCTGTTATTATAGAATAGTGAGTTATGTCTTTTCTTTAGAACAGAAAGAGACTAAAGCTATCTCACAGAACTAAAACCCCTCCATGACAAGTGAGGAAGTAGATGTGAGAGGTCACGCGACCTTCTGGGGTCCCCGTCTTCGTAGGCGGTGGAGGAGAGGGCTCTCGCTGCCGCCTGGCCCATTGGGGGTGGCCTGCGCTGGGGGACACGGATGGATGAGGAGGACGCCGTGGAGCCCACTGAAAATGAGAGACTTAATGGTCACTAGGAAAGTTCCGGTTGTACACTTTTTATATTACGCTTGGTATTAGGACAGCCTACCTGCTTGTTTGAGTGTCACAGCCCAATGTATAGAATAATTTTAAAAAAAGAAAAGGTTGTCTTTTTAGCTTGGTTTTTACGTGGAATAGCCGAGAGGTTGTATTCGTGACGGACGTGAACGTGAATTCAGTCGTTAGAAAATGCTCAGGAGAAGGGAGTGTGTTGGGGGCTGGCTGGTCTGATTTTAGGCAGATGCACAAACACAGTGAAAGTCATACATTGGATTCACAGGTAAACCCTTCTTGCCCTGAAAGAAGCAAATTGTGGAATCTCTGTTTCAGGCGGAGGAACTGGACCAGCAGCGTTCCTAAGGGGGAAGCTGCTTCAGCAAACATGGCAGCAGTAGGGAGACCCCATGTTGGCATCTGCGCATCGTAGAAACTCAAGCTACTTTCTGTCTTGCTTGAAATTCCTCCTCCCACAGGGCTAACCCTCCACACACCAACATGCATATTCCTGCATGACATGCTCACATCCTGGGAAGCTGAGCTGGACCTTGTGGCTGGGAAGGCCTCAAAGTTGATGATGTTGTAGGGTTTCTTCTGTAGAAGCATCCGCTGACCAGCTGCACGTGTGGGGTCACCCTGTGCCTGAGCCCGGGGAATACCAGTGGCTCCTGCATGTGGCGTGAGTGCAGGGCTGCTTCACCATCTCCCTGCAAGTCACTGCATCGTGCATGTCACCTGGACTTACTAATAACATCAAACATATCTTCCCTATCCAGGGGTCTGTACACAAGGTTAAACCTGTAGAAGAAGCAGAATGTTCAACTGGCACCTTGACATGTTAAGCCGTGTGTACTGACGGAGCTGCGATGGTGTAGTCCGGTGACTCCCAAGGGGGAAAAGTGACTTTGTGTGGTTTTTCAGGGAATCCATATTCTTGAATACCTACAAGAAACAGCATAGCTGCTGTGGCTTAAATCTACATGCTCCTATGAGGCTAAAGGCCTTCTCTAGTACAAACAAACTATCATGTATATTTTCAAATGTATGCTTTTAATGATTGTACGAAAAGAACTGCATTTGGGGTTTTGTGTGTGAGACGGAGGACTGTGTGCTGACTAAGGCAGAATTTGTAAAGTTGGAGCTTTGGGACTCCCAAGTACCCTGAAAGATCACTGACTCGCCTCTCATATTGTGCAAAGAGAAGATCTGAGGCTGCGAGGCGGGGTGCCTTGCCCAGGACCTCACCGGCAGCCCAGGGTGGAGGCAGGAGCAGAACCAGCACTCTTGCCTCTTTCGTCAAGGGCTCCCGTGCCTGGCAGGCATCTCGCGCGCGTCCCTCCAGCGCGGTTTCACGAGTGCTGTGCCCCGAAGCCAGGAGGTGTGACCTGCCACGTTAGAGCAGGAACAGAGTGCCGTCGATGACCTCTGCTTTGCAAGAGGCGCCAAATCAGACCGGGCTGTGGTTCTTCTGTATCAGCTTGTGAGATGTTTTAGGGTCCTCTGTCAGGACAGGCTGAGGTGTATGAATCTGCTCGGGCCGTCCTAACAAAATACCACAGACCAGGTGACTTAAATAACAGAGATGTATTTTCTCTCGGGTCTGGAGGCTCCAAATCCAAGATGAAGGTGCCGTCAGGGTTGGCTTCTGGTCAGGCCTCTCTTCCAGGCTCGGAGACGGCTGCCATGTCCCTGGGTCCTCATGTGGCCTCTTCTCTGGGCACACACGAGGGGTCTGTTCCTTTTCTGATAAGGACACCAGCCCCATCCGATGAGGGACCCACCCCAGGACTTCGCTTAACTTTATGTTTTTTTAAAAACGAAGAACTCCTAGGCTAAAGCAATCCTCTTGCCTCAGCCTTTCAAAGGGCTGGGATTACAGGTGTAAGCCACAGAACCTGGCCACAAAGAGCCTTTTATTATTTAATTTAAAGCATTTTAAAATAATAAAAATAAGAACATTTAGAAACAAAGAAAACAGCAGAAGCCACCCGTGTTGCCAGTATTTTCACACAGCCACGTTTTCCTTTCTGTGCGTTTCTTTTCAGCCTTTAACAGTTGTTCTAAGACCTGCTTTCCACACAGCCGTGTGAGGAGGGCGTGAGCTTCGAGGGCAGGCCGCCCAGGGTGGGTTTCCGGAGCCACTGTGGACTCGTCGTGTGCCCTGGGCAGTCACTTCGCTTGTCTGCACCCAGGTTCTTTGTATGTGGAGCGAGGGGGTTCCTTCCCCGCGAGCGGGTTCTCGTGGGTTTGCGGGAGATGGTGTTGATGAGAGCGCCTGGCCTTTCGTGGTGCACCGTTCACCACTTCCTCTTCTCACCTATGCGCTTGTTTTCAATCTTGCTTCGTGTTCTGAAAGGAAATCACTGCCCTCTGATGAGACAAGGCTCCTGTCCCCGAGGATGTTTGCTGAGTGGGGATTGGGCTCAGCCACTCTGGGAACTAAGGGGCCTCTGCATTTTGGAAGGGACTTTGCCACTCGGGCTCGAGGTGGGGGTCGTAGCACCCTTTGGTGTGTTCTGGTCAGCAGAGTCACGCGGTCCTTTCTCTGTTGCTCTGTGGTGCACCTGCGGGTGCTGGGACCACTTAACCCTCATTACCTACCAGAGCTGCTGGCCAGCACAGGGACCTTGTGTAAGAGCAGCGCCTCTTCCAGTCATCGAAACACCATCTCCTGAATCCAAAGCCATGATGTCGGTGCCCAGATATAAAGTTTAATGTCGGGCCCAGCGCGGTGGCTCGTGCCTGTAATCCCAGCACTTTGGGGAGCTGAGATGGGAGGATGGCTTGAAACCAGGTGTTCAAGACCAGCTTGGGCAACATAATGAGACTCTGTCTCTACAAAAATGTTTTTAAAGGAATTAGCTGGGCATGGTGGCGTGCACCTGTACTCCCAGCTACTTAGGAGACAGAGACAGGAGGATCACTTCAGCCCAGGAGGCCGAGGCTGCAGTGAACTATGATCCCACCACTGCACTCCAGCTGGGGTGACAGAGTGAGACCCTGTCTCTGAAAATAATAATAATAATGATAAGTCCCGTGTTGAAGTCCCTGCCAGGCCCACCTGTGGTATCTAAGATGCTGGACAGGCCTTGCTTTGATGGCTCAGGTGCTAAGGCATGTGGCCGGAGCCAGGATTTGGGCTGAAGCTGAAGGTGGAGGCTGGGCCCTCTTAGTTGTAGGTGCTAACCAGGAAGATGCACGGGGCATACAGCAGGCAGAGCCTGGGTAAGACATGGCCATGGCCTGACATGGGGACATCCTGGGGGACAGGCCCACCACAGTGATGGGGAAGCCAGATGGTCACTGAGAGGCAGCCTCTCTTCAGGGCCAGCGCTCTGGTTCAAGGGTGCAGTGGGGGTGGGGATCAGTGTTCAGAGACCTTGGAGATTCCTGGCATCTATCAGTAGGAAGCCAGCATTCTGGTCCAGGTAGGAATCCTGGGGCTGGAGGCCTGCCTGGAGCTTAAATGGAAATGCACAGGGATGGAGCTGCTCTGGGCACAATGATGGGTCTGCTCCGGGCACGGCGATGCCGCTGCTCCGGGCACAGCTCCTTGGGGGTCACTTGATGCGGACAGGACGTGCTGCAGAGCCCCTGGCCTGTGGCAGTCTGGTTGAAGTCCATCCTGCTTCAACTTGGGATTGCTCTGAGACCATCCATGGGCGTCGCCACACTCTGGGAAGGCAGACATCCGTATGTCATGCGTAGTCTGACCATGTGGGCTTGTCCAAAATTACTCCATTCTTGAAATTCTGGAGGAGCATCATGGGCTGCCTTCATCACTGCCTCTGACGTTCTAAAAGCGAGTGCTTAACTTAGAGTCATGATTTTACGTAGCATGTAGGCATTTAAGGGACGTTTGTAGTATAACAAAAAAAGGAAGGGGTGTTGATGTCCTTGGAAAAGTGACGATCATTTCTCTAAACTCGTGCCCAGTTAGTGTGAGATCAGAACACCCTTCCCTGCCCAGGGCTCGCCTCCTCTGTGCTGGATGGTGGACGGGGTGACTGCAGCTCAGTGCTGGCCAGACCCTCTTTCTGAAATGGACACATTTTAACAAAAGTAGTGGAGTTTCTCAAGCATATGGTGTGCCTGTTTGATATCTTAAAGCAAAAGCATTTAAAAATCTGTGTTTAGCGTTTTGGTTTTGAACACGTGCCCTTTCCTTGCCTCATCACAAGGTGGGTAGCATCCGTCCTCTACCTTACACCTCTCCACCTTAGAGGAAGAAAAGCCTGAGCAGCTGGCTGCAGGAGCCAGACACCGATGGAACTGGGACAAGAGCACTCTTGAGCCCTGGGTTTGAGACTAAAGCCCTCAGTGACACAGCCTTTCATTTTTAGTGGGGAGACCAGGCTGGTGTGACACTTAAAAGTGAATTTCAGGACTAGGTGTGGCAACTCACACCTGTAATTCCAGTACTTTGGGAGGTTGAGGCAGGAGGATCACTTGAGCTCAGGAGTTTGAGAGCAGCCTGGACAACATAGTAAGACCCCATCTATAAAAAAATAAAAATTTAGCCAGGTGTAGTGGTACACACCTGTGATCCAAGCTACTCAGGAGGCTGAAGCAGGAGGATCACTTGAGCCTGGGAGGTTGAGGCTGCAGTGAGCTATGATCATGCCACTTAACCCTCCAGCCTGGGCAATAGAGCAAGACCCTCTCTTTTTTTTTTTTTTTTTTTTTTTTTGAGACGGAGTCTTGCTCTGTCGCCCAGGCTGGGTTGCGGTGGCCGGATCTCAGCTCACTGCAAGCTCTGCCTCCCGGGTTTACGCCATTCTCCTGCCTCAGCCTCCCGAGTAGCTGGGACTACAGGCGCCCGCCACCTCACCCGGCTAGTTTTTTGTATTTTTTAGTAGAGACGGGGTTTCACCGTGTTAGCCAGGATGGTCTCGATCTCCTGACCTCGTGATCCGCCCGTCTCGGCCTCCTAAAGTGCTGGGATTACAGGCTTGAGCCACCGCGCCCGGCCCAACCCTGTCTCTTAAAAAAAAAAAAAAAAAAAAGGTAAATTTCCGGAAGCAGATTTGTGACTTCTACGTGGCTGCTGGTGGTGATGTCTGCATTGGTGGTGGCGGGTGTTCTAGGGTCCTCATGTCTGGAGGATATTTTTCCCCACACTGAAGGCAGTGCACCTGTGTTCCCCTGGTGCCTGCACACATCAGCCGCTCATGGCTCAGTTCCTGGCTTTGTGTGAACACAGAGAGACAATGTGCTTGATGTGGGAACAGCTGGTCACAGCCCGTGTGGCTCTGCCCCGTGCTTCACACATCTTGGTGTCTGCAAATTCTGTGCCCCAGCCCCGGCTTCCGGTTCCCGCTTGACTCCGGAGAGCCGTGGTTCCAGGGCCAGCACGTGCCTCCTTACAGTTGGAGCCTGTCCAGGCACAGCGGAGAGCCAGGGCTGCAGAGGGGCCGGCAGCCTCTTCCTACTCTCCCGCCCACCCCGCGCATGTGCTCTGCCTCAGCCACAAGGCCACCTCACCAGGCAGAGCAGATGGCGGTGGTGAGGGCTGGAGCCCTGTGCAGGGCCTGGGAACTAGAGGGCAGGCTCCGTTCTGATGGCCTTTTTTCTCAAGGATGTGACGTTCGCGGGGTCAGCCATGACTGCTGCCCCAAGGGAGGCTTGCAATGGGGCACCCGCTGCCAGCACGGAGCCCCATTGTCCTCTGTCTTCCTCCTGGGCCTGTCCTGGTAGAGATGCCCGGAGCCCGCTCCTTCTCCTGGCTTATTTCGGGGTGGGTGTGTGAGAATTGGCTGTGAGATGAGTGACAGCAGGATGAAGGAATTTGGCATCTTTAGTTCATCTTTATATGATCAGTCCCTGCACCCGAGAATTCCTTGGTGGCATTCTCACTAAGACGAGTCAGAGTGGGCAGAGGGAATGTACTGGGTTGTGTTTCAGTGAGGGGTCTAGGCTGCTGAGGATTTCTCTCTGGAGGCCTCCATCTGGTCTTGCATTTCTGAGGCTGAACAGACACCTCTCGTGATAAGAGATGGGAGTGGGAAGGAAGGAAGGGTGGTGAACAGGGAGCCGGCAGCAAGTCCTGGTGCTGATCCCATGGCACCTGGCTGCGTGGCTGTGTGGCTGCGTGGCTGCGTGGCTGCGTGGCTGTGTGGCTGTGTGGCTGCATGGCTGCGACCTTCCAGCGCCCGAGTCTCTGCCGTGAGCGCCCTGGGGAGCGTGTGTGTCTCCTCACTGTGCCCTCAGCGGCCGCTGGAGTGGGGCTTGTGTGTGCCCTGCGGCTGAGGGGGAAGGAGGCCGAGCTGGCCGGGGTGTCCTGGGTGGAGGGGCTACGGGTGTTGGGAGTGGGAAGCATTTCCAGCCAGTGAGTTAAGGGATGCCGCCTACTTGGTCCTGCCTTGGAGAGCCTCAGTGTACCTTTAGTGTGCTGGAGACACTGGTGGTCCTGCGGTGCGGAAAACCTCAGCGTTGTTTAACCCAGAGTGTCCTAAACGTACGCAAGCCCAGAGCACTCTTTCCCCACAACTCCAGTCAGCCCAGAGGAACCTGTGCCAGACCGGATGAGCTTGAAGGAGACTTCTTGCTGGAACGTTCTGGAACTTGAGAGTGGGGTGGCGGGTGCTGTTGCGTAGTTAGAGGGGTGATAGGGTGACAGAAGGCTGGGGCTAGGGGTGAGGGTGGGGTGGGGAAGATTCTTTCAACAGAGCTCCGGCTCCACATTCTAAAATTGAGTCCTGTGGGCCACCTCTGCACCCACGGTGCCAGCAGGAGGCACCTCTGCACCCACGGTGCCAGCAGGAGCCACCTCTGCACCCACGGTGCCAGCAGGAGCCACCTCTGCACCCACGGTGCCAGCAGGGACCGTAGGTGCGGCCTTATCTCTTCAGCTGAACTCCCACATGCAGAGGCAGAGGCTCACTTTGTCCCCAGGAGCCAAGGGCAGTGGCACGAGACCACCACGTTTCTGTCATGCTCGGGCGCTTTTTACTGTCCCTCTCCTTAACGGATTGTAAGTTTCTTGAAGCAAGATTCTTTCAGTCTAAATTCTGTGGCCCTCACTAGGCACCACTGCCCATCGTGCACCTCCTGTGGAGTAAGTGATGGATGATGCTAAATAGACTGTAGGGACCGGCGTCTTCTGTCCCCTTCTTTCTCTGCAGGGTCCGAGGTGGGGGTCATCGGGCAGACAGGCAGGAGAGCCCCCGGGAGGTTCTGTGGGTTTCACGGCAGGGAATGTATCAGCCCTGCTGAGCAGTCCTCTCCTGACAGCCCACCCCGTGCTGTCTCGCCCTGCCCCAGCCCTCAGTTTCCCTCCACTCACTCCCCCTCCCAGATACGTACATATAAATGTGATTATGTTTAGAAGCTGAGGCATTTGAATAAATCAGATGCTTTGCCCAACCCTGGGATAAAGGCTGTAGTTATTTTAACAACAACAACAACACAAACCCTGCAGTCTTCAGCTATTTCTGGATGTGGACTGGTAATTAGCATGCCACTTGTAATTCATGGCTGTCGCCGGCATTTGTTTCCTTGTTTCCAACGCAGCCCAGTTTGGGAGACTGGGTTTATTTCATTTGGAAATGTGATTCTGTGGAGACCTCTAAAATGCCATCACAAGATTAATGGTTTTCTGTAGCCAGAGTTTGCCAGACCTGGCGTTTGAAGCCCGATGATTAGTTTTCAGCAGCTCTGTGCAGGGGAGTAACAGCTTGCTGCGATGGTATTTCACTTCAGAGAAAACTGTTAAAAGCAACTGCTTCAAGAGCGACTGGCACTACCTGGGGAAGGGGATGTTTGAGGGGGACAGATTTTGGGACAGGTTAAAGGAAACTCACAGGGCTTTGCTGTTTCAGCCTTAGAGACCTTTTACATTTTCAGTTACCTACTTACTGATGTGCGTGGAGGTCAGATGCAGAGGAGTGTCCAGCGTGAAATTTATTCTGCCCCAAGTGGAAGGGGAATGTGGGCCCTGGTGAGAAGGTTCCTGGAGGCCAGAACTCCTTGCTAGCTCTGCAACTACGGAGGGAAAGGAGGAAAATAAGCACTTGCTGTTACGGGCGGTTATGCTACATGCAGTTATGTTTATGCAGTTATGTTACATGCAGTTACTGCTACATGCAGTTACGGTACGTGCAGTTATGTTTATGCGGTTTTGTTATACGGAGTTATGGTACGTGCAGTTATGTTTATGCGGTTTTGTTATACGGAGTTATGGTACGTGCAGTTATGTTACATGCAGTTTTGTTATACGGAGTTATGTACATGCAGTTATGTTTATGCAGTTTTGTTATACGGAGTTACGATATGTGCAGTTATGTTTATGCGGCTTTGTTATACGGAGTTACAGTATGTGCAGTTATGTTTATGCGGTTTTGTTATATGGAGTTACGGTATGTGCAGTTACGTTTATGCGGTTTTGTTATATGGAGTTATGGTACGTGCAGTTATGTTTATGCAGTTTTGTTATACGGAGTTATGATACGTGCAGCTATGTTACATGCAGTTTTGTTATACGGAGTTATGGTACGTGCAGTTATATTTATGCGGCTTTGTTATATGGAGTTATGGTACGTGCAGTTATGTTTATGTGGTTTTGTTATATGGAGTTATGGTACGTGCAGTTATGTTTATGCGGTTTTGTTATACGGAGTTATGGTACGTGCATTTATGTTTATGCGGTTTTGTTATATGGAGTTATGGTACGTGCAGTTATGTTACATGCGGTTTTGTTATATGGAGTTACGGTACGTGCAGTTATGTTACATGCGGTTTTGTTATATGGAGTTATGGTACGTGCAGTTATGTTTATGCGGTTTTGTTATACGGAGTTATGGTACGTGCAGTTATGTTACATGCAGTTTTGTTACACGGAGTTATGTACATGCAGTTATGTTTATGCGGTTTTGTTATACGGAGTTATGATATGTGCAGTTACGTTTATGCAGCTTTGTTATACGGAGTTACAGTATGTGCAGTTATGTTTATGCGGTTTTGTTATATGGAGTTACGGTATGTGCAGTTACGTTTATGCGGCTTTGTTATATGGAGTTATGGTACGTGCAGTTATGTTTATGCGGTTTTGTTATACAGAGTTATGGTACGTGCAGTTATGTTACATGGAGTTTTGTTATACGGAGTTATGGTACGTGCAGTTATGTTACATGCGGTTTTGTTATACGGAGTTATGGTACGTGTAGTTATGTTTATGCGGCTTTGTTATATGGAGTTATGGTACGTGCAGTTATGTTTATGCGGTTTTGTTATATGGAGTTATGGTACGTGCAGTTATGTTTATGCAGTTTTGTTATACGGAGTTATGGTATGTGCAGTTATGTTACATGCGGTTTTGTTATACGGAGTTATGGTACGTGCAGTTATGTTTATGCGGTTTTGTTATATGGAGTTATGGTACGTGCAGTTATGTTACATGCGGTTTTGTTATATGGAGTTATGGTACGTGCAGTTACGTTTATGCAGTTTTGTTATACGGAGTTATGGTACGTGCAGCTATGTTACATGCAGTTTTGTTATACGGAGTTATGGTACGTGCAGTTATGTTTATGCGGCTTTGTTATATGGAGTTATGGTACGTGCAGTTATGTTTATGTGGTTTTGTTATATGGAGTTATGGTACGTGCAGTTATGTTTATGCGGTTTTGTTATACGGAGTTATGGTACGTGCATTTATGTTTATGCGGTTTTGTTATATGGAGTTATGGTACGTGCAGTTATGTTACATGCGGTTTTGTTATATGGAGTTATGGTACGTGCAGTTATGTTTATGCGGTTTTGTTATACGGAGTTACGGTACGTGCAGTTATGTTACATGCGGTTTTGTTATATGGAGTTATGGTACGTGCAGTTATGTTTATGCGGTTTTGTTATACGGAGTTATGGTACGTGCAGTTATGTTACATGCAGTTTTGTTACACGGAGTTATGTACATGCAGTTATGTTTATGCGGTTTTGTTATACGGAGTTATGATATGTGCAGTTACGTTTATGCAGCTTTGTTATACGGAGTTACAGTATGTGCAGTTATGTTTATGCGGTTTTGTTATATGGAGTTACGGTATGTGCAGTTACGTTTATGCGGCTTTGTTATATGGAGTTATGGTACGTGCAGTTATGTTTATGCGGTTTTGTTATACAGAATTATGGTACGTGCAGTTATGTTACATGGAGTTTTGTTATACGGAGTTATGGTACGTGCAGTTATGTTACATGCGGTTTTGTTATACGGAGTTATGGTACGTGTAGTTATGTTTATGCGGCTTTGTTATATGGAGTTATGGTACGTGCAGTTATGTTTATGCGGTTTTGTTATATGGAGTTATGGTATGTGCAGTTATGTTTATGCAGTTTTGTTATACGGAGTTATGGTATGTGCAGTTATGTTACATGCGGTTTTGTTATACGGAGTTATGGTACGTGCAGTTATGTTTATGCGGTTTTGTTATATGGAGTTATGGTACGTGCAGTTATGTTACATGCGGTTTTGTTATATGGAGTTATGGTACGTGCAGTTACGTTTATGCAGTTTTGTTATACGGAGTTATGGTACGTGCAGTTATGTTTATGCGGTTTTTTTATACGGAGTTACGGTACGTGCAGTTATGTTTATGCAGTTTTGTTATACGGAGTTACGGTACGTGCAGTTATGTTATGTGAAGTGCAGTTATGTTTTTTTTTTTTGGAGACGGAGTCTCGCTCTGTCGCCGGGGCTGGAGCGCAGTGGCCGGATCTCAGCTCACTGCAAGCTCCGCCTCCCGGGTTTACGCCATTCTCCTGCCTCAGCCTCCTGTGGAGCTGGGACTACAGGCGCCCGCCACCTCGCCCGGCTAGTTTTTTGTATTTTTTTAGTAGAGACGGGATTTCACCGTGTTCGCCAGGATGGTCTTGATCTCCTGACCTCGTGATCCGCCCGTCTCGGCCTCCCAAAGTGCTGGGACTACAGGCTTGAGCCACCGCGCCCGGCCTCAGTTATGTTACATGCAGTTACTGTTATATGAAGTTACTATTCCTGTTTTGGAGCCCGACCTGCTGCTGACTGTAAAATGAGAACTTGGCCATGGTCCAAAAGCAAAGCTTTGGGTTCCTGCTTTTTAGAAAGATTTATTAGGGGTGGTCTTCAATGAATAGACAGATTCTCTAGACTTCTCCAGTGGCCTGGGGCTGTCTTCCCTGGGTGCTCAGCTGACCTCAGAGCTGCCCACAGGGAAGGCACCGGAGGGCGGGAGTGCACCCCTACAGGGCACATGCTGGACAGCAGCCATGTGGTGCCTAGACCTTGGCCCAGATGTCTCCTCAGATCCATTGACGGGGAAATAGGTTAACTTTGTCTTCTGAAGACCATTTTGTTTTTCTTCCTAGAGGCAGGGTCTCACCCTGATGCCCAGGCTGGAGTGCGGTGGTACGATCGTAGCTCACCGCAGCCTCAGCTCCTGGGTTCCAGCAATCTTTCCCCCTCAGCCTTCTGAGTAGCTGGGACTGCAGGGGCACGCCACTCTGCCAGCTACTTTGTTTTGCTTCCTTTCTCTCCCTCTTTCTCTCTCTCTCCCTGTTTCCTTCCCTGCCCTCCTTCCCTCCCTTTCTCCTTCCTTCCTTCCTTCCTTCCCTCCTTCCTTCCTTCCTTCCTTCCTTCCTTCCTTCCTTCCTTCCTTCCGTCCGTCCGTCCGTCCGTCCGTCCTAGAGGGACTCTCATTATGTTGCCTGGGCTGGTCTCAAACTCCTGGGCTCAAGTAGTCCACTCGCCTTGGCCTCCCAAAGCCCTAGGATTGCAGGTGCGAACCACTGCGCCTGTCCAAGACTTTCCTTTTGATGAAAGGAAAAGGGAGTTATTTTATACATGAGCTAAATCTTTTAAATGAATTCCCCTCCTCCTCACTCCCCAAGAAAAAGAGAAAGGAAGATGAAAAACCCCCAAAACAGAACAGAACCCTCTTAGGAATGCGAAGCCCGTGCTTCGTTCCGGGGACCTCTTGGTGAAGGCATTAGCTAGATCAGCACCAGGTTCTCCTAGTAAGAGGGCTAAGGTGGTCCTAGCTGCTCCATCAGATGTGATGAAAAGAAGGAACGAGCTTCAGTTGTACAAAGGCCCACGAGTCATCCACAAACTATGGCCTGAAGTGTCGGTAGACAGTGCAGTTGTCACCAGGAAGTTATTTCTGGAATTTTTTAGGCAAAGCGAGCCCCTGGAAGGATTTGAGTAGAGTCCTGCACTGCCAGGGGTGCATCCAGGGTCCTGGGGTCTGGTCCCCCGGGGAGGCAGACCTGCTGCTGCGGTCCTGGACTCCAGTGCAGAGGCTCCCAGGCCAGGACCTGGGCAGCTTTCCAGCTTCCACACTCAGGGCTCATCGTGGTGGATGTCGCACAGGAGTTGGACCTTAGATATTCCTGGAGGTCTCCACGTCTCAGCACCTCTGGCTGAAAGGTGGTTCGTCTACAGGATGTTGTGACTGTATGGTGGGGGCAGTGTGGGGAAGGGGAGGAGGAGGAGTTAGTTTTTCAGAGAAGGTTTGCCGAGCTCACGGTTGGTTGGTACTCACGTGTTGAAGAGTGCAGAGCTGGGAGATGGCCCTCGTGGTGCTAGTGTCAGATCTGTATCTCTGCGTTGGGCCTGGCTTGGCCAGAATGGTCTCGTGCGGCAGGGATGACTGCTGCCGCAACTCAGGCTGTGGGGAAGGCTGCCTGGAAGCTGCTGGGGAGGGCTGGGAAGGTGGTTCTTTCAGACTTCCCTGAAGAATGAGGCCAGGCAGCCACTGCCCTGTGTACACCGACACATGCTTCAGTCCTCGTCATGGCAGCAACATCAGCCCTTTTGAGTTTAACCTGGTGCAGGTTTGGGCAATGGGCCCCATTTGTTTTGGTTTCAAATTATGATATTCAATAATAATTTCCATTTTCTGAAACTCTTTATCATGGACACAGACCTGAAGATGGGAGACTGCTAGACCTGGTCCTGCTGTGGGGGTGTAGGAAGAATCCCTAGGGATGGGGACAGGGAAGATGACACAGGAGACAGAAGCAGTGTGAGGAAGGTAGACTCAGCCTGTATGCCTCAGCCTGCTGACGGAGGGCGTGGTAAGAAAGACAGCTGTCATTTCACAGTTGAAAAACTGAAAAACTTAGTTGACTGTTGAACAACATGGGTTGAAACTGTGTGAGTCTACATGTATACAGATTTTTTTCAGTAAATATATTGGAAATTTTTGGAGATTTTCAAATATTTGAATAAACTTGCGTATGAACCTCGTAGCCTAGAAATATTGAAAAAAATTAAGACAAAGTTAGGCATGTCATGAATGCATAAAATATATGTAGAGACTAGTCTATTTTGTCATTTATTACCGTAAAATATGTGCATACCTGTTATAAAAAGTTAAATCTTATCAAAACTTATGCACACAAAAACAGATATGCATGGCACCATTTGCAGTCGAGAAATGTAAAGCAAACACAAAGATGTAGTATTAAATCATAACTGCATAAATTAACTGTAGTCCATGCTATGCTACTGTAATAATTTTGTAGCCACATCTGGTTGCTATTGTGGTCAGCTCAAGTGTTTTCTGTGTCCACTTA
Source organism: Macaca nemestrina (assembly GCF_043159975.1). NCBI lineage: Eukaryota > Metazoa > Chordata > Mammalia > Primates > Cercopithecidae > Macaca > Macaca nemestrina. Next base: position 83,490,881 of record NC_092143.1, read on the forward strand.
AGACACCGTGTGATCCCTATCATCTCCGCATGAGCAGTTCTTCTCAACAGTAAATTTCATGTCACAGTGAAAAGGAATCTCTTGAGGATCTTGCATATTTTCACTGTATTTTGTGCAATACCATAAGCCTCGAATGACAACATGGGACCCAAACCCATAGGAAGTACCCCTAGTGATGCTGGAAGTGCTCCCAAGAAGCAGAGAAAAGTCATGACATTGCAAGAAGAAGCTGAATTGCTCGATTTGTGCTGTAGATTGAGGTCGGCAGCTGTGGTTACCTTGTGCTCCATTTCAAGATAAATGACACCAGCATAAGAACCATTGTAAAAAAGAAAAGGAAATTTGTGAACCCGTCACTGCAGCTGTATGCCAACAGGCACAAAAACTTTGCACTTTCTGCAAAACACCTTTTTATCTTGTATTGAAAATGCAGCTTTTGTGTGGTAGAAGAATGGCTGTTAGAGAGACCTACCTATAGACTCTAATATGATTTGAGAAAAAGCAAAGTCGTTATATGACAACTTAAAGCAAAAGAAACCAAAGGATCTAAAGATGGAGAATTCAGTGGCAGCAAAGGATGGTTTGATAATTTTAGAAAGAGATTTGGCTTTAAAAAAGTCAGGATAATAGGAGAAGCAGCTTTTGCTGACCGAGAGGCAAATGGTGTCTGACTGAGTTCCCAGATACCATTTAGAAAATCATTGAGGAAAAAGAATATCTGCCTGTATAAGTTTTCAAATGCAGATGAAAGTGGTCTATTCTGGAAAAAAAAGCTACAAAGGGTATTTATTAGTAAGGAAGAGAAGCAGGTATGGATAGGCTAACTCTATCATTTTGTGCAAATGCAGTTGGGTTTATGAACAGGACTGCCCCTGAGCTTCGAAGGGAAAAGGTGAACACCAGCTGCCAGTCTTTTGGTTGCAGAACAAGAAGGCCTGGACAGTGAGAGCTCTTTTCCTGCATTAGTTCCATCCACGTTTTGTTCCTGAAGTCAGGAAGTACGTTGCCAGTAAGAGATTGCCTTTTAAACTTCTTTCAATACTGGGCAGTGCCCCTGGCCACCCAGAACCCCATGAGTTCAACACTGAAGGCTGAAGACTGAAATGGTCTATTTGCTCTCAATTAAGACATCTCATATCAGCCTCTAGATCAGGGTCTCAAAGGACCTTTGAGGCTCATTACACACGGCATTCTACGGGAAGGATGATAACGCTGTGGAGGAGAACCCTGATAGAGGGAAGGTCCTAAAAATCTGAAAGGATTTCACCATTGAAGGTGCCACTCTTGTAACAGAAAAAACCGTGAGAGTTAACAAACCCGAAACAATAAATTCCTGCTGGAGAAAACTCTGTCCAGATGTTGTGCGTGACTTCACAGGATTTGCAACAGAGCCAACCAAGGAGATCATGAAAGAGATTGTGGCTATGGCAAAAAAAGGTGCGCCGGGGGGAGGGGGAAGGAAGGATTTCAAGATATGGATCTTGGAGAAATTCAAGAGCTAGTAGACACTGCACCAGAGGAATTAACACGAGACGCCTTAAACGAGATAAGTACTTCCAAACCAGGGCCAGGTGATGGGAAAAAACATAGAAGAAGCAGTGCCACAAAATGAATTGACACTAGACAGTCTGGCAGAAGGGTTCCGAGTTTTCAGACTGCTTTTGACTTCTTTTACGACATGAATCCTTCTGTGATGTGGGCATTGAAACTAAACAAACAATGGAGGAAGAATTGGTACTGTGTAGAAACACTTAGATAAATGAAACAGCAAAAGAGTCAGATGGAAATTACAGTGGGTTTCGTGAAGTTACACCAAGCGGACCTGCCTCTCCTGTCCTGGTTCCCACCTCCTTCGTCGCTTCTGTCTCTGCCACCCCGAGACAGCACGGCCAACCCCGACTCGCCCTCCTCCCCTCAAGGTACTCAATGTGAAGATAACGAGGATGAAGAACTTTATGGTGGTTCAGTTCCACTTACTGAATAGTAAATATATTCTCTTTCTTAAGATTTTCTTTTTTTAACTAAAAAAAATTTTTTTAGAGATAGGGTCTTGCCCTGTTGCCCAGGCTGAGTGCAGTGGTGCAATCTTAGCACCCTGCAAGCCTTGACCTCTCAGGTTCAGGTGATCCTCCCACCTCAGCCTCCCGGGTAGCTGAGAGCACAGGGCGTGTCACCGCTCCTGACTAATTTTTACATTTCTTTTTTTGTAGAGAAGGGGGTCTCACGATGTTGCCCAAGCTGGTCTCAAACTCCTGGCCTCAAGTGATCCTGCCCCTTCAGCCTCCCAATGTGTTGCGATTACAGGCATGAGCTGCCACGCCCGGCCCCTGAGTTTTTAAGTCACATTTTCTTTTCTGTACTATACTTTATTATAAGAATACTGTAAGTATATGCATAATACATATAACATACAAAATGTGTGTTAATTGGCAGTTTGTATTATCTATAATTGTCAACAGTAGGCCATTAGTAGTTACATTTTTGGGAGTCTAAAGCTATACTTGGAATTTTTACTGTGGAGGGGCCTGGCACCCCTAACCTCCATGTTATTTAAGGGCAACTGTAGTTGATACTATCAGGTGGTTCAAAAATAAAATCAATTATCAAAGGCATTCGTTCAAGCCTGCTGCTGTCCACTGTGTCCCTGCCCTGTCTCTGCAGTCATGTTTCTTAGGTATCCTTCTAGAATTTCTTTATGCTTTTATACACAGTGTTAAAAACAAATTAGCCACCCCCACCCTTCATCAAACCCATTTTCCTTTACCGCACTCAACGTGCCTTAGAGATCCTTCCACGTCCGCACACAGAAAGCTTCCCTTTTTCTTGTCCCACCCCCTGCCCCACACCACTCCTCTCCCTTTGTTTACAGCCATCTGGTGTCCTATTTAATAGACACTCCAGTTTATGTAACCAGTCCTCTATTGGTGAACCTTTGACTTAATTCCACATTTTGCTATTCTAGACAAAATACAACAGATAATACATTTTATTTCTCTTAATTTCAGTTCTCAAACATGCACGTGTACCTTTAGGATGAATTCCTGGAATTGTATGTGCCAAGGCCAGAGCGTGTGCATTTGTGGCTTTGGTTGACATGACCAAGTCGCCCTTCCTGGGGCCTATGCCGGTGTGCTCCGAGGCACGATTGTGTGCAAGGTGGCGAAGGTGGCTACTCGACCACATCCTCGGTGGCAGACTGGGTCACCACAGTGGTGGGAAATGGTATCTAAACATGGTTTGAGTTTGCATTTCTTTACTGGAAGGGAGGCTGTGAGTGTTTCACACGAGAGCCGTGTGTGTTTGTGGTGGTTGAACTTTCTCTCGGGGATTGCTCGGAGTGCTTTATGTATCAGGGAAGCAGACTTGTGATAACACATGCAGATACGGTTTCCAGGTTTTTGTCATTTGTCTTTTGACCTGATTTTTGCCAGGCTGAAGTTTTGATGTTTACGTGGTCACGTGTATGAATATTTTCTTTCGTGGTTCTGGATTTTCAGACATAGTGGCTATAGAACCACTATAGCCAAAAGTTACGTTTGCTCTCGGTTTCGTGTGCTTTGCTTTGGTCCTGTCTTGACTTTATTTCAAACAATAAGATACTCTTACTACATTTTTCCATTGCCCATGGCTGGAAGGAGATTGTAGTTGCCATCAAAGAGGAAAAACTAAGGCATGTTCTCAGCAGAGGCAGATTAGGCTGTGAGTTAGAGGGTGGTCCTTGGTGCAGAGGCCTGTGAGCGTCCCAGCCCCACTTGCCCTGCACGCCATGGCGTGGGGCGTGGACAGCCACGGGAAGACCGCTGGCTTTGCTGGAGCGGGGGCACGGTTCCTCCAGTGCCACTCTGGAGTGCCTCCGTGTACCGGTGATGAACGCCCATCAAGTGGCCTCGGGAATTCATGAGCTGGATGCCGATGACTTCGCCAGTGAAACGCAAATCCCAGATAGGTTGTTTTCTGTGCATTCCAGTTCCAATTTCTCTTCCAAGTAATTATTCGATGTGCCAAGCCCGTTATGTTTATTACTTTCAGAATTGTTTTTCTCTGTGTGAGTTTACCAAGGACTTAGGGGTTGGTATGTGAGGAGGGGTCCCAGAGGAGACAGCCCCCCTTCTCCGGTGGGCTCTCCAGCGGTCTTAATAATCAGTATTAAACATGTGGAAGGCCATAAAAGAAATAACCTTCTCTTAAAAACAAATTGGGGTCAGTCAGAAAACCGTTTGCCTAGACCTTGATCGCTTAAAATAAGATGTTCGATGTGATGTGTCATGTGGAGTGTTTGCTGTGGCTTGGGAGATGTGCGTGAGAGTGGGGTCTGAGGGACAGGGAGGGGTGAAGGAAGGTGGAGAGAGGCCCTTCAGTGACTGTACCAGAGACTCACACACACTGGGTGTCTTGGTGATGGCCGCACATGGCCCTTCTTTGGTGACTGAAGCTGTGTGGCCTTCATCCCCAGGGTCTGCCTCCTCCAGATAATTCTGTCACCGAACTTCAAACTGTTGATGGGACGATAGCGCAGTCTCTTAACAGTGCTTCAGGACAAGTAATAGAGCTGTATGGGCAGCCTCAGTGACAGTGCTGGACGTCTGCAGAATGGCTTTCCCCACTTCTTTCCTTTCAGAGCCAAGAGGAGACATTGAGGCTCGGCCTGGTGGCTCACGCCGGGAATCTGAGCCTGTTGGGAGGCTGCGGGGGGGATCGGATTGCTTGAGGCTAGGAGCTTGAGGTCAGCCTGGGCAACATAGTGAGACCCCTGTCTCTACCAAAATAAATAAATAAAAATTAGCTGGTTGTGGTGGTGCACACCTGTTGTCCTAGACACGCGGGAGACTGAGGTGGGAGGATCACTTGAGCCAGGAGGTCGATGCCGAAGTGAGCTATGATCATTGCACTGCGGCCCTCCTCCAGCCTGGGTGACAGAGTGAGACTCTGTCTCTTAAAAACAAAAAAAAAAGGAGATATTGGTGGACCTGCCGGGGCATGCAGTAGGATAGAATTAGGGCCGTCGGTGGCATGGTGATAGATGTTGTGGTTGAAAAGGAAAAAAGACACAGTCCTTGCCCTGAGGTTCTGCGTATAATCTAATCAGGGAGGCCGGCAGCACGGGTGTGGAAGAACCAGGTCTTTGTGGATGCTGCTGATGGTGTGGAGGAGGCAAGGACAGCCGGCTGGACCCCTACTCAGCCCTGTCACCTCCTCTTCCTCCCTCAGTCTTGACGTTAGCTCCTCCTCAGGAACCTGAGGATTCTAAGTCACTCATTGTTCATCTGGAATAATAGCTTCCAGGTGAGTTTTGAGCGTCAGTTCAGTTGTGTGCTTTGTCATGTTTTGGCTTATATTATTTACTGTAGATCATCTGAGATTAAATCGATAAATTAACATATTTATTTTTCCTTATTCTTGTATTTTACTTGAGAAATTTTACAGAGTCAGACTTTTGCTAAGGAGATGATTTGACATGTTGGAAAGACGCAGATTCTGGATCCAGAGAGACATGAGTTCAATCCCTGTTCCATCCGCTAGCATTTCTGTAGCCTGAGGCGTATTACGTAACTCACAGAGCCTCGGCTCCGTCCTCGGTAAAATACGGAAAGTGATACCTCCCTCACAGGGCAGATAAAGGATAAGGGCAAATAAAAACTCTGTTGCTGGGGAAGACAGAGGATGGATATGGCCTTTCCTATCTTACATTTCACATCCATTCATTCATCTGTCCGTTCAGCTGTTGAGTCCATGAGAGCTTACTGGGTGCCTCCTGAGTACCAGGACATGCAATGGGTGGGACACAAACACAAATAAGACCCCATCCCACCCTCAAAAAGCCGGACAGGGACTGACTTCAGTCTTTGTCAGGGGGGATGGTGGGTGCAACAGAGCGCGCTCAGGCCTCTTGGCGCCTGCCTACCGCTCCGCCCCTCGTGTGAAAGAGTCTTTGTGCATTCTGGTGGCAGGAAGCTCTGATGTCCCTCCAGGCTTGGCTTCCGCCACCCTCCCAGGGACTGCTAAGGAGTCCCTTTCCAACCGCAGGTGACACTGCTGGACACCTCTCCAGTGTCGTCCTCAGAATGCCAGCCACGCTGGGCGATGTTTCCAGCTGGTTGTCACCGTGTTCTCGGGGGATATTTCGTAGAGGTCTTTAAACGCTGAAGCATTGGACATTGTGACAGCTGGTGACACTGCTGGCCTCACTGCTGTGCTCTCGAGGGAAGGCGGGCCTGGATGTGGAGGGCATGCCCACAGGCCCGAGTCCGGAAAGGAGTTCTCATGCCGACGCTGCTTGAGGCTCACCTGGAAAATAAAAACCCGTAGGAGTAGTTAGAGGTTGAGCATCACTTAGCTGAGAATCTGAAATCCCAAATGCCCTCAAATCTGAAACTTTTTTTTTTTTTTTTTTTGGAGATGGAGTCTCGCTCTGTCGCCCAGGCTGGAGTGCGGTGGCACGATCTCAGCTCACTGCAAGCTCCGCTTCCCGGGTTCACGCCATTCTCCTGCCTCAGCCTCCCGAGTAGCTGGGACTACAGGCGTCGCCACCAAGCCTGGCTAATTTTTTTTATTTTTATTTTTGTGTGTGTGTTTTTAGTAAAGACGAGATTTCACCATGTTAGCTAGGATGGTTTTGATCTCCTGACCTCGTGATCCGCCCACCTCGGCCTCCCAAAGTGCTGGGATTACAGGCGTGAGCCACCGTGCCCGGCCAAATCTGAAACTTTTTGAGTGCTGACTGCAAGTGGAGAATTCCACACCTGACTGTGGTGCTGGGTGGCAGTTTAAACTTCGTTTCATGCACATGATCACTAACAATATTGTATAAAATTATATGTGTAAGGTGTATGTGAAACATAAATGAATTTTGTGTTTAGGCTTGGGCCTCATCCTGAAGATACCTCATTATGTACATGCAATTATTCCAGAATCTGAAAAAATCCAAAATCTAAAATGCTTCTGCTCCCAAGCATTTCAAATAATGTTATTCAACCTGTATATACTTAAAGGACCACAGGAAGGCATCATAAACGAGTTCAGGGCCAGGCGCAGTGGCTCTCACACTGAAACTCTGGGAGGCTGAGGAGGGAGTATCACTTGAGGCCAGGAGTTTGAGACCAGCCTGGGTGACATAAAGAGACCCCATCCCTACAAAATGCACAGTTACCTGGTGTGATGACATGTGTCTGTAGTCCTGGCTACTCGGGAGGCTGAGGCAGAAGGATTGCTTGAGCCTAGAAGTTCCAGACCGCAGTGAGCTGTGATCGCACCGCTGTGCTCCAGTCTGGGCAACAGAGTGAGATCCTGTCTATAAAAAAAAAGCAAAGAAACAAAAGTATGCACAAAACTGAGTTCAAAGTTAAAGATAATAATACATATGTTTCCTCCTGAAAGTATATGAATGAGATACCTTAAATAATCGTAGCAAAACCACTTGGGAAAACTTCCGAAGCTTCAGTTGCCTTGTATGTTCCGTGATGTTTTCTGACCCATCTGTACTTTGAAAAGATGGTAAAATATTATAAAAATAACACAAGGTTCCGTGTGTGCGTGTTCTCCATTTTTCTTCTTTACCTTGGCCACTGACTTTGTTAAGAGGAGGAGGGACCGCTTTGCATGTTGTGTGGCTTGATGTTTGTAAGGATTTTTACGGGTCACATGCTGAAGAGGGTTCCACGCTTCCTAGAATTTTGGGCGGCTAGAAGGATCTGCTATTTTGTACATGTTCTGTTATCTCTAGTCTTTGGAAAGAAGGGCAAGCTTGCAAACTTTCTGCGTCCTTATTTGCACAGAGTCCTGTTTGAGTTGGCGTTGTGCACGTGACCTGCGGCCGACCTGCTTGGGTTAGGACGCCAGCCTAGGTTAGTCCCACAGCAGAGGCTGAGGTGTTATTCCCTAGCTCTGACTGCAAGAAAGCGATTCCTTCCCCACAGCCCACTCACACACGGCACACTGAGTTTTCCATACCTGGGCTGTGTAGACAAGGGCTTCAACAACCATTCAGATGTGCCCTCGAACATTTCTTCCTGTCGCAAGAGCGTGCAAGCCTGAGTCGTTCTTATCTCTGTGGTGAACCCGGTTGTTTTAAGCCCACAACCCAGAGCTTCAAAACTGCTTCCCCCGCTGCCGTCCCCCGCTGCCGTCCCCCGCACGGGGAACTCAAGTTAGGCTTCTTGGCACTTATGTGTGCATTTCATTTGAAAAAGAACGTTTTGCACCTGTTGATGTACTGCGTTTTAATTGTACTTAGCTGTTTTCTTTGGTTTTTTTCCTCTGTGAAATCATAGGGACTTTGAGGACAGTGACGGTTTCTGCCTTTGTTCCCTGCACCCGCAAAACATGTACCTGTGCCTTGTGAAAATCCAGCCATCAGCCATGGGCAGGGAGGTGCCCACTGATGATGTATTTTAGTGTTTGGATTAAGGAGAATTGTTTTTATTTTATTTTATTTTTTTGCAGTTTATGTGTTGTGATGTCAGAAAGGGAGGGAAGTAGGAGAAAGCATTATTATTTTATTGCAATTAGATGTGACCAAAACACATTTTTCCCCTGATCTCAGCACATGCCTTACTGATACTGCCTGAGGAGATTTAGTACAAGCCAGTGTTTAAACATTGGTTTCTAAATTGTTGGTATCAGGTGAAGAAGCAACACCTTCAAGTAATTTTGGTAATGAGTTTGGCAACCAGTGGGCCCCGAGGGGAAATAACTTAGTACTATTTATGGTGACTTTGGCATGTTTCCTAATGACTCTGGATTTCTGAGTTACAAAGTGGCAAATCAGAAAGGAGGTTTTAAAAGAGGCAATTTTGTTCTTACTTAGTGGAATATTTTACAAATTAGAAATACCAAAGTTCTGTGAGTTATTTTCTGGAAAAATTGTAACTTACGTTTTTAGATTGTTATCTTGTGTCAAATAATTTATTGAAAAAGTGATTTCTTAATTTTAACATTTTTCTGTGATGTGGCTGTTCCTGTTTTAATAATGTGTCTGTGTGTGCGGGCACACCTGGGAGATGTTGTGGAATGCCCTGTAGACCGACATTCTCACAACAAGATCTTGAAAAGCTGGACAAAGTACAAAAGAAAGGTGGCCAGCACTGGAGGGACCAGGTCCTGAGAGGAGGAAGCCTGTGGGCCGAGCGCAGTGTTTTGTGATGCTTTTCCTCTTGAGATGTTTGCTGGCTCATGAGGGGCGTGGAGCTGGGTGGGTGAAGAACAAAACAGAAAGTGGTGTCCGGAAAACTGGGACCGTGCGTGGAGCTTTTGGCAAGGCACAGGTACATGTTTTGCGGGTGCAGGGCTCCATGTAGGGCAGTCTTGTAGGGCTGGGAGACAAAACTTAAGAGTTTTAGCTACGAAGGCTACGTGAGAGTAAGAGACCAAGATCCTGGGGAGAAGGGAAAATATTAAGGTGAGCCCAGTAATCTGCACTTGTGTTCTCCTCAAGGCATTTTGCTGATGTGTTACTCAGAGGCTGAGAAGGGAAAGCTATTATTATTGTTGTTGTTGTTGTAGAGACAGGGACTCATATGTTTGTTGCCCAGGCTGGCCTCAGGGATCCTCCTGCCTTGGCCTCCTAGAATGCTGGGATAACAGATGAGAATTACTATGCCCAGCCAGAAGGCTATTCTGTAAGACTAGGGGAGACAAAAATTGGAGTCCAGGGCATGCCAAGGAGCAGGAACCCTGGTAAGCACCTAGATTTCCTGTTAGGTCCTGACCCCAACCTAGGAATGAGAGTAAACTTGAAATAGTTTAGCCTTCACAAAAGACTGGGACTCAGCCTTGACCCCACTCACTTCAGAGAGGATTACGGCACCCTGCCCTGCTCTGCCTGCCAGAAACCAGAGTCAGTGCTCTCTGAAGGATGATAACATTGGCCAGGGCCTCCAGTTCTCCTGTTAGTTTGTAATACACAGTGTTTAGTTTTCAATAAAAAATTAAGGTTCAAATGATTAAAAGATGAAGAAGAAAGAATAAAAGCCAGCGATGGAAACAGCAACAGGTGATGTAGTTATTGGAATAATGAGATACGGATTTTAAAAGCATTGCCATTAATATATTCAAGAAAGTAGATGACAAGATGGAGAATTTCACAATAAAATGGAATGTATAGGCCGGGCTGTTGGAAAAGTAAAACAAAAAAGCTGTGCTGGGCGTGGTGGCTCACACCTGTAATCCCAGCACTTTGGGAGGCTGAGGAGGGAGGATCACCTGAGGTCGGGAGTTCAAGACCTCCCTGACCAACATGGAGAAAACCCCATCTCTACTAAAAATACAAAATTAGCCAGGTGTGGTGGCGCATATCTGTAATCCCAGGTACTTGGGAGGCTGAGGCAGGAGAATTGCTTGAACCTGGGAGGTGGAGGTTGCAGTGAGCCGAGACTGTGCCACTGCACTCCAGCCTGGGCAACAAAAGTGAAACTCTGTCTTAAAAAGAAAAAAAGGAATATATAAAATGGAACTTAAATGGAAATTCTGGGAATGAAAATTACAATAAATGAAATGAAGAATTAAACATAAATTGGATAGCAGACTGCACATAGGAGAGTGAACTCTGCAATGTAGACTGATAGAAAATATCCAGAATGAGGCATAGAGAAGAAAAGAATGAAAAATAGAGGAAAGAGCAGGAGAGCCACAGAGACATGGAGAAAAGGCTCAGTGTGAGAAGCTGAGGGACGGCGAGGGGGCAGACGGGGGTGCCAGCAGGATGTGAAGTGATGCTGGCTGAGAAGTATCCCAAACCCTGTCAGACATGACACCATAAATGCAAGAAACTTTACAAACTTCAAACGTGGTAAATACACAGAGAACCACACTTGACATGTCATTGCAAATCTAGAACACAAGGCAATGTGGAAACGTAGGCGGAGCTGGAGGTGCATCTGAGTGAAAGGACAGCTCTATGGCTGACAGCTGACTTTCCCACAGAGATCTTAGAATTCAGATGACAATGAAATGACAGTCTTTGAAGTGGAGAAAATAACTCTTTTCCTAGAATTCTATTCAAAAATGAAGGCCACCAAAGGACATTTTCAGACAAACAGAATCAGAACTTGTCACCAGAAGAACTATAGTAAAAGAAATTATTAGGGAAATTCTTTCAGGTGGAAGGGAAGAGGGTCCTGATGGAAGCATGGAAATGCAGAAGGAATGCAGAGCCATGAAAACAGTAAAGCCACGGGCCGTTCTGAGTGGACAGTGACTACCCGGCACCAGCAAGTCACAGCAGTGCCTCGTGGGGTGTGATGTGCAGGCAGAATTAAAACACACAATGGTAATGGCCTTGAGGGTGGACGTGGAGGGCGGGCCCTGCTGTTGTTAGGGAAGGTGTTGGAGAACTAATTTCTCTTGGGTGCTAGTGAGTTAGGACACGTGTTACAATCTCCAAAGTAACCACTAAAATACTAATGAATGCATGATGCGTGTGGTGATAGAGGAGGGAAAACTGAACCGATAAGAAGTACTCAGTGAATCCAAAAGAAAGTAGGAGAGATACACAAACCAAACAGATGGGATAAATAGAAAACAGATAGCAACATGGTCAGTTTTTACTTAAACACTGCATAATTACAGAAAATACAGCTGAACTAAATATGCCAATTAATACTGAGATTGTCAAACTGGATATTTAAAAAATGGCTGCTTACAGTAGACGTGCTTAGATGAAGGAATCCGGAAGGCTTGATAGTGAAAGGATGGAGAAGGATGCTCCGTGCACACACTAGCCATAGGGAAGCTGGTGCACTGGTGTCAGGTGAAGCAGACATCAAGGTGCCAGGCATTGCCAAAGACAGGAGCTTCTCACCGTGGTAACAGGTGAATTCCCAAGGAAGATAGTTTACTGTGAAGGCTATAGCCACAAAAAGGTATGTCTTAAATTGCCCCTACATGTATCCTAAGCTCTCAGGGACAGCTTCAATCTGTAGAGACTCCCAGCTTCTTTAGCCCCAAGCCTAAGGTGCACATCCCCACAGCAATTTGGATGGAAGATCCTGACCTGCTCAGCTATTCAGATGATTTTTTTTAAGTGAAAGACTATTTCATTTTTGTCTCGATTCATTTTGGTGGATTTACAAATAAGATTTCTTCACTAGACGGCATTCATCACTTAAATTAATATTTGAAATTGGTTATCCTTTATCTTTTGAATAAATTGAAGAATTAGGATTGGTTGAACAATTGGTGGTGCACCTGTCTGTTTTCTGTGGATGCCACGGGGAAGACCTCACAGCACTGTTGAAGTGTATCTGTTGAACCTGGCAACGTTCAAGGCAGGCTGAGTTAAAGCGCGTCACAAGGCAGTGTGTGCACTGTGATCCCACTTCAGTTAAAAATGTGTATGTTTATATTCATATAGAGAAAAGTCTGGAAGAATAACCCAAAATATAAGAAATGTTTCTGTCTGAGTGGTGGGATTATGGGTGATTTTATCTTCTCTGTTTATCTCTATTTTTGTATTTTCTCCAATGAACGTTTGTTACTCCTATAATAAAAATAAAAGCCATTTAAGAAAAAAATTTTTATCATATGACACCAACTGTTTCTACTAGAGGAATCTATGTCTTCTTTTAATCTTTATCAGTGTACACAGTTGAATTTCACATTATGTTAAATATTTGTCTCTCTGTGTCATCTGGAATAGAATTTTCTACATTACCGTGTGGTTAAGTGCGCATCTGCCACTCGTCTGGCCCCTCGCGTCCTGTCCTTCGCTTCCTGTGCTTGTGGAGTCGCTGTTCCCTGCGCGTTGTCAGCACTGGGCGTGTTCAGTGCAGGGGTCCCTTCAAGGCAGGGCCACTCGCCTAGAGCTGCTGGCTTTCCCTGCCCACCACTCCCTCCTTCCCCTGCTGCCCGTGGCCGTCGCTAATTTCTGGGGATGGAGCTTTAATTCATAGTGAATCTTTTTTTCTGTTTTTTTTTTGTTTGTTTGTTTGTTTGTTTTGAGACAGTCTCCCTCTGTTGCCCAGGCTGGAGGGCGGTGGCACAATCTTGGCTCACTGCAACCTCCGCCTCCCGGGTTCAAGCGATTCTCCTGCCTCAGCCTCCTGAGTAGCTGGGACTACAGGTGCGCACCAACATGCCCAGCTAATTTTTGTATTTTTAGTAGGGACGGAGTTTTACCATACTGGTCAGGCTGGTCTTGAACTCCTGACCTCAGGAGGTTTACCCGCTTCAGCCTCCCAAAACGCTGGGATTCATAGTGAATCTTAAGTGTGTCCTCATAAAATAGAATAAATGCCCATCCATAATAAGACTAATATTTCTTGTGTTTTTCTCCATCTGAGATTAAAATGGCACCGGATGACAAATGGGAAGCTTGATGCTGCTCTTCATGTGCCGCTAGGCATTCCAGGGGCTCCCAAGCCAGTGGGCGGGAGGTGGCCTCTGCCGGTGTCTGTCTGTCCGTGTCGCCGTGGTGCTGCTCAGGCCACAGACCTAGGCAGAGGCCACAGACCTAGGCAGGACCCTGGGCGGTGGAGCCTCCTGTCTGGTGAGTGCGTGTGGGCAATGCTGTTGCAGTCCACGTTAGGAAAGCCCTCGTACTTTACCCTGAGTCATGTTCCCTCTCCACCACGGATCGCAGTCCCCTTCCCTGGTGACTCGCTGTCCCCTTCCTTCGTTGCGCAGCTTTCTGGCTTTAAATCAGGAGAGCTTCAGAACGGATGGGGAGCTCAGCACTCGCAGTAACTGTTGGTGAACTCAGAGCCTGCTGCGTCTGGAACACATCAAGCTGCTCAGAGGCAGAGGTCATTCGCTGTTTTTAAACGCTGCTGCAGCTCTTATTTCTCGTGAAGCCCTTTATACTTATTAAGTACTTCATAGTATTGATTGACCTAACGGCTGCCCCTCTTTGTCATGGCCCCTTTGGCTCGTGTGGACTTGATGGTGTAGAAACACGAAATCAGTTGTTGTGATGAACGACACCCCTCTAAAGTGGCCACGGCGGTTATGATTCGTCCCAGTTCGCGGGCAAGGAACACCGTTGCGCGGTGGCGAGGCGGCTGGACCAGGGCGTGCAGCTGCTGTGCCTGAGCCGGGCCGCTCCTGAGTTTGCTGTTTGGCAGCGTTTTGTTTACAGACATGACACCAATCCTTGGTCTTGGATACGTCAGAAAAGTTGGACTTTTAGAGACAGATGGAAGCAGAACTTGTACCTTGTCGCCACAGCAAAGACAAGTTCATTAAGCATTTGAGACGCTTGTTCAGTTCAGTGTGTCTCTCCCTAAAAGTTGTCAGCAGGTGACTTTCTCGTTGTGTGTGTGTGTGTTTTAGATTTGCCGGTAACTTACGACCAGTGATACTGGCTTTCTATTTATGGTAGTAATAGAAATTCTCCTTTTAAATAAACGTATTTTCAGCCAAAAGAGTGATTAGGTATATCAAAAAATGATAAGGAAATAAACAGTACAGATGGTCTATATTTATGGCAAAAACCATGAAAAGGGCATTCCAGGGGCTGAAATTTTGGAAACTCCGAATGAGGTGACCTTTGAGGTAAGTATTTCAGGGAACAATTGCCTCATGGCTCTGAGACTTACGATTTGAAGCTAAGGTCATGAGACATTACTTGAGGCCACTATGTCTAATTTTTATAATAATTTCATAATAAACGAGTTACTGACTGATACACCCAAGGGAAGAAAGGATGAAAAACCAAAATCAAAAAACTATGTGTGGTCCATTCACAGATCATACAAAATTATGTTCTGAGTTGAAAACTATGTTCTCTGCACTGTTGCAGGAATCATGGTTGACTCCACCCTGAGATTTCAACTTTCTGATGAGAGCACGTATTTTATTGCATGTCTGATCATAAGCTCTTCTGTAGTTTTATACATCGTTTCTGTTTACAGGAGAGAATGCTGTGCCTCTGAAGGAAGATGATCATTGGCAAGTCTTTTAGCTGCATCTCTGACTTGGCCAATCCTGCTTTCAAGCATTAGTCGTATCAGGTGACTGACGCTGTGAAGTCCTGTGTCGACGTAATCTGTTGCCTTTTCTTTATTTTTATGTTTCTGCTGCCTCTCATCTAGGAAGGAGCCTTAGGAACCAACACATTGAAAAGTCATCCTTTAATGGATGAAAGAGGCTGTTTTTAACCCCATCTGAGCCTGCTGCTCTCCGCCTGGGACTGCAGTGACCAGTGCTGCCGCACTACTTGGCACAATTCCTTGTGGAAGAATGAATCTCCTCTGATAGAGGGTAATCCTGACTTTGTTGGAATTCTTCCAGTAACAGAGAGCTCACCCCGTAAGATGGCGGCCCAAGCTGATTTCTGGACAGTTGTAGTTTTGAAGCGTCTTCTGTCCTGTGACGGTGAGGAAGGTCACTGCAGTTCCCAGCGGCAAGGCTCAGCACAGGCTGGGGGAATCCGCTGCCAGGTGCAACGGCAGGGCGGAGCCGGGGAGCAGCAGGGCAGCTCCGTGCTTGAGTAATGTGTGTGTTGACCTCATTGTCCCCTGAGTGTCACACATGCCCGTGGCATCTGGCGCTCCGTGTTCAAGTTTAATTCAGGAGTTCAAAGCCTAACAGGAATGTTGTCATTCCCTCCCAGTGGGACCCCCCAGAAGGTGGCTTCTCTCGGTGACTGGATATGCCAAGCCACGCCTGTGTCTGCAGGTGGAGAAAAGTAAATTGGAGGCCGGGCGTGAATGCACTGTTTCGGTGAGCCCTAGTGAGTTCAGTGTGGAGAGCGCAGTTTGAGATACTTGGTTTTGCAGCTGCTTTTCTATAGCAGCCGTTTCTCCCCTGCCCTCTCGTGTTGGTGAAGGCAGCAAGCAGAGGTGGTTAACTTTGGCCCGGGCTCTCTGCAGAACTCCGAGAGACTGGCTCCCCGGGTCTCCTCTGGCCCAGCAGACAGGCTGCCTGCTGCAGACGGGCCGGTCTCCTGCCCCTGCCCGCCGTCTGCACTCTCAGCCCTGCATCTCCCACAGAGGCCTATGTGCGATTTGGCTGCCTGGCCAGGTTCCTCCTGAACGTTGTGAGTCTGTGATTTCAGATGTAGCTGCAAACGTTTCCAAAGCCTATCTCTGGACCTATCGCCGTGTGATGTTTTAAAACGGTAGTTTATTTGGCTTTTTGTGGCCATTTAATTCTCTTTGGGACTCATTCATCTCCTTCACATTTTAAGTGGTTGTTTACAGCTCTGAATTATTTTCTTTGTGTCCTCTTGTTTCTAGTCTTTTCCATTCAATTTTACAGCTGTCAGGTTTAGATAATTCTTCCAAAAATAAGGTATTAAGAATAAACACACAAGGCTGAGCGTGGTGACTCACGCCTGTGATCCAAGCACTTTGGGAGGTCGGGGCGGGGGGATCACCTGAGGTCAGGAATTCGAGACCAGCCTGGCCAACATGGTGAAACCCCGTCTCTACTAAAAATACAAAAATTAGCCGTCGCGTGGTGACGCATGCCTGTAATCTCAGCTACTAGGGAGGCTGAGGCAGGAGAATTGCTGGAACCCAGGAGGCAGAGGTTGCAGTGAGCCAAGATCGTGCCATTGCACTCCAGCCCGGGCAACAACTGCGAGACTCTGTCTCAAAAAAAAAAAAAAAAAAAAAAAAAGAAAAGAAAAAGAATAAACACACAAACTTAAAATCTTTATTTCTGCAGAAAGCAGTTGAAAGCCAGAATAGTTATATTTAGAATTTTTTTTTTACAAAAAAACTAGCCATTCTTGTTCTTTTTAGTGAAACACAGAAAATATTAATTCACAGCATAGATAACTTTATCCTAAGAAAAAAGTCAAGTGGTGATCTCATCAGAGTCTATGTTGTATTGCCACACACTTACATAACTTGAAAATTACTTCTTTGTGAAAAATTGTCTACATTTCCCTTCTTAATTTTTTTATGTAAGGACTTTTACTTCACAGCTGATTTTTAAAATGGCTCTCATTTCTTTATATCTATTATTTATTTAAGCCAGTCACTTTTTTCACTTTTTTTTTTTTTTTTTGGTTTTGAGACAGAGTCTGGCTCTGTCTCCCAGGCTGGAGTGCAGTGGCGTAGTCTCAGCTCACTACAACCTCCGCCTCCCAGGTTCAAGTGATTCTCCCACCTCCGCCTCCCCAGTAGCTGAGACTACAGGAGTGCACCACCACGCCCGGCTAATTTTTGTATTTTTAATAGAGACAAGATTTTGCCATATTGGTTGGCCAGGCTGGTCTAGAACGCCTGACCTCAGGTGATCCACCTGCCTCGGCCTCCCAAAGTGCCTCCACTACACCTCACCTGTCATCCATATTTCTTTTCTTTTTCTTATTTTTTGAGACAGAGTCTCTCTCTGTCATCAAGGCTGGAGTGCAGTGGCGCGATCTCAGCTCACTGCAACCTCTGCCTCCTGGGTTCAAGTGATTCTCCCACCTGAGCCTCCCCAGTAGCTGGGACTACAGGTGTGCACCACCACACCTGGCTAATTTTTTTTTTTTTTTAATAGAGACGGGATTTTACCATGTTGGCCAGGCTGGTCTCGACCTCCTGTCCTCAGGTGATCCGCCTGTCTCGGCCTTCCAAATTGCTTGGATTACAGGCGTGAGCCACTGCACCAGGCCATATCTCTCACTTCTTGTTGTACTCGGCTATACCCCTTACAGATGGATAATGTAAATTTGTGTCACAAAAACGCTTTGACTCAGTTTTCTTTTTCTTCCAAATACTTACAAAATTGGTAGCAGCATCTCTCTGGATTTCTGCTTTTATGAAGCTTGCTCAGGGGGAAGCAGTTGGGAAGGGGAGCAGTAGAAAGAAAACCCCTTCTCATTCCACAGAAAAAGCTTTTGTGTTTTAGAAATTTGCCTTTTAAAAGATACGTCTTTATCCATTTCACTTTTCTGCATACATTTTCTTTTTGTGGACACAGGATCTTGCTTCATGCTCCGGCCTCCCAAGTAGCTGGAGCTGTGGGCGCCGCCCCTGCGCCTGGCCGCAGCGTGTCACGTATTCGCTCTCACCAAGGATGACCCTTTTTGTCCTCAGCTCCTGAAAGTGACCCTCGTGCTACGGAAACGGCGGCACTGGCAGTTAGGAAAGGGCTGGATGTGGGAAAAGGAACGAGGATAGTTTTTGCATCCTGAGCTGGACGTAGCCACTGTGTTCACATTCTTTGCTCTTTTCTTGCCTCCACGTCAGGTCCTTATTCGGCAGGGCCGTGCCTCAAGTGAGGTGCCACGTTTAAGGAGGCACCAAACTCCAAACAAAACAAACACCCCTCAGCAACTGAGTTAAATAATACTTTAATGTAATATTAAAAGTAAAGGAATTATGACAAACGTGCATGATGAACAAAGTATTCAACATATGGGATTGTGACTGTTGTTAAATGTATATAAGGTATAAGGATTTCCAGTGAATACTCTGAAATGTTTGGTTAATCTATTCATATTGGTATTTTTCCTTGATGAACATTTGTAATAAAGAAGGAAATAATCAAGTTCAGAGAAGGATATAATCTTCAAAAAGTCATCAGTTTATCATCTGAGGTCAGGAGTTCGAGACCAGCCTGGCCAACATGGTGAAACTCCATCTCTACTAAAAATACAAAAATTAGCCGGGCGTGGTGTCACACGCCTGTAATCCCAGCTACTTGGGAGGCTGAGGCAGGAGAATCGCTTGAACCCGGGAGGCAGAGGTTGCAGTGAGCTGAGATTGTGCCACTGTACTCCAGCCTGGACAAGAGTGAGAAGAAAAAATCATCAGGGTTCGTATACCAAATCTTGAAGATGAATTACATGTGTGTGCTCCATTAACCATCTTGAGTTCAAGTGTCTAGTTTTTTTTGTTTTTTGAGACAGAGTCTCACTGTGTCGCCCAGGCTGGAGTGCAGTGGCGCGATCTTGGTTCACGGCAAGCTCCACCTCCTGGGTTCACACATTCTTCTGCCTTGGCCTCCCCAGGAGCTGGAACTACAGGTGCCTGCCACCATGCCTGGCTAATTTTTTGTATTTTTTTTTTTTTTTTTTTTTTTTAGTAGAGACGGGGTTTCACTGTGTTAGCCAGAATGGTCTCCATCTCCTGACTTTGTGATCCGCCCGCCTCGGCCTCCCAAAGTGCTGGGATTACAGGCGTGAGCCACCGCGCCGGCCTCAAGTGTCTGTTTTTTGACAAAGTTCTGAAATTACTGACTCTCTGAGTATGTCCCGAGGACCTTCGGTGTGCAGAGAACAGTGGCAGAACGGGGAAGAGGGAGAAGCAGGCTGTGGGTTGTCAGCCGGTGGCTTCTCGCCGGAGCACGTTGACTTTGAGGCCTCTGGGCAGCGGGGGAGGGACTGGTGGGGACTGAGGCTGCTGCTGATCTGGAACCTCCAGCCCCGTCTGCTGTAAGCCAAACAGCGGCTGAGACGGGTCTCAATCAACTTAGAGGCTCATTTTGCCAAGGTTGAGGACACACTGGGGACAAAGACACACGTCACAGTAGGATGCAAAAAGGGTTTTGACAACTTCATTATTTAAAGAGGAAAGAGCAGACAGGAGGGAAAGGAGGAAAGCAAACAGCGGAGGGTAGCTGGTGAGGTGAGTGGTCACGTTCTTGTGAGGCTTTGATTTTCGCTCACTGAATACACGTGACATGTGAAAGGAGGGGTAGAGGCACGTCGATGACGCCTGCGCCTCTTGTTCAGAAAATCTGCATTTTGCACGGGATAAAGTCAACACAGAGCAGAGGAAGTCACGTATGCGTTTGTCTCAGGGCAGCAGAGGAATGATTTCCGGTCTTGTCTTCGTGCCATGCCTGCCAAGATGAGCTGTTAACTTACACTGTGAGGGTGAAGGAGGCCTCCTGGGGAGACACGTGGCCTCCTCTCTGCAGCAATCTGTATGGGAATAAAAGGAAAGTTAGCTTTTTGCATGACTGTTTCCCAGCTTAACTTTTCCCTCTGGCGTAGTGAGTTTGGGGTCCCAGGATTTTATTTTCCTTTCACATTTTGAAGTGATACTTGCAGTCGTGTGTGTGGACTTCTCGGGGAGGCCGACAGCAGAGCTTTGATCCTGCAAGGAAGATCCAGAGGAAGATTTCAAGAGGGGGAGATGCAGAGTGCACCAAGCCTTTGAGATGCCTCCAGCCAGAGCTCTGCCCAGTCCGCTCCCTTGGTGGAAAACCAGCTTCCAGGCCCACCTGGCACCACACGCACCTCCCCTGGCTGCCCGGCCTGACTCCACGGCTTGTAGTCCACCCACCCCTTTAAAGGGGGTTTTGGGGCCACGCCCTTTCCTTGCTTCCTGTGGACCCCTCAGCTGCTCCGTGTCTCCTCCACTCTCCCTTACCGCGTGGGCAACGCTGAGGGCCCTTTCCAGGCCGGCCCCCACACTCAGCTCTGCCGCGTACCTGCCCGTCTCGGAACTGCCGAGTACTCTGGAGCCAACGCTAGTTTCCTCATCTGTAACATGGGGATGGCAGTATAACTTTTATATGGTTACATGTGGCTGATGGCTAAGATGAGTGACTGAGGCAAAGGTCTCAATCGTTTACGTTTATTAAGCCAGCTTTAGGGCTCATCTGGAAAAATAATACTGGCCACATACGCATCTGTATCTGTTTTGTAAAGAGGTTTTTAGGAGGCTCAGTATTTATAGGTTTCCTTAAAGGGGGGAAGGCGCGGAAGAGGGGAAGGTGGGCTGTAAGGCGAATGATGACATTCTTGTGAGACTTTAGTTAGTGCCAGTAAATCTGCATTTTACACAAGATAAGGTGAATGTTTGAAGAGAAAAAAGGGCGTAAAGGAAGAATCAATTATGCGGATGTCTCCGGGCAGGTGGAGGAATGACTGATCTCGTCTTGTCTTTGTCCTGCACCTGGGAAGCGAAGCTTCTGATAGACATGAGCAGCGTGGAATGGAACAGACTCCAGTTTTAAGCTAGAATCCGATTGTAGACCTGAAGTTACGATGAGATGTTCTTGTTTATATGGGATGCCAGCAAAGAACGGACTCGGGGATGATCTGTTGGGCAGCCCTTCCGAAGCCCTGAGGCTTTTGTCTTTCTGTGGGGTCTGATGCCCAACGCTCCCAACGCTCCCAACAGCCGTTCCTGGGGAAGAGGGCGCTGCCTGGCGCACTCTCTTGGCTTAACTTTTCCTTTTGCATAAGGAATTCGGGGGTCCTGAGCTTTTTTTTTTGAGACGGAGTCTTGCTCTGTTGCCCAGGCTGGAGTGCAGTGGCGCGATCTCGGCTCACTGCAAGCCCCGCCTCCCGGGTTCACGCCATTCTCCTGCCTCAGCCTCCCCAGTAGTTTCCTTTACGTGGTTAAACGAGACCAAGTGCTGACTGAAGTGTAACACAGCAGGTGTTGATGGGAAAGGCAGACATCTTTTTCTTCTCGTTATCACTGTTACCGTCATCAATAAGCTACTTCCTTGGCATCTGGTGCTCCCTCTGCTTTGGGAACCTTCCTCATGTCTTATTCTCAGAAGTCAGGGTCTTGTTCTGGGCTGTTGCTTTTCTGTTTGACTCGTCTGTGGGCCGTGGACTCCTCGGCAGAGTCCTGTCCCCTGGCTTCTGTATGGTTATCCCCCATCTTCTGACGAAACGATGATGTCAGTGACGGACCAGTTTGGTTAGCGTTTTGTTAAGCGGCGCGATGCTATTATCTCCAGGGCGCAGCATCTGGACCTTAACCGATGATGAGTATTTGTGGCCCCGAGGGACACGGGGCCGCTGAAGTTAAGGAAGGAGCTGCAAGCAGTGGACGAGCAGCAGCACCACCACGCGGAAAGGTGACAGGTTGGATAAGGACTGGCTGAGAAAATGCCATCGGAATAGCAGGAGGGGGTCATTGTTGAAGAGCACAGCTTCAGGCAAGTCTTTGAAATCAAAGCCAGATTTCAAGGAAGTCGGAAGGAGCAGATGGAGAGGAAGTGGAGAGGTTTCCATATGGTGCATGTGTTTTTTTTTTAATTAAGAATTTTGGTGTTAAATGGAAGTGGTACTTGATGGCCTAGCAGGATGAAACAAAGTTTGTTTCTAAAGATAGGGGGACATGGGCTCACTTTTAAAGAGAAAGAAAGTAGGTGGCCATTGAGTTATGAGAGGTTGAGAAGCTGGAGATGACGGGCCCGGAGACCCACAGAGGAGAGGTTGAGAAGCTGGAGATGACGGGCCCGGAGACCCACAGAGGATGAGAAGCTGGAGATGACGGGCCCGGAGACCCACAGAGGATGAGAAGCTGGAGATGACGGGCCCGGAGACCCACAGAGGATGAGAAGCTGGAGATGACGGGCCCGGAGACCCACAGAGGATGAGAAGCTGGAGGTGACGGGCCCGGAGACCCACAGAGGATGAGAAGCTGGAGGTGACGGGCCCGGAGACCCACAGAGGATGAGAAGCTGGAGGTGACGGGCCGGAGACCCACAGAGGATGAGAAGCTGGAGGTGACGGGCCCGGAGACCCACAGAGGATGAGAAGCTGGAGATGACGGGCCTGGAGACCCACAGAGGATGAGAAGCTGGAGATGACGGGCCGGAGACCCACAGAGGATGAGAAGCTGGAGGTGACGGGCCCGGAGACCCACAGAGGATGAGAAGCTGGAGGTGACGGGCCGGAGACCCACAGAGGAGGCCCTTTGAGAGCAGCAGGTCTTCCTGCTCGGGGCCTCACTGGTGCTGTCACGAGGGTGTCACGAGCCGCATACCCCGGCCTCCTGCTTTGCTTCTGGGCTCTCATCACTCTTTTGTGGTGTTGTCTGAGAAATGAAATGAAATCCTAAGCTCCCAGCCAAATGAATGGACCCCCTCTTGGCCAAGGGCACCCAGAGAAACCTTAGAACTGAGTCCTGGCCGTGACAGGAGGGAAACATGCCTCGTGAGACCCCCACCTCACTGACCACCATCGGGCTCTCCTTCCTGCGGGCTGGAAGCTCCATACTCATTTCAGCAGCGGCCTGATGCTGTCCCTCCCTTTTGTGGTTTTGACCAAACAACTCACCAGCATTGTCTTCCTGATCCGAAGCCACTGACCTTGGAGTGGTTCTGTGAGTGAACCACTGGTGCACAGTGAGGGCTCCTGTGTCCTCCGCTTCACCTTTTGACATCATGTGGCTGAAAGCTCCACCCTGGGTCTTGCTCATGCCACCGTGTTTCACATATGGATCCCACAGAGAAGCGTGGAGCTCAGTGTGCGTGTGCCTGTGTCTCCTTTCATCAATATTCATGACTCTTCCTAGAGCTCATTGAATATGCATATTTGGCTGCCCCATTCAGCATAAATCCCTGTCTTCTTCTTCCCACCCTTGCAGTGCTTGTTTCTGGCTTCTGGCTGGAGGCTGCACTTCCCAGCCTGTCGGAAGAGCCACCTGCAGGCTGCAGCCCTGTCTGAGAAATCATGCCCTCCTTTCCAAATGCATGAACCTCATCATTCTTCAGCCGATACGTCCTTACCCCATGTAGAAGGAAGGATCTTAGCATTTATTGAGCGTCAACTTTGTATAAGGCTCTGGGTTATCTTATATGATCTTCACAACAATTGTAGAATATATTCATGTGCTCATTTATACCTTTCATTTTTAAAATAGGCCTTTTTAGTCAAGCAGCTCAAAAACATATAAAAAGATGTTTATTGAGAAGTCTCCCTCTTATGTCTATTCTCCATCCATCCAGTTTTCCCACTTCCCAATATTTAGTCGTTTATTATTTTCTTGTGTATACTTTCCAAAATTTTAAGCATATAAACATAAAAAGATTATTTATCTTTTATGTATAAATTATGGATTCTGTATACACTGTTTTACACCTTGCTTTGTTTCACTTAAAGTTAACCTTGGAAATCCTCACGTATTGGTTCCCAGAGAGCAGCCTCATTCTATTTTGCAGTTGCATAGTTGTGACTGAATTGAGTGGATACACCAGATTTTTTAACCCTGTGTAGTATAAATAGATGTTTGAGTAGCTTGCAGTCATTGTATATTATGTACACATATTTTCCCACATGTGAAAATGCATTTGTAGGATACATTCCCAGGAGTGAAGTTGCTGGGTTATGGGTATATTTATTTGCAGTTTTGAGTGATTATTACCGAGGCCCATCCTTAGGCTTGTACCAGTTCACACAATCATCAGCAATACGCTCGAGGCCTGTTTCTCTGCATCTTTGCCAACAGAGCATGTTATCAGTTTTTTAAAGGTTTCTGTCCGGCCTACTAGGAAAAACAGGAATAGAGTTATTTTACTTTGCATTTATTTTTTTATTACGAGTGAGGTTGTCTTTCCACAGGTTTATGAGCTGTTTGTATTTCATTTTCATGACTGTCTGTTCTTACTCTTTTCCTCTTTTCTGGCCGGATCACGGGTCATCTTGTAGATGACGTGGTCAGATCTATCCGTCCTTCCTGTTGTGACTTCTGCTTTTACAGTTACAGTTAGGGAGCATTTTTCAAAATCATAAAGGAATTCTTCCAGGTGTTCTGTTACTTTTAGAAAGTCATTTTTTTTTTCAAACAAGACAAAATACCCCAATCGTTTATCTTTGAAATGTATCCTGGATTCCTGAGTTACAAATCCAATGTCTCCCCTAAATAGTTACCAATTCCAATATCATTTATTACATAATCTATCTTTTACTCACTGATTTGAAATGCTGCCTTTACCATATGCTGAATTTCTGTTTGCATTTGGGTCTAGTTTTTGGATTCATTATTCTGATTCATTGGCCTGACTTCCTGTTCTTTTAACCATTATTCTTCTTAATTAATCTATTAATTTTTGAGGCTTTCTACATGTATCCTTGTCTGAAGTAACTTCCCACTCCCCTCCAATTTATTTGTTTTTTTTTTGAAACAGAGTCTCACTCTGTTGCCCAGGCTGGAGTGCAGTGGCACGATCTCCGCTCACTGCAAGCTCTGCCTCCCGGGTTCACGCTGTTCTCCTACCTCAGCCTCCCAAGTAGCTGGGACTACAGGCGCCTACTACCATGCCCAGCTAATTTTTAAAAATATTTTTTAGTAGAGACAGGGTTTCACCATGTTAGCCAGGATGGTCTCCATCTCCTGACCTCATGATCCGCCTGCCTCAGCCTCCCAAAGTGCTGGGATTACAGGTGTGAGCCACTGCTCCTGGCCTGCCCTCCAATTTTTTTGGTACTACTATTTTGTTAATTTTTCCCACTTTAGCTTTATAATCAAGCTTGTCTAGTTTTCAAAAATATGGTATTTTTTATTTTGATCCTAATACATTATACATTTCAGAGAGTTGGCATCTTCAGGTTAAGTCTTCCTGTCCTAATCCTGGTGTATCTTCCATTTCTTCACGTCTTCTTTTGTGTCTGTTGTTTCTGTAGTTTTCTTCAGAAACTTTATTAATCTTATTGGTGGTTATTCCTGAAAACCTAATCTTTTTTATTGCTACCATAAATAGGATCTGATTATTTGTAGCCTACAGCAATTATTTGCAAATAGCCATCTGTGATATTATAAAATAGGCGTTTGGTCTCCGACCCCTTTTCCTGACATACAGCTCTGAAAATCCTTAGAATCTCCGCAGTGATGTCTTTTGTATTTTAATGACTGACTGGTGGGTGGCAGCCCCTAGATAGCTCCAAGATGGGGCTGGTCACCAGAAAGACCAAGGCGTTACCAGAGGATGGGGACCTTCAGCCCCACCCCCACCCTCCAGGGAGGGGAGAGCAGATGAAGGTTAAGCTGATCACCTCTGGCCAGTGATGTAATCAATTATGCCCATATAACGAAGTTTCCATAAAAACCCAAAGGACTGGGGCCCAAGCGTTTCTGGATAACTAAACACATGGAGGCTCCTGAAGGGCTGCACCCCTGGGGAGGGCATGGAAGCTCCACGTTTCTTCCCCCATACCTGTGCGTCTCTTCATCGGTGTCCTTTCTAATAAATGCTGTGTAATAAAGCAGTAAAGGTAGATAAGTGGTTCCTTGCGTTCTGTAAGCTGCTCTAGCTAGTTAAGCAAACCCAAGAAAGGGGATGTGGGAGTCCCGATTGATAGCTGGTCAGCTAGAAGGACGGGTCACAGTTGGGGGCAGTCTTGGGGATCGAGCCAACAACCTGTGGGGTCTGGCGGTGTCTCCAGGTAGGGAGTGGCAGAACCGAGTTGAACTGGAGGACAGCTCACCCAGGCCCCCTCCCCACATTTGCTCTCAGAAGATGTTGATTGTTGTGTTGTGAGAGTAGAGGAAAAGTTTGAGTATTTTTCACACCATGATGTTATCTTTTCTTTTACAAAAAAAAAAAAAAAAAAAGAGCCCTCCGGTTTCTTTATGGAACAGTGATCTGACCACATTAATTGGTACCTCAGTACAGCGTTAACATACGGTGGTGATGGAATTACTCATGTCTTCTTCTGAGTCTTGCATCTGGTGTTTATTAAACATGATCAGTGTAACTAATTTTGATAATAAATTTCTAACGTTGAACGATGTTTTCATTTCCTAAATAAACTGCACTTGATTATGTTTTGCTCTTAGTTAATGTTGGATTATTCTTGCAGTGCTTTATGATTTTTCCACTGAATATAATCAGTGAACAGTACACTTTTTTTTTTTTTTTTTTTTTTTTTTTTTGAGACGGAGTCTCGCTCTGCCCCCCAGGCTGGAGTGCAGTGGCCAGATCTCGGCTCACTGCAAGCTCCGCTTCCCGGGTTCACGCCATTCTCCTGCCTCTGCCTCCCGAGTATCTGGGACTACAGGTGCCCGCCACCGCGCCCGGCTAGTTTTTTGTATTTTTTAGTAGAGACGGGGTTTCACCGTGTCAGCCAGGATGGTCTCGATCTCCTGACCTCGTGATCCGCCCGTCTCGGCCTCCCAAAGTGCTGGGATTACAGGCTTGAGCCACCGCGCCCGGCCTCTTTGTTAGGCTTTAACATCAGTGTTATTTTTACTTCTCGTAACAACTTGGAGGTGTCTCTGTTTCTCTTTTCTGGATAAGTATAAGCAGCTTTATAATTTTCTTTTATTAAAATAATTTTTATTGAGATACAAGATCTTGCTCTCTTGCCCAGGCTGGTCTTGAACTCCTGGGCTCAAGTGATCTTCCTGCCTCAGCCTCCCAAGTAGCTGGGACTCCAGATGTGTGCCGTGGCCCCTGGCAGATGGCTTTAGAATTGTGAGTAGTAGTTGACTACTCCAGAGAAACTGACTTAGCGCTCTTGGCGGTGGGTGTGTAGCCTTTGATAATCTCTTTCTTCCTGTGGAAGTCAGTTCAAATAGCTTGGTACAACAAGTTTTGGTAAATTATACTTTCTTAGACACTTCATTTTATTCAGAATTTAAAATTTATTTGTAGCAAGGTGAGCAAAACATTCTTTTTTGGGTTGAATTTTTTAACAGTATTTTTTAGAGCAGTTTTAAGTTCACAGCCAAATTGAGCAGACATGACAAAAATTTTCTCAAATACCTCTCACCTTCTCATAACCAGCCTCCTCCACTATCAACATCCCACATCGCAGTGGTACGTTTGTTACAATTAACGAGCCCACACTGAAACTTCACTGAAATTTCGCAGTTTATGGTAGAGTTCACTCTTGGTGTTGTACATTCTATGGGTTTGGACAAATGTTTAATGATGTGTTCACCATTAGAGTATCATACACAGTAGCTTCACTGCCCTAAAAGTGCTCTGTGTCTCACCTGTTCATCTCCCCCTCCCCTCAACCTGTGGCAACCACTGATTCTCACTGTCTCCATAGTTCTGCCTTTTCCAGAATGTCATATGTTGGAATTGTAGAGTACGTAGCCTTTCAGAGTGGCTTCTTTCGTTTAGTAATATGCGTTTAATGTTCTCCCATGCCTTTTGTGGCTTGGTAGCTTTTTTTTTTTTTTTTTTTTTTGGTGCTGAATAACATTTCATTATCTGGATGTGCTGCAGTTTATTTATCCACTCTTCTACCGAAAGACATGGTGGTTACTTCCAAGTTTTGGCAAATATGAAAAAAGCTGCTATAAATGTCCATAAGTAGGTTTTTGCATGGTTATAAGTTTTTAACTTTTTTTTAGTAAATACCAACGAGCACAATTGCGGGATCATATGCTAAGAGTATGTTTAGTCTTTTTAAGAATCTGTCAAACTGTCTTCTGAAGTGACTGTACCATGTTGCATTCCCATCGTCAATAAATGAGGGTTCTGTTGCCCTACATCCTTGCCAGCATTTGGTATTCTCAGTGTTCTGGATTTCAGCATTCTAATAGGTGTGCGGTGGTATCTCAGAGTTTTTTTAATTTTCATTTTCCCGATGACCTGTAATGTGAAGCATCTTTTCATATGCTTATTGGCTATCTCTATATCTTTGAGAAACTGTCTGTTAAAGTCTTTGTCCTATTTTTAAATCGGGTTGTTTGTTTTCTTATTTTTGAGTTTTAAGAATTCTTTGTATGTTTTGGATAACAGTCTTTTATCAGATGTGTCTTTTGAAAATATTTTTTCCCAGTATGTGCCTTGTGTTCTCATTCTCTTGGCATTGTCTTTCACACAGCAGAAGTCTTTAATTTTAATGAAGTCTAGCTTATCAATTATTTCTTTTATGGATCATGCCTTTAGTGTTGAATCTAAGAAATTGTTGCCATTCCCAAGATCATCTCCTATGTTATTTTCTGGGAGTTTTATAGTTTGTGTTTTACATTGAGTTCTATGATCTGTTTGGAGTTAATTTTTGTGAAGGGTGTAAGATAATGTGTCTAGGTTTATTTATTTTTGCATGAGCCTACCTAGTAGTTCCAGCACGATTTGTTGAAAATACTGTCTGCTCCATTTTACTGCCTTTGCTCCTTTGTGAAAGATGAATTGACTATGTTTATGTCAGTCTCTTTCTGGAATTTCTGTCATGTTCTCTTGTTCTATTTGTCTATTTTTCATCAATATCACACTGTCTTGATTACTGTAGATTTATAATGAGTCTTAAAGTCAGGTAGTGCGAGCACACTGAATTTGTTCTTCTTCAACATTGTGTTGGCTACTCTGAGTGTTTTGCCCCTCCTTGTAAATTTTAGAATCAGTTTGTTGATTCTGACAAAATAATTTGCTGGGATTTTGATTGGAATTGTGTTGAATCTATTGATGAAGCTGGGAAGAACTGACTCTTGACCATATTGAGTATTCCTATCCATGAACATGGACCATATTTCCATTTATGTAGTTCCTCTTATTTCTTCCATCAGAGTTTTATAGTTTTCTTTATATAGATCTTGTATGTATTTTGTTAGATTTGTATTTAAGTATTTTGTTTTGGAAGTGATAATTTAAATGGTATTATATTTTAAATTTCATATTTCATTTGTTCTTTGCTGGTATATAGGAGAGCAATTAACTTCTTCTTTTTTTTTTTTTTTTTTTTGAGACGAAATTTCACACTTGTTGCCCGGGCTGGAGTGCAATGGTGCAATCTCGGCTCACCACAACCTCCGCCTCCTGAGTTCAAGAGATTCTCCCGCCTCAGCCTCCTGAGTAGCTAGGACTACAGGCACGTGCCACCCTGCCTGGCTAATTTTTTGTATTTTTAGTAGAGACAGGGTTTCACCATGTTAGCCAGGATGGGCTTGATCTGACCTTGTGATCTGTCTGCCTCGGCCTCCCAAAGTGCTAGGATTACAGGCATGAGCTACCGCACCTGGCCTCAATTAAGTTTTATATGTTAACTTTGTGTCCTAGAATCTTGCTATAGTTGCTTATTAGTTTCAGAATTTTATTGATTCTTCTGGATTTTGTTGGTATCCGTACACAAAGACAGTTTTTTTCTTCCTTCCCAATCAGTGTGCCTTCTGTTTCCGTTCCTTTTCTTGACTTATTGCACTAGCTAGGGCTTACAGTACAGTGTTGAAAAGTAGTGGTGAGAAGGATGTCCTTGCCTTGTTTCTCATCTTAGCAGGAAAGTTTCTAGTTTCTCATCATTAAGTATGATATTAGCTGGTTTTTTGTAGATGTTCTTTATCAAGTTGAGGAAGTTCCCCTCAACTCTTTCCTTTCTGAGAATGGGTTGAATTTTACATGATAGCTTTATCTGAAAAGTTTGTAATTGATAAATTTAGCTCATTTATATTATTAATATGACAATTATGTTTTGTCTAAGGTATGTTACATTTTATGTTTTCTGTTTTATAGTTTTCAAGTCTTTTTCATTATGTGACTTATTACACTTTCATGTTTTGTCTGAGTTCTGTCATTTTATGTTTTCTATTTTTATAGTTTTTAAAGTGGTCTCTTATGGGGCCTATGTTAAGTTGATGTTTTTGGTATTTTTGAACGTTTGTATTTTTCCTAATAGTAACCTTTTTGATGATAACTTTAGGGACTGCCTTCACTCCTCTGGTTCATTAGCGGGAAGCTTCTCCCATGAGCACTGGTGTTGAGGACACGTTCTCTTCCTTCGTATCCCCTCACCACACTCCCTTACTTGTTATTAGTCAGTTATTAGTGTTTACTGTCAAACTGTTAGATATGCTTATATGTGTATCACTTTTTTCATGACATTTGAATGATATCTGTTGATTCTCAGCCACTAGGGATAAGGCAGTCAGTGACATTACCCTGTCTCCCACTATCTTTTACTGCTCTCCCCCAACACTACAATTTTTGCTGGTCGTATGATTTTTACATTGTCACTAGTTATTACATTTAGATTTGGTTGACCACTTTAATCATCACATTTTTTAAAATCTTAGTTCTATCATTAAATGAATTCAATTGCCAGTTCTTTTGCTTTTATTTTCCTGATTGTGTCCTGGATTCATAGGGTCAAGAATTCGGAATGCCTGTGCATTCAAAACTGTTATTCAGTGGTCTTACTGCTTGAAGGAATGCCTGGCTGGGTATACATTCTTGGCTTATACTTTATTTGCTTAAGTATTTTAAGTATGTCGAAGCAGTAACATATGGATTAGTGGCATAGAGTATTACTGTGAAGAAATACATGGCTAGTTTAATGCATTTCCTTCTTACAGATGACTTGATTTCTTTTTCTTTTTGCCTAATTACTTAGTCTGTGTAGTGTTACTATAAAGTACTACCTGAGGCTGGGTAATTTACAGAGGTTTATTTGGCTCACAGTTCTACAGGCTGTACAAGAAGCATGGTGTCAGCATCTGCTTCTGGTGAGGGCCCCAGGAAGCTTCCACTCATGGCAGAAAGCGTAGTGGAGCTGGCATGTGCAGAGATCACAGGGTGAGAGAGCAAGCAAGAGAGTTGCAGGGAGGTGCCTGACTCGTCTAACAACCAGCTCCTGGGCAGCTAACAGAGTGAGAACTCACTCCCTAGGGAGGGCATTAAGCTATTCATGAGATTCCAACCTGAATCGAATGTCAGCATGAGACTTGGAGGGATTAAATATACAAACCATAACCCTAGCCCAAGGGTTGTTCTTTATCGTTAAAGTCAGATTTATTAAGTCCAGTTTTACTAGCACATGCCTGGTTGTTGACTGTTCAGGGTCCATTTTGGAATGGCGTGGGTGCCTCTTCAGGACGTAGATTTAAATCTCCTTGTATTTAGGACATTTTTCTTGAATAATACCTTTAAATATTTGTTTGATTCTATTGCTTGTTTTTATTTTGTTAGGAATTCCTTTTATGCATCTGTTGACTCTCATTTGTCATCCATCCAAACCTATCATTTCCTCCCCATCCTCTTTTTCGTTTTCTTTTACCTAACTTTCAATTTCTAGGCTTTTCTAATCCATTTCTCTACCCCTTTCTGTGGATTCTGCAATACCTATTCTGTCTTATGCTCATTTAAACTTCATCTTCATTTCTGTGGCTTTTTTCCCCTAAGTATTTCTTTTCT
This sequence comes from Macaca nemestrina, assembly GCF_043159975.1. Lineage (NCBI taxonomy): Eukaryota > Metazoa > Chordata > Mammalia > Primates > Cercopithecidae > Macaca > Macaca nemestrina. The sequence continues at coordinate 83,522,585 of NC_092143.1, forward strand.
GATCTCTTCTAGCTCATATTCTGCCTTTTCTTTTTTTCTATTTTTTCCTTGATTTCTCATGTTTGTGCTCTGTGGTGCATCCCTCCCTCCCTTCCATCCTCCTCCCTCTCTCTCTCTCTTTCGAGGTGATTGCCTCATTAAGTTTTAAAAAATGACAAAATTTTGGTCACAGCTTTCGTCTGCTCACTAGCAACATTCTAGGGAGTATTGGTCTATTGGTAAGTTTTATGGCTCTCTTTCGCTTTTTTAATAGAATAACTTTTTATTGCTTTTCCAGTTCCCTTGGTATTACTCATCATTGAGTGAGCTGGGTTTTCCAAGACCAGCTTTCTTGAAGAGATACTGTGATATGGAGAAGCTTCCAGGATGGCCTTCCAGGCTTTACAACCCAGAGCCTCTCTCCATCTCTGTTGCACTGGAGAGAGGGATGTTCCTACAAATGTAATCCATCTCTGAGATTTTTTACATGGTCTTGCCTCTGACTCTTTGAGATGACATAAGTCCTGGAGCGCCTCGGTCCTGCTTGCGCACTCAGACTTGCAGTCGTGGACCAGAGCGCGTCCTTCGGGCTGTGTTCTTCACCTTCGTGCTTTTGCTGGTGCTGCTTGGGATCTTCCGTTTCTCTGTGCTCTTTGCCGTTTCTGCACAATCTCAGCTGCCTCTGGCAGACCTTACAGATACTTGGAATTCTGGAGATTATACCTGTCTCCTAGTTCCATGGAAAATGGAGGTCAAAAATTCCATGAAACTTTTTTCATTGTCTTTTTGCTGTTGTTTGATGTCGAGAGGAAAGGAAAAAGTTCTGTTTGTCCATTTCGTTACAGATAAGGAAAGTGGATTCACAAATGTTAAGCAACTTGATCAGTGTCACCCAGCAAAGGGCAGAATGATTTTCAACACTGAGTTTAAAAGTCGGCCAGGGGCAGTGGCTCACACCTGTAATATCAGCAACTTGGGAGGCCAAGGCGGTAGGATCGCTTGAAGCCAAGGAGTTCAGGACTAGCCTGGTCAATATAGCAAAACCTTGTTTTTACAAAAAGTGGAAAAAAAAAAAAAAAAGCCAAATGTGGCATGCACCTGTGGTCCCAGCTACTTGGGACCTGAGGCTGCAGTGAGCTATGATTGTGCCACTGCTCTCCAGCCTGGGTGACAGCACGAGGCCATCTCTAAAAAAAAAGAAAAGCTCATGCTCTTTCACTGTCCCATGGTGTTTCTTCAGTGTTGGAGATACAGTCACAGTGGAAGGCAGTTATGGAGTCAAAGCAACTTTAGTCTTACTGGGTATTTGTTATAGAGGGAGATGTATTTGAGTAGCAAGTTATGGTTATAGAAAATTATTGTGCCTTCAGTTAAGAACTTTATGATCACCTACAGCTTCAGGTACCCCTTTTCCCTTCTCTTTCCCTTCTTCCTTCTGTGACCTCGAAAGGAGACTGTATATAGGTCAACACGCTCTCTATTCTCAACTGCTGCCTAGCTCACGACTTCTCTGAATGCAACTCGTGCTTCATATCATCCACCATGTTTCCCTTCTATTCTGTCTCGATTTTTCTTTTTCAGAATGGCACCCACTGCTATATGTTCTCCCCTGTTTTGTTTAAGGCATCCTCCAGTAACACTGTTCTCTGGAGGTCAGGGATGAGTGGGTAAAATCAGATATCTTTTCTGTCCAGGTTCCCAAGTTGCTAGTGGCTGAGCTTCCTGAAACAGAGACCTGGAAACAGTTCCTATTGTTGTTGACTCTGACAGGATCCTCAGCTCTGACCACTGCTGTGCCCTTCTTCAGGGGGGCGTTGGTGGATTTGTTTGTGAATGTGTCTGAGAGTGTAAAGGTTACTATCACACATATGTTTACTCGGTAAAGATAAGGTTCTGGTGAAAATAGAATCGAACTGTGCCCCGTCCTCTGTCTTTGCATTTCTGTGAAGAACACAGTTTAGTTTTTAAAAATCACTGGTGGTGGCCCTCTGTATGAAAAAATAAGGCTTACTTCTTGACACCTAAGGTCAAACTTAATTGTTTGAACATGTGAGTCCCGTTTACAAATTCTGGCTCATGTGTTTTTTTGTTTGTGTTTAGCTGGGTAGATTTGTGGGAGACTCAGGGTGCAGAAGGGAGGGAGAAGATGACGCTGTTTTAAAATGATGCTTTCCACTGGTCGTTTCCTCTAAAGAAGACAACGGTGAGTCCAGGGGAGCTTTTATTTGTTTTCCTGCTTAGAGATGGAAGGAGGGAAAAGACAATTTCTTTAAAAAAATTTATAAAATGTTTTGCACTTTTTAAATGCTTAATTTATATCTGTGACATGGAATTTGAGCTAAGTGGCCACGTATTTTGGTAGGGAAAAAGGAGGCATCTGATAGTTTTATTTTCCACATTTTAGGGACTACTTTCCATTGCAGCTTGAGAATGGTTTTCACTGATTAAAATAATGGCTTTTCAAAAATTAATGTGTTATATAGTGAGCACATGATCTTTTTAAATCTGTTATCCTTCTGTAGTATCACTCCCTTTTTTTTTTTTTTTTTTTTTTTGAGATGGAATCTTGCTCTGTTGCCAGGCTGAAGTGAAGTGGTGGGATCTCTGCTCACTGCAAGCTCCGCCTCCTGGGTTCAAGCGATTCTCCTGCCTCAGCCTCTTGAGTAGCTGGGACCACAGGCGCCGCCACCACGTCCTGCTATTTTTTGTATTTTTGGTAGAGACGGGGTTTCACCATGTTGGCCGGGATGGTCTCAATCTCTTGACCTTGTGATCTGCCCACCTTGGCCTCCCGAAGTGCTGGCATTACAGGCGTGAGCCACTGCACCCGGCCATATCACTACTTAAGCTTTATGTCCTTTCGATATGTAAAGACAAAAAGTTAACATAAAAACATAAACAAGAACTTTATACAGCCAGAAAAGGTACAGTGTAATGCTGATGTTTTTGCTTTAAGTAATAAAATAAAACTTATTTTTTAAATTATAGAGATGGTAGTAAAATACTATCGAGAACAGTTTGAAAAGTGAATAATTTTTAAAAGGAGATAAGAATTGATCAGTCTAGATCAACCTAGAGGTACCATTGTTAATGTTTTCTTCTTATTGTAGTTAAATATATATAACATTAAAATTTACAGTTTTAGTAATTTTTAAGTATACAGTGTCATGACATAACGTACACTAACATTATTGTGCAACCATTATCACTATCTTCAGAACTTTTTCTTCTTTTTAAACTGAAATTTCATATCCATTAAACACTAAACCCTGGTTTTGCCCCCTTACCAGCCCTGGCAACTGCCATTCTACTTTCTATCAATTTGATTAGGAACCTTGTACATGAAATTATTTGTCCTTTTGTGACTGGCTTATTTCACTGAGCATAATGTTCATTTATGATGTAGCACGCATCAGAATTTCCTTCCTTTTTAAGGCTGAATGAAAACTGACTGTATGTAGATGCCACATTTTGTTTATCCCTTCATCCACTGGTGAACACTTGGGATGTTTCTGCCTTTGGGCTACTGTGAATCATGCTGCTATGAACATCGATGTACCCATGTCTGTTCGAGTCCCTGCTTTCAGTTCTTTTGAGTATAGCTCCAGAAGTGGACTTGCTGGCATATATCGTAATTCTGTGTTTAACACAGAAGACAGAATTTCCATACTGTCTTCCACAGGGGCTGCGCCATTTTACATTCCTACCAGCAATTCATGGGGTTTCGATTTTTCCACATTCTTGCTAACTTTCTGTTTTCTTTAAGTAGCCAACTTAATGTGTTTTTGATTTGCATTTCCCTAGTGATTTGTGATGTTGAGCACCTTTTCATGTGCTTATTGGTCGTTTGTGTATCTTCTTTGGGGAAATGTCTATTCAAGTCCTTTGCTTATATTGTGTTTGGGTCTTGCTGCTGTTGAGCTTTAGTAGTTCTTTATCAATTCTGAATATTAAACCATAATCAGATACATGATTTGAAGATATTTTCTCCCATTCTACAGGATGTCTTTTCACTTTCTTCCTATGTCTTTGGATGCTCAAAATTTCTTAATTTTGATGAAGCTCAGTTTCTCTATTTTTTCTTTTTTTGCCTGTGCTTTCAGTGTCATATCAAAGAAATTATTTCCATATCCAGGGTCATAAAGCTTTCCGCCTTTTTTTTCTCCTAAGGGTTTTATAATTTTAGCTTTCGTGTCTAGGTTTTTCATCCATTTTGAGTTAATTTTTATACATGGTGTAGGATAAGGGTCCAACTTCATTCTTTTGCGTTTAGATACTCAGTTTTCCCAGCCCGTTTGTTGAATACTATTCTTTCCCATTGAATGGCCCTGACACCCTTGTCAAAAATTGTTGGATCATATCTGTGAAGTTTTATTTTCTGGGCCGTCTATTCTATTCTATTGGTATATATGTCTATCTTTATGCCAGTATCACACTGTTTTGATTATTGCAGCCTTGTTCTAGCAAGTTTTGAAATCAGGAATTGTGAGTCCTCCAACTTTGTTTTTTTTTTCCCCCTAAAATTGTTTTGGCTGTTCAGGGTCCTTTGATATTTCATATGAATTTTAGAATGGATTTTTCTATTTTGCAAAAAATATTGTTGGAATTTTGATAGGAATTACATTGAATCTGTTGATCACTTCAGGCAGTACTGATATCTTAAAAATATTATTTTCCAGTCCATAAACATGGAATGTCTTTCCATTCATTGGTGTCCTTAATTCTTTCATCAACACTTGTAGTTTTTAGTGCCCAAGTCTTTTCCTTCCTTGGTTAGGTTTATTCCTAAATATTTTATTATTTCTGACACTGTTACAAAAGGAATTATTTTAAAATTTCCTTTTAGGATTTTTCACTGTTAGTGTATAATAATGCAACTGATATTTGCATGTTGATTTTGTTTGTGGCAGCCTTGTTTATGTTTTATGTTCCTTAGGTCTAAAACTTTTTTTAAAAAAGGGAATCTTTAGGGTTTTCTACATAGAAGATCATGTCATCTGTGAACAGAGATAACTTTACTTTGTTCTTTCCAATTTGGATGTCTTTTATTTCTTTTTCTTGCCTGATTGCTCTGGCTAGGACATGTACTGTGTTGAACAGATATGACAAAAGTGGACTTTCTTGTCTTATTCCTAATCTCAGAGAAAATGTTTTTAGTCTTTCTCTTTTGAGTATGGTGTTAGTTGTGAATTTTTCATTCATGGCCTTCATTATGTTGAGGTAATTTTCTTTTAGTCCTAGTTTATTGAATGTTTTTTAAAAAATCATGAATGGTGTTGAATTTTGTCAAATGATTTTCTGCATCAATTGAGATGATCACATGGTGTTTGTTCTTCATTCTGTTAATGTGATATATTATGTTGATTTTCACATGTTGAACTCCTTGCATTCCAAGAATAAATTTTCCTTGATCATGTTGTATAATCCTTTTAATATGCTGCTGAGTTTGGTTTGCTAGGATTTAGTTGGGGATTTTTGTATTAATATTAATAAGGAATATTGACTTGAAGTTTTCTTATAATGTCTTGGTCTAGCTTTGGTATCAGGGTAATGCTGGTCTCATAGAATAAGTTAGAAAATGTTCCTTCCTCTTTAGTTTTTCAGAATAGTTTGAGAAGAATTATGTTAATCCTTCTTAAGTGTCTGGAAGAAGTCACCAGTGGGGACACATTGTCCTTGTTTTTTCTTTCATGGGAGGCTTTGATTACTGATTCAGTCCCTTTACTAGTTAAGGTCTATTCAGGTGTTATGTTTCTTCATGATTCAGTCTTTTTTTTTTTTTTTTTGAGGTGGAGTCTGGCTCTGTCGCCCAGACTGGAGTGCAGTGGCATGATCTCGGCTCACTGCAACCTCCACCTCCCGGGTTCAAGTGATTCTCCTGCCTCAGCCTCCCGAGTAGCTGGGACTACAGGCGTGCGCCACCACGCCCGGCTAATGTTTGTATTTTTAGTAGAGATGGGTTTTCATCATGTAAGCCAGGATGGTCTTGATCTCTTTGACCTCGTGATCCATCCGCCTTGGCCTCCTAAAGTGCAGGGATTACAGGCATGAGCCACTGCTCCCAGCCATGATTCAGTCTTGATAGGCTGTGTGTTTCTAGGAATTTGTTCATTTCATTTAGATATAAAACTTGTTGACATGAGATTGTTCATGGTACTGTCTTTTATTTCTGTAAAATTGGTGTCATATCCCCACATGAATTTCTGATTTCAGTAATTTGAATCTTGTTTTTAGTCAGTCTAGCTAAAGGTTTGACTTTTTAAAATCTTTTCTAAAAACAGCTCTTGGTTTGGTTGATATTCTTTTTTTTTTTTTGAGACAGAGTTTCACTGTTGTTGCCTAGGCTGGAGTGCAGTGGCACAATTTCAGCTCACCACAATCTCTGCCTCCCGAGTTCAAGCAATTCTCCTGCCTCAGCTTCCCGAGTAGCTGAGATTACAGGCATGCTCCACCACCCTGGCTAATTTTGTATTTTTAGTAGAGACGGAATTTCTCCAAGTTGGTCAGGCTGGTCTTGAACTCCCGACCTCAGGTGATTCGCCCGCCTCGGCCTCCCAAAGTGCTGGGATTACAGGTGTGAGCCACTGCGCCCGGCTGGTTTAGTTGATTTTATTTTTTGTTTTTCTACATTCAGTTTAGCTCTATTCTAATTTTCACTATTTCCTTTTTTCTGCTAGCTTTGAGTTTAATTTATTCTTTTTCTAGTTCTTTAACGTGTGAAGTTAGGTTGTTGATTTGAGATCTTTCTTCTTTTTAATATAAATATTTCTAGCTGTAAATTTCCCTCTTAGCATGGCTTTTCCTGCATTTCATAAGTTTTGGTATGTATGTTTTCATTTTAATTTGTCTCAAAATATTGTCTAATACCCTTGTGATTTCTTTTTTGAGCCATTGGTTGTTTTAGAGTGTATTGTTTAGTTTCCACAAATTTGTAAATTTTCCAGTTTTTTTTTTGGTATTGCTTTCATTCCATTGTGATTGGAAAGATAACTTTGTATTATTTCAGTATTTTTTATTTATCCAGACTTGTTTTGTGGCTTACCAAATGGTTTATCCTGGAGAATGCTCCATGTGCACTTGAGGAAAATGTCTTCTGCACATATATTTTTGTGTGATGGGGTTCTGTATGTATCTGTTAGGTTATAATTGTTCTATAGGTCTATACTGTAGTTCAAATCCTTTATTTGATTTTTTGTCTAGTTTGAATCTGTTATTCAAAGTAGGATATTGAAGTCTCTGTCATTGGAAAGCTCTCTAATTTTCTGTCTTTCAATCGTGTCCATATACCCTTAGATATTTTTGAGCTCTCATGTTTGGTCTCTATGTTTATAATTGTTATAACTTCTTATATTAACCATTTTATCAATATGTAATATTCTTTTTTGTCCCTTATAATAGTTTTTTAACTTAATGTCCATTTTGCCTAATATTAGTATAGCCACCACTGCTCTCTTTTCATTACTATTGGCATGGAATATTACAAATAATATTTTCCATACTTTCACTTTCAACCTGTATGTGTCCTTAGAACCAAAGTTGGTCTCTTTTAGACAAAATATAGTTGGATTCTTTTTTTATGTTTTATTCCATTCTACCAACCTACAACTTTTGATTAGGGAGTTTAATCTGTTTATATTTAATATAATTATGGGTAGGGAAGGATTTATTTTGGTCATCGTTAGTTGTTTTCTGTTTTTCTTATAGCTTTTTTGTTTTTCATATCGTCCATTACTTTCTTAGTGCTAAGTGGATTTTTCTGTAATGACATGTTTTGATTCCCTCCTCGTGTACTTTTGTGTATAGTCTATAGATTTCTTTTGTTGTTACCTTGAGCATTACACATAATTTCCTAAATCTGTTGTTTCTTAAAGCAATAGATTTTAAATTAATATCAATTTAACATGAATGTCATACAAAAACTACTTTCACAGCTCCATCCCCTACTGTTATTGTTGTCATAGATTATGTCTTCGTATATTGTGTGTTCATTAACGTGCACTTATGATTCTTTTATGCATTTGTCTTTTAAGTCCGTTGGAATAATAGAAAGTGGAGTTACAGACCAAAATTACAATAACCCTGGTTTTTATATTTGTCCATGTATTTACTTTTACCAGAGAACTTTGTATTTCCATGTGGCTCCAAGTTACTGTCTAGTGTCCTTTCATTTCCATACCCTTTAGCATTTCTTGTAGGGTATGTTTGGTGGTAATGAACTCTCTCAGCTTTTGTGGATCTGAGAATATCTTAATTTGTCCTTTTTTTTTTATCTTATTTTGCTTTAAGTTCTGGGATACAAGTGTAGAATGTGTAGGTTGGTTACGTAGGTTTACATGTGCCATGGTGGTTTGCTGCACCTATCAACCTGTCATCTAGGTTTTAAGTCCTGCATGCATTGGCTATTTGTCCTAATGCTCCCCTTCCCCTCGCCCCCCACACCTCAGCTGGCCCCAGTGTGTGTTGATCCTCTCCCTGTGTCCATGTGTTCTCACTGCTCAACACCCACTTACGAGTGAGAACATGCAGTTTGGTTTTCTGTTCCTGTGTTAGTGAGACACGGTGACAACGTGCTAGCAGCCCTCACTCTCGGTGCCTCCTCAGCCTCGCGTTCACTCTGGCTGCGGTTGAGGAGCCCTTCAGCCCGCCGCTGTGCTGGAGGAGCCCCTCTCTGGGCTGGCCCAGGCTGGAGCCGCTCCCTCTGCTTGCCGGGAGGTGTGGAGGGAGAGGCACAGGCGGGAACCGGGGCAGCGCGAGTTCCGGGTGGGCGTGGGCTCCGCAGGCCCTTCAGAGCGGCTGGCGCCCCCGGCCTCGGGCAGTGAGGGGCTTAGCATCGGGGCCAGCAGCCACAGAGGGTGCGCTGGGTCCCCCAGCAGTGCTGGCCCGCCTCCCTGCGCTCATATTCTCCCCGGGCCTCAGCTGCCTCCCTGCGGGGCAGGGCTCGGGATCTGCAGCCCGCCATGCCCGAGCCTCCCCTCCCCACCCGCCCTGGGCTCCTGCGCGGCCCAAGCCTCCCCAGCGAGCGCCGCCACCTGCCCCGCAGGGCCGGGTCCCATCGAGGGCCCAAGGGCTGAGGAGTGCGGGCGCACCACGCGGGACTGGTGGGCAGCTCCGCCTGCGGCCCTGGTGCTGGATCCACTAGGTGAAGCCAACTGGGCTCCCGAGTCTAGTAGGGACTTGAAGAATCTTTCTGTCCAGCTCAGGGATTGTAAATACACCCATCAGTACTCTGTGTCTGGCTAACCTAGTGGGGACTTGGAAAACTTTTCTGTCCAGCGCTCTGGGTCTAGCTAAAGGATTGTAAACTGCACGGATCAGCACTCTGTCCAGCTCAGGGTTTGTAAATACACCCATCAGTACTCTGTATCTAGCCAACCTAGTGTGGACTTGGAGAACTTTTCTATCTAGCACTCTGGGTCTAGCTAAAGGATTGTAAATACACCAATCAGCACTCTGTCAAAACGGATCAATCAGCTCTCTGTAAAATAGACCAATCAGCAGGATGTGGGTGGGGTCAGATAAGGGAATAAAAGCAGGCTGCCCAGCCAGCCAGGGGCAAGCTGCTGGGGTGCCCTTCCATAGTGGGGAGGGTTCGTTCTTTCGCTCTTTGCAATAAATCTTGCTGCTGCTCACTCTTTGGGTCCACGCCACCTTAATGAGCTGTGAACGCTCACTGCGAAGATCTGCAGCTTCACTCCTGAGGCCAGAGAGACCACGAACCCACCGGAAGGAAGAAACTCCAGACACCTCTGAACATCTGAAGGAACAGACTCCGGACACACAATCTTTAAAAACTGTGTCACTCACCGCAAGGGTCTGCAGCTTCATTCTTTAAGTCAGTGAGACCAAGAACCCACCAATTCTGGACACATTAGTTTGCTGTGGATGATAGCTTCCAGCTTCATCCATATCTCTGCAAAGGACATGATCTCATTCCTTTTTATGGCTGCATAGTATTCCATGGTGTATTTGTACCACATTTTCTCTATCCAGTCTATCATTGATGGGCATTTGGGTTGGTTCCATGTCTTTTCTATTGTAAATAGTGCTGCAATAAACATACAGCATGTGTCTTTATAGTAGAATGAGTTATAAATATTTTTTGTTATATACCCAGTAATGGGATTGCTGGGTCAAATGGTATTTCTGGTTCTAGATCCTTGAGGAATCGCCACACTGTCTTCCACATTGTCGAACTAATTTACATTTCCCCCAACAGTGTAAAAGCATTCTTACTTCTCCATAGTCTCACCATTATCTTATTGTTTCTTGAGTGTTTAATAATCGTCATTCTGACTGGTGTGACATGGTATCTCATTATGGTTTTGGTTTGCATTTCTTTAATGATCAGTGATGATGAGCGGTGTTTCATATGTTTGTTGGCCACATAAATTTCTTCTTTTGAGAAGTATCTGTTCATATTCTTTGCCTACTTTTTGATGGGGGTATTGGTTTCTTTCTTGTAAATTTGTTTAAGTCCCTTATCAATTCTGGATATTAAACCTTTGTCAGATGGGTAGATTGCAAAAGTTTTCTTCTGTTCTGTAGTTTGCCTGTTCACCCTGACGAGATAGTTTCTTTTTTTTTTTTTTTTTTTTTTTGAGATGGAGTCTTGCTCTGTCGCCCAGGCTGGAGTGCAGTGGCCGGATCTCAGCTCACTGCAAGCTCCGCCTCCCGGGTTTATGCCATTCTCCTGCCTCAGCCTCCCAAGTAGCTGGGGACTACAGGCACCCGCCACCTCGCCCGGCTAGTCTTTTTGTATTTTTTAATAGAGACAGGGTTTCACCGTGTTAGCCAGGATGGTCTCGATCTCCTGACCTCGTGATCTGCCCGTCTCGGCCTCCCAAAGTGCTGGGATTACAGGCTTGAGCCACTGCGCCCGGCCTGATAGTTTAGAAGATCTTTAGTTTAATTAGATCCCATTTGTCAATTTTGGCTGTTGTTGCAATTGCTTTTGGCATTTTTGTCATGAAGTCTTTGCCCATGCCTGTGTGATTGCCTAGGTTTTCTTCTAGGGTTTTTATGGTTTTGGGTTTTACATTTAAGTCTTTTTTTTTTTAAATTACTTTTTATTATGATACTTTAAGTTCTAGGGTACATGTGCATAACGTGCAGGTTTGTTACATATGTATACTTGTGCCATGTTGCTGTGCTGCACCCATCAACTCGTCAGCACCCATTAACTCGTCATTTACATCAGGTATAACTACATTTAAGTCTTTAATCTATCTTGAGTTAATTTTTGTATAAGACGTAAGGAAGGTGTCCAGTTTGTTTTCTGCATATGGCTAGCCAGTTTTCCCAGCACAGTTTATTAAATAGGGAATCCTTTCCCCATTGCTTGTTTTTGTACAGTTTGTTGAGGAGAAGATGGCTGTAGATGTGTGGCGTTATTTCTGAGGTCTCTATTCTGTTCCATTGGTCTATTTGTTTTGGTACCAGCACCGTGCTGTTTTGGTTAATGCAGCCTTGTAGTGTAGTTTGAAGTCAGGTAGCGTGATGCCTCCAACTTTGTTCTTTTAGCTTAGGTTTGTCTTGGCTATACAGGATCTTTTTTGGTTCCATATGAAATTTAAAGTCATTTTTTATAATTCTGTGAAGAATGTCAGTGGTAGTTTGATGGGAATAATATTGAACCTATAAATTACTTTGGGCAGTATGGCCATTTTCATGATACTGATTCTATCCATGAAGATGGAATGTTTTTCCATTTATTTGTGTCCTCTCTTACTTCCTTGAGCAATGGTTTGTATTTCTCTTTGAAGAAGTCCTTCACATCCCTTGTTAGCTGTATTCCTAGGCATTTTATTCTCTTTGTAGCAATTGTGAATGGGAGTTCATTTGCGATTTGGCTCTCTGCTTGTCTATTGCTGGTGTATAGGAATGCTTGTGATTTTTGTACATTGATTTTATATCCTGAGACTTTGCTGAAGTTGCTTATCAGCTTAATAAGTTTTTGGGCTGAGATGATGAGGTTTTCTAAATACAGAATCATGTTGTCTTCAGTTGAATCCCTGAATAGACCCATAACAAGTTCTGAAATTGAGGAATTAATATCCTACTAACCAAAAAACCCCAGGACCAGACGGATTCACAGCCGAATTCTACCCGAGATACAAAGAGGAGCTGGTAGCATTCCTTCTGAAACTATTTCAAACAATTGAGAAGGAGGGACTCCTCCTTAACTCATTTTATGAGGCCAGCATCATCCTGATGCCAAAACCTGGCAGAGACACAACAAAAAAAGTCAAAACTTGAGGTCAATATCCCTGATGAACATCAACGTGAACATTTTCAATAAAATACTGGCAAACCGAATCTAGCAGCACATCAAAAAGCTGATCCACCATGATCAAGTCAGCTTCATCCCTGGGACACAAGTCTGGTACAACATATGCAAATCAGTAAACGTAATCCATCACATAAACAGAACCAATGACAAAAACCACATCATCGTCTCAATAGATACAGAAAAGGCCTTTGATAAAATTCAACATCGCTTTGTGCTAAAAACTCTCAATAAACTGTGTATTGATGTAACATATCTCAAAATAAATAAGTATTTATGACAAACCCCAGCCAATATCATACTGCATTGGCAAAAGCTGGAAGCATTCTCTTTGAAAGCTGGCACAAGACAAGGATGCCCTGTCTCACCACTGCTATTCAACATAGTATTGGAAGTTCTGGCCAGGGCAATCAGGCAAGAGAAACAAAGAAAGAGTATTCAAATAGGAATAGAGGACGTTAATTTGTCTCATTTTTAGTTCGAGTTTTGGAACATACAGAATTCTTGGCTGACAGGTTGTTTTTGTTTGTTTTGTTTTCCCCTTTCAGCAGTTTGAATATATCCTCACATTGCCTTTGGGCTCCCAGGTTTCTGCTGAACAATGTGCTGATAATCGTACTGGATATCTTTTGTATATGATGCTTCACTTCTCTCAATACTTAAACGATTCTGTCTTTTGACAGTTTGAATATGTCTTGGTGTGGGTCTCTTTAGTTTTATCCTACTTTGAGTTGTTGAATTTCTTGGATTTGTCAATTTATGTATTTTCTCAAAGTTGAGAAATTTTCTGCTGTTATTTCTTCAAATAATATCTTCCTCTTTCTCTCTTCTCCTTCTGCAACTCTCATAACATGTATATTTGTTCCCTTGCTTGTGCCTCATAAGCCTCTTAGGCTCTGTTCACTTTTCTTCATTCTTTTTTCTTTCTGCCTCTCAGATTCAGTAGTTTTAAATGACCTGTCTTTAGATTTTCTTATTCTTTCTTTTACCTGTTTGAGTTTGCTGTTGAGCTCCTGTAATATATTTTTGAAAATATAGTAGCATTTTTCATTTAGTTGTTGTGTTTTTCAGGTCTAGAATTTCTGTTTGGTTCCATTTTATAATTTCTGTCTCTTTGCCATTATTCTCATTTTGTTGTTAAATCATTTTCCTGATTTTCTTTACTTCTTAGTCCATTTTTCCGCTAGCTCTTTGAGCATATTTAAGACTCCTTGTAAAATCTTTGTCTAGTACATCCAGTGCCTATGTTTCTTCGGGGATAGTTTCCACTGCTTTATTTTCTTCATTTCAATAGGCCATGTTTTTCTCTTCTGTCTTTTGTATGTTGTGTGCTTTTTTAAAATGGAAAATTAGGCATTTGAAAAAAAATAACCACTTCCTTCTGTCTTTCTAGAATAGCTTTGTGTTGGGAAGTACCTTTGGGATCAGCTGTGCTTTGTTAACAAGCTGAGCTTTGGGATAGCTCACTATGAAGTGAAGGCTTAAGGCCTTGCTAGGCCCTTTTCTGGGTATGTGTCTTATCTGGGCCTGTGTGTATGCTTTTCAATTCCCAGTACAGATGGTAGCTTTTAATTTTCTTAATTTCCCCAAGACTCTCACCTTGGCTGCTGGACCTTATGTATTCTGTTGTATTCCTCTGCCTGTAGTCTCTTGCCCTAGGTGTCTGTGGGTCTGTATTCTTACCATAGCTCTCACTGTTGCTTCCTGCTTCTTGTGCCCTTTCCTAGCCTGGGAGCCAAGCTGTGGTGGTTTTTGCCTTCTGAGCTCCGAGTTAGGCAATGCAGAGACCACTCCTCAGGCAGTCCTCAGACAGGTTAAAATGTTGCAAATTAGGTCTGCTCTACTTCTTTCAGAGGGAGGAAATTGGAAACTTTGGCCACTGCTTCCTCCAGCCCAAGGCTACACCAGGCTGGGAAGCAGGGGAAAGAAGAGTGAATAAAAATGAAATGAAATTACAGACATTTTGAATGTGGCTTCTTCAGTAGGCATTTGCTCAGTGACTGTAGAACTTTGTTTTCCAGCTCTTTAATAAAGTTAATGTGGCTAGTCTCTAGTTATTTTTCTTCAATTTTTCTTTGAGTGAATGAGGGCCTGGAGCCTCCTGGTCTGCTGTTTTGCTGATGTCACTCCTCCAGATAATATTCTTTTATTTTTCCTGGTTGATACAACAGTGATTTAACTCACAGGATTAAAATGTTTAGAGCTTTAGCTGGGCATGGTGGTGCACACCTGTAGTCCCAGCTGCTTGGGAAGTTGAGGTGGGATGATCGCTTAAGCCCAAGAGTTCGAGGCTGTAGTGTGCCGTGTTTGCACCTGTGAATAGCCATTGCACCCCAGCCTTGGCAATATAGCACGACCCAGTCTCTAAAAAGAGAAGAAAAAGCTTAGTGTTTAATTTCTTCAAGTACTTTGCAGAATGTAATAAGAATGGTCAATTTTATGCTAAAATTTATCATATGGAAGTTCTTATTGTGCTGATTTAGTTGCAGCACAACTTTTTATTATGAAAAGGAATTTACTCTGAAATGGTGAGATTTTGGGGCCATTTCCCCAACATGAAATGGATATAATGGCAAATGTTCTTTTATTGCTGTTGGGTGCATACTCTTGCACATTCTGTAATTTTGACTTAGGCTACTGTGATTAGAAATTACATCATTCGTGTGATGGAAAAATGTAGAGAAGTAGAGGCAGTCTGAACTAAATTACTGCTCCATGAAACCAAAGGGGCCTGAGATGACTTAGACACTATCCTTCTTGAGGATAGGGAGTGAATCGATGGTCGATCAGCTGAGCCTTCTGGTGGTGTGATTCAGACATTATTTAGCTGGGGTTCTGAACCCTGGATCCATGGATGGAGTTAAACTTTCTTTTAAAATATATTCCCAAATCATTTCACAGAGATTTATTCTCATTTTACTTAATGTGCAGTTTGGTCGGCACTGAGGGGAAGGGCTTCTGCTGTTCGATGAAGACAGATGTGCTGTAACCGTTTGTTGAGTCCTCTGGCAGCTTAGGGTGGACCTTGTGCCCCAAGGCTGTCTCCAGTGTCACCAACACCCATCTTCAAGGAGGTTCTGCTCTGAAACCTGTTGTCAACACAGAGGTTCCAATTTGATTTAATTAGATGCCTGAAAGGGAAATGAGTGGAGAGAGGTGCTTGTTTCCACCCCATTTCTATGCCCGTTTGACATGTTGGTCATAAACAGGATTGATGGGCAGATTCAAGTTGTTGGACTGTCACACTGCGGCAAAGATGCCTGGTGCGGCGTTGCAGAGGACCTTTCAGATGAGGCGTGTGCTCCTGTACTTTAGTCTATGTTGTTTTGTTTTTATGACATTTAATCAGATCTTACCAATTTTTAAAATCCAAGCTTGGAGTGAAACTTTGGCACCCTGACAGTGCTTAAAACTTAGGAAGACTGGAGGAATTGATGCATGTGGGGAAGCAGGAAGAGGCCAATTTTATCTTTCCATCTGGATAACTTGGTCAATTCCTGCTATGCTGTTGAACTAGCAAGATGGTTAGGACCCTTTACTCTTTGTCCTTTCTGAGGAGTTTCTATCATAAGCCAATGGTAGAACTTGTTATATGAGGAAGTCAGTGGCTCATCCACACAAAGTAATAAAATATTTGGGGACATGCATTTAATGTTTCCAGAAGGGCAAATGCCTAGTTATTATGACTTACTAAGACCTATGCTGTCTGTCAATAATTCTTTTCTGTTATGCTGAAATCACTTTGGTCACTACAAAAGTGACTTTTCATTTCCAAGAGTCTGTTTCTTTTCTGAAAGGCAGTCTCACTCTGTTTCCCAGGCTGAAGTGCGGTGGTGCGATTACAGCTCACTGCAGCCTCAAGCTCCTGGGCTCAAGGGATCCTCCCACCTTAGTGTCCAGAGTAGCTGGAACTGCATGCACGTGCTACCATGCCTGACTAATTTAAAAAAAAAAATTGTAGAGACAGAGTCTTGCTTTGTTGTCCAGCCTGGTCTTGAACTCCTGGCCTCAAGTGATCCTCCTACTTTGGCCTTCCAAAGTTCTAGGATTAAGGCATGAGCCTCCATGCTTGGCCTCCAAGAGTCTTAAGTTGGGTTTTCTAGAAGCAGAGCCTGAGATCACAGTCCAGTTTCAGTGAGTTATTGAGGCCATTTTAATAGGAGCTGGGGATTGAGGAATGTGGGATGGGGCAGTGGAGGGTGGAGTTGAAGCAAGTGAGCAGACTCAGCCAGGCTCCTGCTTCAGCGCAATCCCATGAGGCCTTCAGAGCGTGAATTGCTCTATTGACTTGGTCCCACTTTGAGAAATACCCAGTACTGGGCACTATTGGCTCCTGGCTGCCTGAGAGTACCGGGGTCTGGGGCAGGCCACTGGGCATGACCTCAGTCGGGAGGAGGCTCCCATCCACCCAAGGGGAATCTGCTTGGAAGGGTGGCTGTGAGCCTTTGGCAGCAGGCACCCGCAGCTCTTGGGACAGGTGCACTGCCACCGCACCAAGTGTGCAAAGGACCTGGGTAATATAAATGCATCGCTTAAAGCTAGTGTAGCTTATTTGAGAAAAACAACTCTTATTACTTATTTTTAGTATCTATTCTACTTCATCATAAGTCAGATTTAGAAGATGTAGGGCTGTAGAAAGATGAAAAAGTAGGACAAAACTTTTATTTGAAATTTAAAAGATTTTCCCATCTAATTAAAAGTTTTACCTTTTTATTGTAAAATAAGATACAGGTACAGAAAAGATAGGAAGCAAATACATAGTTTAGTGAATTATTTTAGACAGTCTCCCCTGGAACCACCACTCAAGTCAGGAGCTAGAAATTTGCCGCCCCCAGGATCCCCTGTGTGCTGCCCCTTTCCCATCACACCGTCTTCCTCCCTCCAGTAGCAACCCCTGTCTTGACCTTTATAATAATGACTTCCTGACATTTCTTTATGGTTTTATCATCCAAGTTTGAGCTGTAGTTTGATCTTCTCTAATTAGAAACACTTGAAATGTCTTTTAGGTCAGGCGCGTTGGCTCACGCCTGTAATCCCAGCACTTTGGGAGGCCAAGGTGGGGGGATCACTTGAGGTCAGGAGTTCAAGACCAGCCTGGCCAACATGGTGAAATCTTGTCTCTAATAAAAATACAAAAATTAGCCAGGTGCGGTGGTGCACGCCTGTAATCCCAGCTACTTGGGAGGCTGAGGCAGGAGAATCTCTTAAATCCAGGAGGTGGAGGTTGCAGTGAGCTGAGGTCGTGACGCTGCACTCCAGCCTGGTTGACAGGTTGAGACTCCATCTCAAAACAAACAAACAAAACAACAACAACAACAACAAAAAACTTGATATATCTTTTAAGTTTCCGTTTTAACAGGCAGGCTCTCTACTTCATTCTTTTCCTTGAAGTTTAATGAATTAATTAGAGATGAGGTCTTGCTCTGTTGTGCAGGCTGGACTCCTGGGCTTAGATGGTCCTTCTGCCTTATCCTCCCAAAGTGTTGGGATTACAGGCATGAGCCCCCACACCCAGCTTACTTGAAATTTATTTCTTATAATGGGTGGTTGGATGCAGGGAAAAAGAAAAAAAAAGGAAGTTTGTTTGTTAAAGACCCTGGACCTGTTGGCCTCTATAGTTTCCTTCACCCTGGATTTTGCTGACTGAAGACTTGTGGTATAATTGAACATGTTCGTCTGTCCTCTGTATTTCCTTTATCTTGGTAGCTGTATTAGGAAGCTTGATCAGAATTTGGTCTTCTTTGGCAGGTGTAGAAGAAGTGGTGTATTTTTTCATCAGGAGATATAATGTGTGCCTGTCCATATTTCTTTTAATGTTATCTTCCTAGTCGCATTCATTCATTGGGGGGTTATAAGATGGGCATCCTACAGTTCTGTTATTTTGTTTTTACTTACTAGCTGGAACATTTTTGTAAGAACATGCTTCCCTTCATCTACCATCTGGTTACCCATGGTATATGGCTCATATAAATGGTTGATGTTCCTTTTAGTTACCAAGTTTCCCAGTCATCCTCGAGAGATGACTGATTTTTTACACGTAATTATGAACGCTTGGATTTTAACATAGTTGAGTTTCAATCCATCACAATTATTATTATCATTATTAATACTATTGAAGTTCAAACTATCCTATCCCTGACCAGTGAAATCCTTTTCTGGTTGTTTCCTGAGTCCTTTTGATGTGGCCCTAGTCGTCTTTGATGGCTTGTTCTCTATTGAGTATGACAAGATTTTCCATACTCATCTTGTATATTTTTTACACCAGACCTGGAATCAGCCATTTGTTTCAAGAAACTCTAGTTTTTTTTTTTTTTAATGATAAATTACATTTCAAGAGCATAGTCTGCATACTAGGGATATTCACTGACACAAGGTTATTGTTTTTAGGACTTTTTAGTGGACAGAGCCAGGGATGTATGTGTGTATCTATATGCAAATCTATGCATCTATTTATCTATATATCTATTCATTGATATGGATATGTAGATTATATATGTCTAGATTATTTTATATATATGTAGATTATATATATTTTTCACAAGATAAAAGATTTTGTGAATCCCTGTTGATATATCCAGTTCAAACAGAAGATTATTGAGTTTTTCTATATTACATGTATCTCCTTCCATCTACGCTGAGAATGCTGATTTTCAAGGACATGGGGGATGATAGTTAGAAATTTTATTATTACTTATTTGATTTATCCCTAAAACATGATAAATCAAATTTATCCCATTTATCCCTAAAATGTGATAAATCAGATTTATCCCATTTATCCCTAAAATGGGATAAATCAAATGTACAGAGTTAGATGAAAACTACTAATTCTACCATCACCAAGTGTGATGACTGGAAACAGTTTGTTGCAGAGGAAAGGTGATTCTAACCCTCCTCTTTTTGAAGTTTTTCTGTAATTGATACTTAGAAGACTGGCTTGCCGTATTTCCAGCTGGAAATAATCCATACATATTATTAAAAATCATAATTCAGAAAGATACTGGGTGGCTAGAAAAATCAGTTAACACAAATATGATGAAATTTAACAAAGGTGAAAATTTTCATTCTGAAATTCCATTATGTAATTTCAGGATGGGCGAGTGAAAAGAACTCTGGATGGAGAAAAGAATAGTAGCAAATCAAAACACAACAAAACCCCAGACTGTGATGTACACCAATAATATCAGGCGGCTGAAAACCAGCAGAATCCCACCCCTGGATTTTCAGGCTGTGTCCCTAGGAGCTTGGTGTTTTCATCAGTGCACGTGGTTACTCCATGGAATCCCGCATTGGTCAGACCAGCCTGTGCTCGGCCTCAGGCTTTGTGCACAAGGACAGGCACTGACACACTATACGTGGCTCTGAGGCAGGGACTCCAGGGAGCCAAGAATCTGGACATTGTGTCACACAAGAAGCCGCTGAGGAGTTCAGGGATGGAGAGGACTCCGTGGTTGTAAGAGACCTTCAAGTAAATGGAGGAGCCTTTCTGTGGAGGAAGGGAGCAGGGTCTTGGCACAGCTTGAAACAATCAGTCTGGGGCCGGTGGGTGCAAGGTACAGGGAAGCGAAACCTCAAGCTGTTGTCAGAAGGTGGTTTCTAACAGCAGGACTTGCCCAACAATGGAATGGGCTGCTTGTCACATGATGCACTTCCCTGGCTTTACCATTGTTTAAGACAACTTGGGAAAAAAGCCATATTCTTACCTGCTAACTCCAATACTCTGCTGTTCCATTTCCTGGGTAATATTAGTAAGGAAGCAGTTTAATTTTTTAATCGCAGAGAGACGTGATTGTGAGCTCATTTTAGGGAACTTAATTTCCTGGGAATTGTCTCTCACGAATGCCTAGTTAGGAGACACTGCCAGTTGGATTTGGTCTTATCATCACAGAGATGATGAATGATTTGAACGTTGGAGGTGATCGGAAAGATTGCCCCTAAGAAACCAGCTTTCTGGTGACATCTAGATTGAGCACTTCGTGATACAGGCCAGCTGTAGCATTGCAGAGGATTCTGATGCCTCCAGCCTGCTTCACCCTCAGAAGACGCTGTTCTTGGCTTGTGTGTTTCCAGGATTCCCTTCCAGCCCACAGGCAGGCCTGGGGCACAATTGGAAATTGGTTAGCTTTGTTCCTGGCAATCTTTGGCGTTTGAAATCAGTGTGACTGAGGTGTTTTCAACTTCAGATGGAGCACAGAGACTGTGAGCTGTAGATGGGCCACGGAGTGGAAAGATGCGAAACTTCAAGCTGTGGCGAACCTTGGAGAACAGTGTGTCTCCTGGGCGAGGGGCAGGCTCGGCCACGTGGGATCTCCACCAAGCTGGCCTTGCCTGGGACCCGGGCCTCTGACCTTCCTGCAGGTCTCGGAGCCACTTTGGAAACAGGTTTATTTTAGGGTCAGACCAAGAATAAAATATCCTGTAGATATTCCCTTCTCAGAAAAGTGCTGTTTGCCCTCAGGGAGCTTGTAGTCGCACGGGGAGTGCAGCGAGATGAGTCCAGGTGAGGAGGTGTGTGGTGTTACAGCGAAGCCGGCAAGGGTAAAGCAGGACTCACCTGCCACGATCCTGGCTAGTTTTCACTCTCAGTGCTGTTGTGCGTTTTGCCTGGTGACACCTGCTGCCCCTATTACAGATATCAACACTAAAAAAAGTACGACAAAAGATTCCTGGATTTTTAAGTCAATGGAATTTCCAGGTCATCAATAATAACCATGAATAGTCTTGAAAAGAGCATCAGTGGACATGATCTGGATTTTCCAATTTCTACCTTCAAATGTACTGGCCATTTACATTTATATGAAAAGATAAGTTGATGTAAGAGAAAATCTCTGGTATCATTTTTCAAAAGGCAAGCAAGGCCACAGAGATGCAGGGCAGTTGGCCACCCTCTCAGACAAGGCTTCTCCCTGGTGTGGAAACTGAGTGAGGGAGAGGCGTGGTATGTGCCGCTTTGATGCTACGCAAGTAAGAGGTGACGTGAAGATGAAAATTCCTGGCCCCTGGGAGAATTTCTGGTATTTTTCTGTCCCTTTTCTCCCCACTGATTTCTTTTTTCTCCAGAGGAGGAGGCAAATGAGTGGGAACTGAGTATAAAATGTCCATCACCTTTGCGTTCAGAATTCAGAATGGCCTTTAAGGTTTGCACCAAATATTTGGGTGTTGCATGTGCATTGTGGTGTCAGCTTGTCGTGGGAGGGAGTGGGGTCAGCAGTACATGCGACATCAGTGCGGAGCCCATCACTCATCGGGAAAACGTCAGCAGGGGTCCTCTCCCTTTTTGACTCAAAATACACTTCTGCAAGTTCCGCCTCCCGGGTTCATGCCATTCTCCCATCTCAGCCTCCCGAGTAGCTGGGACTACAGGTGCCCACACCCGGCTAATTTTTTGTTTTCGTATTTTTAGTAGAGATGGGATTTCACCATGTTAGCCAGGATGGTCTCAATCTCCTGACCTCGTGATCCACCCACCTTGTCTCCTGTCGCTTTAACATACATAACATACCAGCATTTCTGGTGGTGATTTCTAATAAGGGATGTTGGATTTGAAGAGGAGTACATATCTTTCCTTAAAACATTGAGTACTTCTCGTTGCACCTCGCTTTGTTTGGTGGTTCCAGGCCCTCAGTACGGTTCTCCCGATGGGATAACCAAGTTCACCGTGGCCTTGAGCCGGACTTCTCTTGTCCCGTCTGCTGGGAGATGAGAAAGTTCTCTTCCTGGGCCTCTTCATGCCGGTTCTTTCGTTGGCAGGAGCGCGTGTTGTCTCGTAGGGGCCCTGGATTATATCACCGCCACCCACACCCATGCACGTGTTAGGGCTGGAGGTGAGGCCGTGCTGAAAGCTGGGAAGGGACAGTTGCAACAGTTTGTAGGATGAGAAATAATGAGTTGCATGTTTTCCGGGAGGGGCCTCTCCATCGTAGCATCATGTCAGCGGCATTCTTGGTGATGTCTGCCCCCAGCCAGCCAGAGCAGGCTTGTGGTAGAGCGAGGTGTGCCTGCTTGGATCTGTTTGCAATGGGGTTTGACAGACAAGGCAAGTCTTGACTGTATGAAGGTTTAATAGAAGCGTCCCTGACGTAGGAGGCGAGTGTTGGCTGTACGAAGGTTTGAGGGGAGCGTACACTTGTGATTGTTGCCCATCAAGGTCTGTGGGCAAAGACACACATTTGGAAGGTAACACAAGCAAAGGCACAAGTAAGAGGAGAGAGGCCGTCTTTTACATTTGTCATTGTGCCTTTGTCTCACACACTGAGTGTTCTGTTGAAGCTGGTTGTGGGTTGTGTGAGTTTGTGTAGGAACGTTGGACGGCTGTTCTAGTCTGATAGTCTGTCAGTGTGGACTGAAACCTCTCTGTTTGTCAGCATGGGAGTGAACTTCGTTCTTTCATATGGTTGTGCCAGCTGACTGTTCCAGTGACCTTATCATTCAGTCTTTTGCAGTCCAAGTAGACCTTGTCAATGGAGTTTTGGAATATGCCTCTCCACGCTGTAGATGGAGGGAACTCACAGACAGGAGACCGAGGTATGAGGTGTAGCAGCCATTTAGGAGTCAGAGCCCGCTAGGGGCGGTTGGATTCCAAAACCTTCGTGCCAGCAGGGCGGCCAGGTGGCCTTCAGATCACAGTCTCCGTGCTCGGTCGCAGTCTCCGTGCTCGGCCGCGGTCTCCGTGCTTAGTCTCCGTGCTCGGTAGCGGTCTCCGTGCTTGGCCGCGGTCTCCATGCTTTAGCTATGCACGTGGACACTTCTAGCTGGACCTTGGTAGAAATGTGAACACATCTTAGAAGATAAATTGAATAAAACAAGTGGAAAATTTAAAAGGCAAATGTAGCAGAAAACAGTTTGATAGATTAATGGTATGGAAACCAATTTAATAGAAATGAGAAGGGAAGACAAAGATGATAAACTAAGTTCTTCTTGAGTGAGAGTTAGTCTTTGGGTTGTGGGCGGGAAGGATCTTTCCGACTCTACGAAAGTTACCCAAGAGGGAGGTGGATTGCTGGACATGAGCTTGTTGGGTCCTTTTATGCCTACAGAGAAGAGCTAAACTGGAAAACTATTTTTTTTTCTTTGCTTGAGATATGAGAGCCCCACTCACCTTTGGGGAAAAATGGATCATATTTCTAACCAGTTCAGTGGTCTGTCTGTAGTTAATCAGGTTAGTCATAAAAATGCCAACCGGCAGCAAAGGCTGAATAATATTAAGAATGTGGAAGTGGGGCCGGCGCAGGGGCTCAGCCTGTGATCCCAGCACTTTGGGAGGCCGAGACGGGCGGATCACAAGGTCAGCAGATCTAGACCATCCTGGCTAACACGGTGAAACCCCGTTTCTGCTAAAAATACAAAAAAACTAGCCGGGCGAGGTGGTGGGTGCCTGTAGTCCCAGCTACTCAGGAGGCTGAGGCAGGAGAATGGCGTGAACCCGGGAGGCGGAGCTTGCAGTGAGCTGAGATCCGGCCACTGCACTCCAGCCTGGGGGACAGAGCGTGACTCCGTCTCAAAACAAAAAAAGGCTGGAGAAGGAGGCGGCTAGGTGGGCGCAGGCTTCATGTTGTTTCCCTTAATGACGGTCTTCAGGACTGCGCCAGGAAAGGGAGAGTGGAAATGCAAACATTTCTCAAGAGTGCAAGGGCGTGTTTTAATTATTCCAGTGCCAAAAGGGGCTTTGTCTAAACAAAGCCAAACCTGTTATGCATCATGTCGGAGGAGCCTCGGAGTCAGCTTTGAGGACCGTTTTGCATTTTTAACTATCACATTGTCTTTGGATCGGTGTTGGCTTATGACCTTGGGTTTCAGGAACTGTTTTGACAACTGACAATGATGATGCTGGTTCTTATTTCCATGATAAAACATGTAGTGTCAGGAGGAGTAATGTAATAAAAATAAAATAAATAATGGTTGTGGTCTCACAGATACCTTGAGTCTTTATAATTAGTTGCATTTTTAAAGATGTGAAACATTTTAATGGCCATATTAACAGCACTAGAGCACTCTTCTACTGGAATTGTAAAGTGGCACCACACTTGGCTTTTTGCAGTGCTTGTCAGGTTCAAAAGTCTCTAAATAATGCCATGTACTATGCTTGTTTCTTGTGGCATCTCTGCTAGACTGATCTTGTCAACAGGCTTTAAAGTAGTAAACATACATTTTTAAAGTTTGGTCTTAAGTATACTGAGGTCATAGAAATGTTCTGTTCTAAAGAATAAGTATAATTAGCATAAAACAAGTTTTAATATATATTAAGTGAAAATATCATATAATAGTGTCTGTAACATGATACTGTTTTTGGCAAAAGATATATATGCATAATCATCTGCTTTCTAGGAGATGTGCCAAGCTACTCACATTGGTTAACTTTGGTCATGGGGTTATGAGTATTAATGTTTTAATTTACTTACCTGTATTTTCCATTTTTTTCCACAGTGAGCATTATTGCCATTATTGCTTTTTAAGAAAAATGTTGTATAATGACATGTATTATTTGATTTTTTTTTAAGAGACTAGGTCTTGCTCTGTCACCCAGGCTGGAGTGCAGTGGTGTGGTCATAGCTCACTGCAGCCTCAAACCTCCCACTTCAGCCACTTAAGTAGCTGGGATTACAGGTGCAAGCTGCCACACCCAGCTCTATTATTTGATTTTTTCTGTGTGGAGGGGCCATGTCATACAAACAGTAAATACATTTGAAAATCCTCAGTGGACGCACTTTGTTCTGTATTTCTTACATACCTGAGGCTGGCAATGCTGTGAGTTCCACTCGTGTGTTTGAAATGTGCAAAGTGTGATGGGGGCAAAGAGCACAGCATAGTGTCCTTGTCTGTAAGCAACTTACAGACTAGTTGGGGAGACACGACACACCCTGAAAGCAGCTAGTGAGCAACGCAGGTGCTGCTGAGTTGTGCAGTACAAGTAACGAAAGAAGCTGCTCAGGCCGGGACGCAGACGGTGGGAGTGATGGAGGGACACGGGGAAAGGCGTCATCGGAAACACGTTTGCACCGCTTTGTTTATTCTTCCCCTGGAGACAAGGAGCAGATGCCTGTCTTTGGAACAGGCTCCTGTATGGCCACACCGTCCGTGCTTCCAGCATTAATCTTTTGCTTTTTACCTTGAGAGCTGCTTCCATGAGAGTCTCTAAAATAGAAGGTTCCATTAACTATAGGTCTGGGTGCTGTCTTCTTGCAGAGATGCTGGCAAAACTTGGCTTCCCTCATGTGTATTCATTAATGCCACCTGAGGATGAACCAAGACGGCTGAGTCTAGCACCAAGTCAGGCTGTTGTGGAAGTGATAATTGTCAATATTTGTAGTGTGCTGTGAAGATGGTGAAATCCGTTATAAAGAACCTTCTTCACCTCACGTGCATGAGAAAAATGGATAGTGCCACTTAGAAGACAGCCTTGTGCACGTGAATCCCCTCCGTGATGGCGTCCTTTTCTGCCAGCACACAGTTCTCACACAGCACCTCGCTGTGGCGAAATGTCCTGAGAGTAAATTGACCTGAGGCTGAAATGTACTTCGGGGAAAAGCCCATCCATGGATGTGATTTCATTCAAGGCACTGCCTGTCCAGAAGTCACCAGGATTCCTTCGCTGAGTTTTATGTATTATTTATTTTGACCACCAGGATACACTGATTATTTGCTTGATTGGTTTGAACCAGAGTCTTGCCCTGTCGCCCAGGCTGGAGTGCAATGGGACGATCTCGGCTCACTGCAACCTCCGCCTCCTGGGTTCAAGGGATTCTCCTGCCTCAGCCTCCTGAGTAGCTGGGATTACGGGCACCCGTCACCACACCCTGCTAATTTTTTGTATCTTTAGTAGAGGTGGCGTTTCACCATGTTGGCCAGGCTGGTCTCCAACTCCTGACCTCATGATCCGCCCACCTTGGCCTCCGAAAGTGCTGGGATTACAGCATGAGCCAGCGCTCCCGGCCCTTATCTTATTTTTTTAAAGAGACAGGGTCTCACTCTTTCCCCCAGGCTGGAGGGCAGTGGCACGATCATGGCTCACTGCAGACTCGACCTCCTGGGCTCCAGCGATCCTCCTGCCTTGGCCTCCCAAAGCCCTGGGGTTACAAGTGTGAGCCACCACGCCTTGTCCGATTATTTGAAATTCAAAGTAGATGTCTGTGTCTATAAATCCTGAGCTCACAGGAAGTTATGTGTTGATCTCACAGTGAGTGGGTGTTTGGGAAGAGACCCTGGTTGCCTCTCAGCAGGCGGAGAGGATAATCCCTGGCACGGTTTCCTCCTGGTGGTGTTTCCCCAAAGACCACTAACAGGATGACTCCCGGGTTCTTCCCTCTGGAAAACCAAGCTTTCCAGATGCTCAGCTAAGTGTAAATACTGGATCTTTTCAAGATCGGTATTTCTTTGCCCTGCATTGACCACTGTGGGAGATACACTCTTGGAGATCAGGGTCTAGAATGTATTCATTTCATACCGAAAACTTCAACAGAAAAAAAATCCTTCTGAATAAATATGAAGGTTGTTTCATCTTTATTATCTGAATTCTGTCTTTGGTCTGATCCCTCTCAAAATAAAACACTTTAGAGCTTCTTGCTTCTAGCAGTAAGAATACTTAGGATTTAAGTCCCACTTTTAAGGTACAATCGGTGACTATTGGCCTTAGCTCCTGATCTCTGTCTGTGAATGGCCTCTGTGGGAATCTGAGTCCTGGCTAACCTTAAGGTTGGCATCAGAACCATTCATCAGGACGTGTCCCCGAGGTCACTGCTGCCCTCAGGGCACTGAGGATGTAGCAAAGGTTAAGCTGTCCACAGTTACTGTTTCTGTGAAGTCATTCGGGGTGGAGGGCGTTAGCTGCTGCAGTCCCATGCGATGGCCGGGCTCCTCAGCACCCACCACGGGCCGCTGGCCTCTCTCCAGCTCTGTGGTGATGGGTGCTGAGGGCCCATGAGGCTGCCCTTTTGGTCTTGCAAGGTTCTTAATTATTAAAGAACAAAGACACGTTGGCGTTTTCTCGTCAGTGCACGGAAGCCTGTCTTCCCATATTTCTGCCTTGCTGGTCCTCATTCTGATCCTTGTGGTCAAAATAAATAAAACATAAAACCCAGCTAGGGAATCCTGGCGACTTCTGGACAGGCGGTGCTTTGAATGAAATCACATCCATCGAATGGGCTTTTCGGGAAGTACATTTCAGCATCAGTCAATTTACTCCTAGGACATTTGCCCACAGCGAGATGCGAACCGGGTGTCACACAGAAAAGACCCGTTTGCCGTCCACCGAGGAGTCCTGTGGTTGTGGGAAGGAGGCTTTGCAGTCCCCGCCAGCCCCACTCCGTCACAGCCGGTGGAGGTGGAACTTGGAATCTTTGAAATAAACTCCTCGATGATTTTGGTCCACACAGAGTCAGAACCGCCGTGGCCGTGTGGGGAGTGGTGTCAGGCGGTGTGGATGGCAGCTGGGGCAGAGGGCCTGGGAGACGAGGTCCCGCTGTGCGGAACACACGGGGACCGACAGGCAGGAACGGGGGTGAGGGGGTCTCAGGCACTGACCTGCGTGGGGCACTCCATGGGGCAGGAAAGAGCCTGGCAGGGTTTGGAGGTGCACCGTACGCTCAGGAAGGACTCAGTACACACCAGGCAGCTTCCGTCCAGGCGGAGAGCCGGGGCCCAGATGCTGCAGCAAGGCAGCTGTGGCAATGCCAAGTGAGTGGACAGAGGGTCTGCGGGCCACTCGGTGGCTGAGAGGGCGGGCGAGCAGCACGCAGGGCCAGGTAGCCCCATCTGCTGTCAAGGGGTGTGCCGAGAGGGGACAGCTGGGCACGGGGGCATGAGTTGTCAAGGGATATACCAAGGCCGGGGGGCAGCCGAGCCCACGGGCACGCACTTTCAAGGTATGTACTGAGAGAGGGGACAGCGGGACGTGGGCGCACATGCTGTCAAGGGATGTACCGAGGGCGAGGGGACAGCAGGGTGCGGGGGTGTGCTATCAAGAGGTGTATTGAGAGGGGACGGCCGGGCATGGGGCCGTGTGCCTGTAGTCCCAGCTACTCAGGAGGCTGAGGCAGGAGGATTGCTTGAGCCTGAGAAGTTGAGGCTGCAGTGAGCCATGATGGCACCACCGCGGTCCTGCCCGGGTGACGGAGTGAGACCGTGTCTCATGAAATAAAATAGGGAACAGATTTGGGAGGAAGGGTCTGGTTTTGGCCTCTTAGACCTGGGTGTATCTGGGGGCGGTGCGAGTGAGCCTTTCTAGGAGGCAGCTGCAGATAAAGGTGTGGAGCCCAGGGCACGCTTCCTGCACCAGGCGACAGGTTTGGTGGCGTTAGTGCACGGTTGGTGTGAAGTCGAGTTTCTAGAGGGAGCTGACAAGAGGCTGAGTGTGGGACTTTGAGGGACAAGCTGAGGAGCAAGAAGGAGCAAGAGGAAGAACAGAAGAGTCGGGGGCCCTGCAGAGGATGGGGGCCTGGGAGTCTGGAGGGCATGGGCTCAGCACTGTGGGCATGTGAGGTGTGCACTGCCCCGGCCTGTCTCAGGAACGCCTGCTTTCTGTGTAGGGAGCTGCAGGTATGCACAGCCTCGCCTACACCAGAACTTCATATTTAAAGTGAACACATACTAAAAACACAGGCATAAAGCAGGTTTCCCACCGAAAACAATCTGATTGTATCCATCCGTTCCTCCACCTGTCCATCTCCCCTAGGGGTGAGCCTGCCGTGTGCTGGATGCCCTTCCGGGCACTCTCAGAGTGCCTCCTGCACCCACGTCAGTGAGATGACTTCTCCGGTCACTTTTGTGTGGGTTTGGGGGACCAGGTTGTTTGGGAGCACCTTCAATTTTGGAGGATGCTCATGGCCAAAGGCCCATCTAACTTTGTCTAGGCTGTTTGGTGACTAGCTTAATTTGCACCCTTCCTGAGTTCCTTCCTCGATGCACTTTGGCACTCTGATAGTCCTCAAGTCCCATCTTTGTTACCTGGGGACACTGGAGACTGGAGAGGCCCAGGGCCATAGGGCAGGTGGTAGGAGCCCTGGCCTTCATGGACTCAGTGGTCCTGGCCTCAAGCGATTCTCCCGCGTTGTCTCCCAAAGTGCTGGGATTACAGGTGTGAGCCACCGTGTCTGGCCTAGTCGTGGTCTTTTTTGCCAGAGGCAGCTCAGTCATTGTGTGTGTGTCAGCAGTGAGCTGGATGTCAGGCTATAGAAGGAATGTGGAAGCTGGCTATGGGAGGACCGTGTGCTTTGACCCCAGGCTGAGGCCGGGCTCACAGGCAGGGGACATGGGAACTGATCATGGTGACCACTCACTCACCTTCTTAGGGTGATCTGATCATTTTTCAGTTAGTTTATAGAGCACCTGTATTTGGTGCTGGAGGTGTCGGAATGAAACGCATTTTCTGCCCTCTAGGAGCTACCCAGCCTGGTGGAGACAGAAAAGGGAAAAATATGCCCAGGTGAGGTGTCAGGTGCTGTGTAAGAGGGCACGCGTGCGGGGAGCCTGGGGGCCTGTGGCCTCAGTAGGCTGTTGGGTGGGCGGCCATGGTCTTAGTGAGGAAGCTGCTGGCAGGGGCACTGTAGGCGCCTCCTGGTGTACTCAGGATGGCCAGAGCATGGCACGGGGTCTCCAGTTGGGGTGGAGGGAGATGAGGGTGGAAGGGAGGCAGTGTTCAGACCGTGAGAAGCCACAGGTGCTGCGGAGTGTACGCCGCGTCGGAAGTGCCTGGGGAGCCTGTGAAGAGTTCTAAGCAGAGAAGCGATCGGAGCAGATGTGCATTTGAAGAGCTGCCTCTGTACCGCGGCACCTTGGATAAATGCTGTGATTCCCTGTCAGTAAATATTGAGAGTGAAGTAACTTCATGCTCTTTAGATAAATATCCTTTCCTCGGTGTCTTTTCTTCTGATGCCAGGCGTCTGGTAACAAACACCACGTGGGCTGACGCACACGGACGCCTCCTTCCACGCCTTCTGTTTCCTCTCGAACAAGAGGCGACTGGAAGGGTAATTCGGCCCCGCCCTGCAGCCTGGCCACACCTGCCACCCGCGAGCGAGCCGTGGCTTGGAACTGTGGAGGTTCTGGGGAGGTTTTGAGCTCTTGCCACTAGAATGCGTCTCCATTAGCATGGAATGGGCAATGCATGGGCGTTTTTAATCCTCAGCCTATGCGCTAATTAGATTCCTGATTGCAGGTGGCCGGCCACGCAGGGAGCTGTGTCCACAGCACAGTATTTTCCAGGAAGAATGGGTCTTATATCAAGACTGTGAGTCACCGTGTGAAATACATGCGCCAGCACACGTGCATACCCCACTGCACGGAAGTTTCTGGAGAAGAACTCGCCCTCACCTTCTGAGATGTGTTGGTTCTGACTCCTGCGTTCGCTTCTCAGCCCACTCTGGGTTGCAGTCCGAAGTCTGGAAAGCGTCGTCCTGTGGGAACGTGGAGTCCAGGGTCTGGAGGTGGGGCTTGTGGTGTCTGCCGCTGTGCTGGGTGGGCCCCGAGGGGAACGGGCCAAGGATGGGCCTGTGGAACCACATCTTAAAGACATTCTTTAGATCTGATTTCCACTTCGCCTTTATTGATTTGAGCTGTGTTGATGTCCCCAGTGACTCTGGTGGGTACCTGCTCCGTGTCGGGGACGTTACAGCCGCACCGTATAGTTTAGTGAGGAGACGGCACCCTTTCCGCCTCCTGCTCTGCGGAAGGAACCCAGAGAAACCGTGGGAAGAGCTCCATGGAGACTGTCATTTTCGGTGACGTTGGGCCTTATGCTGCCTTTAGATGTAGGCAGCGTCTCTCTCATGTTTGTTTGTTTGTTTGTTTGTTTGTTTTGAGATGGAGTCTTGCTTTGTCGCCCAGGCTGGAGTGCAGGGGCGCGATCTCGGCTCACTGCAAGCTCCGCCTCCCGGGTTCAAGCTATTCTCCTGCCTCAGCCTCCCGAGTAACCGGGACTACAGGTGCCGCCACCCCGCCCGGCTGATTTTAGTATTTGTAGTAGAGACGGGGTTTCACCGTATTGACCAGGCTGATCTCAAACTCCTGACCTCATGATCTGCCTGCCTCGGCCTCCCAAAGTGCTGGGTTTACAGGTATGAGCCGCTGCACCCGGCCTCCTTCATGTTTCTCAATCCCTACCTTTTCTCACCAGAAAACACTGCCAGAAGTTTCAGACTAAGCCGTGGCTCCTGGCGGGCTGTGTTCTCAGTGAGAACCCGGGTGCGGTGGCTGCGGGAGGCTGAGGGACACCTCTCCTTTCTAGCACAGGTGGCTGCGGGGCCAGGGCCGTGCTCCTCACACTCAGGTGGCTGCGGGGCTGCCGTGCTCCTCTCACACTCAGGTGGCTGCGGGGCCAGGGCCGTGCTCCTCACACTCAGGTGGCTGCGGGGCCAGGGCCGTGCTCCTCTCACACTCAGGTGGCTGCGGGGCCAGGGCCGTGCTCCTCTCACACTCAGGTGGCTGCGGGGCCAGGGCCGTGCTCCTCTCACGCTCAGGTGGCTGCGGGGCCAGGGCCGTGCTCCTCTCACTCAGGTGGCTGCGGGGCCAGGGCCGTGCTCCTCACACTCAGGTGGCTGCGGGGCCAGGGCCGTGCTCCTCACGCTCAGGTGGCTGCGGGGCCAGGGCCGTGCTCCTCTCACACTCAGGTGGCTGCGGGGCCAGGGCCGTGCTCCTCACACTCAGGTGGCTGCGGGGCCAGGGCCGTGCTCCTCACACTCAGGTGGCTGCGGGGCCAGGGCCGTGCTCCTCTCACACTCAGGTGGCTGCGGGGCCAGGGCCGTGCTCCTCTCACACTCAGGTGGCTGCGGGGCCAGGGCCGTGCTCCTCACACTCAGGTGGCTGCGGGGCCAGGGCCGTGCTCCTCACACTCAGGTGGCTGCGGGGCCAGGGCCGTGCTCCTCTCACACTCAGGTGGCTGCGGGGCTGCCGTGCTCCTCTCACACTCAGGTGGCTGCGGGGCTGCCGTGCTCCTCTCACACTCAGGTGGCTGCGGGGCTGCCGTGCTCCTCTCACACTCAGGTGGCTGCGGGGCTGCCGTGCTCCTCTCACACTACGGGTGGCTGCGGGGCTGCCGTGCTCCTCTCACACTCAGGTGGCTGCGGGGCTGCCGTGCTCCTCTCACGCTCAGGTGGCTGCGGGGCCAGGGCTGTGCTCCTCTCACACTCAGGTGGCTGCGGGGCTGCCGTGCTCCTCTCACACTCAGGTGGCTGCGGGGCTGCCGTGCTCCTCTCACACTCAGGTGGCTGCGGGGCTGCCGTGCTCCTCTCACACTCAGGTGGCTGCGGGGCCAGGGCCGTGCTCCTCTCACGCTACAGGTGGCTGCGGGGCTGCCGTGCTCCTCTCACACTCAGGTGGCTGCGGGGCTGCCGTGCTCCTCTCACACTACAGGTGGCTGCGGGACCAGGGCCGTGCTCCTCTCACACTCAGGCTCAGGAGGAGCAGCCACAGAGAGGCGGAGACGGGGGCCAGGGCTGGGGAATGCTGTGGGTGTGGGCTGACTGCTGCCATCACCTCTGAGAATAGGGGCTGCCCCAGGAGGCCCAGTGTTCCACGCCCTGCTGCTGCTGGAGCCCACCTCCCAAATGTTATGCACTCGCCACCGCGTTGCTGTGAACCGTTGCTCTCCCTAGCGTGAACCCTGTGAGTGCCCTGGTGCACTGTCCGCTAGGGAGGCTGAGTCCGTCGGAACCCACAGTTGGCCGGGTGCAGTGGCTTACGCCTGTAATCCCAGCACTTTGGGAGGCTGAGGTGGGTAAATCACTTGAGGTCAGGAGTTCAAGACCAGCCTGACCATCTCCCCTAAAAATACAACAATATTAGCCGGGCATGGTGGTGCGCACCTGTAATCCCAGCAACTTGGGAGGCTGAGGCAGGAGAATCGCTTGAACCCGGGAGGTGGAGGTTGCCGTGAGCCGAGATCACACCAGTGCACTCCAGCCTGGGCAGCAGAGTGAGACTCTGTCTCAAAAGAAACAGAGAGAGAGAGAAAGAGAGGGAGAGAGAGAAAGAAAGAGAACCCACAGTCAAGGAACTGCTGAATTTAGGAACAAATGTCTTTTTACTAATTCATGTCTTTATTTATGAGGAAAGTTTCATTATAGGATTCCTTAAATAGCGAGAGTTTCTGTATCACGTTTAGAACAGCGTTAGGTTTACGCTGCTTTCACCGTGCTCTGGACCCAGCCCTGGGTGTGTAGCGACACTCAGGCCATGGTTTCCGCTTACAGGGGACAGCGAGTTAAACTGGATGATATTTAACAGCGATTTTAATTCCTGAATGCCGTGATTCTGCTCAAATGTAAAAGGTTAGTTTACTGTACATTTCATCACACTGGGTCTATTGTTGGGTTCACCAAGCCCCGCCGTGCGCCCCTGCCAGGCCCCCGGAAAGGCCGGTCCCTGCCCTCAGGAAGCGCCGGCAGCCACACGCTGTGCACCTGGTCTTTGCAGGGCGGACCCGGAGGCTGTTCCTCTACCACAGTTGCCTTGGGGGTAGACATAAAGGTGCTGTAGTTTTTTTCCTGACTTTTACCTGCCTTTTGAGAGGAAGAGAGGATTTGCTTGTCAGCAGTATCTTTTGCTGAACCCTAAGCTAAATTCTAAGGGAAAATGCAAACAAAAACATCTTGCCCCTTGAAACTATGAGAAGAAATGAAAGAGACAAGATGAATGCAAGAAAAACACGGAGAACAAAACGGCACACAACAAGCAACTATTTATGTCGATCGGTGGCAGCTGTACGGAGCTGGGACGGGCGTGCTGGGAACGCGAGGCCGTCCGGGTGTCCTGGAGGCTCCTCCGGGTGACTGAGAAACAGAAAGGAGAAGCCGGTTCTGCCGGGGTTTCCCTCCCTTCCCTGAAGCTGTGGAATGACGTTGAATAAGGCATTTCCCCGGAGATGAGGAGGGTGTGGTCCAGCGCTCAGCACTTCCTGTTCATGCTCCATGTCCTCCAGGGCTTGTTTGTGTTAATAAAGTTTTATGGGCACTTGGCCACACCGTGTGTGTGTGTGTGTGTGTGTGTGTGTGTGTGTGTGTGTGTGTGTGTGTGTGTTGTCTGTTGGGGCCGCGTTCCTGTCTGTGTTAATAAAGTTTTATTGGCACTTGGCCACACCGTGTGTGTGTGTGTGTGTGTGTGTGTGTGTGTGTGTGTGTGTGTTGTCTGTTGGGGCCGCGTTCCTGTCTGTGTTAATAAAGTTTTATTGGACTTGGCCACACCGTGTGTGTGTGTGTGTGTGTGTGTGTGTGTGTGTGTGTGTGTGTTGTCTGTTGGGGCCGCGTTCCTGTCTTCTCGGCAGAGCAGAGGAGCCGGGGCCGAGGCGGCATGGCCTGTGCAGAGCCGTTCACCATCTGGGCCTTTGTGGGAAGCTTTCTGTCTGGGCTCCAGTTGCGTCTTCATGTAAACACAAACACATGTACACAATAAATATCAACAACGGATTTTCTGGCTAGGGTCTCGCAGACTAACAGATTTCAGTGGAGCTGGGTGTAAGCACATCTCTGTATTTATTCCCAATTATTTTTATCATTTTTAATGGAACTTTTAACAGCTCACACTCCTTTGGCATCCTCTACCACAACAGTTTAATTTGTTGTGTGTGTGTGTGTGTCTTTGAGCAAAGGCAGAAATCCCTTGTTTTGATTTCCTTTTCTCATCGCAGCAGTTGTAGTGCTCTGGCTTTATATGCTTTGGGAACCTAAAAAGCAACTGGGTCTCAACACCAACTCATGGCCTTTTTTTAAGTTTGTGTATGACATTATACACATATGTATAAATATATGTGTATTTTTGCTTCAGTGGAAATAAAATGTGCGTCACAGACTGTATGTTCAATGTTTTCTTTAGCTGCCCACAGTTACGGGATTGTGCAGAAACGCTTAGCTATCTTTGTTGCTTGTGTGCTGACTAATGAAATAATTGATTTTTCCTCTTTTGCATTTTTAGAATCAGAAGATTGTTTTTTCAAGTAAGCTTATACTACAATTCAATGATTGATGGTTGAGATCTGTGCTCGTATTTTCATTTTCAAAGATTAATATATCCTTTTTGAAGGAAACAGGGTATTTAATGAAACAAACTGAAATAGCTCCCCTTTTATATTTAAGCAAAATGGATAGAAAATCAGTAACTTGCTTTTGAATAGTACCTGGCAGTTTATGTGGTTTAAAAGTATTTTGCAGTTCAGTGTAGAAATAAATGCTACTGTTTGTGACACTGCACACTTTTAGCTGAAACGTGGAGTATACTTTTACTCTGTACTTTTTCATCTGGACTGAATTTTAAAGCTACCTTATTTTTTTATAATAAATTCCAGAGTTTTCCAAAATTCTCGTATTTCTTTTAAAATGACACGTGTACAATTCCATTCTTCTTTGACAATATGTCCACATTTATAAATATTTTCTAAATATTTCACATATTTCCACCATGGAAATGTTTGGAAATGTGTGAAATATTTAGAAAAAATGTGTATGTTTGATCCTCAACCATGTGAAATTTGCTTTTACCTTTTAGAGAAATCACACTTGGAAGTGACGTCATGTGTCATGATAATTACACGTGAATGTTGGCTGTTCCATTACCTTCTGACCCACACAGGTCGTCTCTTGGGATAGCACAGGTAGAGGAGGGTGCTGTGGAGGCCGGAGCCCTCCAGCCCTGACCCCACACGAGCTCCTGTGGAGACCGGAGCCCTCTCAGCCCTGACCCCACATGGGCTCCTATGGAGACCGGACCTCTCCCAGCCCTGACCCCACACGGGCTCCTATAGAGACCGGACCTCTCCCAGTCCTGACCCCACACAGGCTCCTATGGAGACCGGAGCCCTCCCAGCCCTGACCCCACACGGGCTCCTGTGGAGACCAGAGCTGGGCCATGGGCTGCAGGCTGCTGATGGGAGCAAGCTGTCATGCAGGAGTGGCTGTCCATTGTTGGTCTGTGGAGAAGGTTCTAGATCCAAAGCCCCTGGAGTCTAGAATCTCACTAATTAAATGTGGTCCCCAGCAGTGTCACCATCTGCTGGGAGCTGGTTGGACATGCAGCCTCTTGGGCCTGCCCGGACCTGCTGAACCGAATCTGCAGTCACCACATGCCATGGAATTCAGAGGCACCTTCATCTCAGGAAACTCTGGTCTGGATCATCGGTTTCCCAGAACGGCCGTGCATCCGAATCACCTTTGGAGCTGGTGAGACTCTGCCGAGTCCCGCACCAGCCCCAACAGATAGTGATTCAGTTGGTCTGGAGTGATTCTGCCGCCCAGCCGGGCGTGGGACCCCTGCTCTGAAATGGTCGTCCCTGTTGGCTGAGGGGAGACTGAGAAGGCCAGGCCCCTGCTGGGTGTGTCTGGAAGTCTGCAGCAGCTTCCGCGACACAGTCCAGCTGCTGGGAGCCTCACCTCTAGGACTCCATCCCCGAGTGGACGTCTCGTCCCCAAAGAGCGCCTGGGCCCTGGACCTGTGTGGAGGTGCCGGCTGCAGCCCCATGACGGGGATGGAGATTTGCTGGCGTCTAGCCACCCAGCCTCCACTCCCTTCCCTTCCCGTTCCCATGGAAACAGATTGCGGGAACACTGGGCATGGTGCTATCTTTACCCGGTTTTTGGCGATCTGAGGTCTGTTTCCATGGGAACTGGAGGGAAGGGGACGGCAGTGGAGCAGCTAGACTGCTTCTAGATTTCGATGGCAGCCTCTGTGCTCACTGTAAAACCTGCTTTGCCCAAGTTTACCTCTAGGCCAGGGGTCTGTGCAGCTCTGAATGCAGCCAGGACTCATCTGGAGGAGAGGCCGGTGGAAAAGGAGGAGAAAAGGAGGTCTGAAAATATCCTTGAAAACGCCCGTCATTCCCTTTTCCTCCAGGAAGCCATTTTTAGGTGTTGGTACAAGTTATTTAAATGCCATCTTTAGTTATTATTTCTTGTATGGTTTTATTGAACATAATAACATGTTTTTATTCAAAGGAAGTGAGATGAGTCATTTCGATAGGAGAGATCTCTCCGACGTGGGGAATCCCTGTGGCTCGGCGGTGCGAGTGAGTCACAACTGGCTCTGTGTGCTGGGCTGGAAATGAGGGCCTGGTGGGTCAGGGCAGGGCAGAAGCCGAGTGAGATGGGGAGGCTTGGGGTGGTGATGAGGACAAAGTAAAGTGATGCTGACCTATGTAAGTATGTGAAGATGAAAATGCTAAATTCTCATTTAAGCAGGCCCTGGTCTGAGTGAACCCTCTGGGTGTTCATTTATGGAGTGGAGTTTGTTGGGGGCAGTCATGGTGCTCTGCTTTTCCCTCCCCTACTTTTGTACAGTCAGGGAACAGCACCCTCTTCCTCCCTCCCAGAGAGCCTGCACCTGGCAGGAGGCCTTCTCCTCGTCTCCTCCCTCCGGCTGGCGCCTTGCTCTTCAACGCTGGTCTTGTCCACTGGCATATGTGTGTTTCCTGATTTCAAATGTATTTGTTAATTATTTAGTTTTTCAGTAAAAATGGAGCGTAGTTGTGGTGACTGCATGGGGTATTGGGGATACTTGGGGAACACCAGCCCAGATTATCTTGGTGAAAGTGGCCGCAGCTTACTTTCCCTGGAGGAGTGAAATCAAGTGCCCCAGTTCTTGCTGTTTGAGGGAACTGTGTTCACTTCATCAGACTCTGGGAGGGAGGCTGGGCACGAGGTTGCTGTCTGTCATGGGAGAGCTGCCCCTCCCTGCCTGTCCTCCCAGGCCCTGCGGGCACTGGCTTCTGTCTGAAGAAACGTGCTCAGGTCTCCATGCAGAGTAGGGGTTGGAATAAATCGATTCCTGCTAGTCAGCTCCAGTGGCGAAGGGAATAAATAAGGGCCAGATTCTGAGCGGGAAAAAGAAAAATCTAAAGAAGACGCAACTTTCCGTGCAGAGGACGTCGGCGGAGTTGGGCCGGCGTGACCGGTGGTCGCTCAGGCGGTCGGGCCGGCGTGACCGGTGGTCGCTTGCATCACGAGAGGCCTCTCAGAGCCCGTGCATCCCCAAGAACGGCGGCGTCAGCGGCCAGGCGTGGCAGTTCCATTCCCTCTTGCCGGTGGCGTCCTGTGGTTTTCTTCGGTGGATCCCAGGAATTCTCTCGCCTGGATCTGACGGTGGACGTGTCAGACAGACAGATCCTTTCAGCATCGGGTGTCCTCAGGAGCTGCTTCTGCGGGTGAGGGCACGGCTCAGGATGAGACGGCTCCTGCAGCTGCCGATCCACGCCTCTGAAACTCCACAAACTCAGCACACGCTCGGCCTCCGGTGCTGTGGGAGGCGGCGCGGCCACACGCGGTTCCAGAGGGGCCCGTTCTGTCTTCAGGAGGGCACGAGTCTTCACCGCTGCCTGGGCTGCCTGGTGGGATGCACGGTACCTGTCT
This sequence comes from Macaca nemestrina, assembly GCF_043159975.1. Taxonomy (NCBI): domain Eukaryota; kingdom Metazoa; phylum Chordata; class Mammalia; order Primates; family Cercopithecidae; genus Macaca; species Macaca nemestrina. Next base: position 83,561,165 of record NC_092143.1, read on the forward strand.
GTGGTGCGTTCCCCATGAATAACCCTCACTTGCTTTTCCTGTGTGAGAGCACAAGCACGGGCCTTTGTTACCAAGGCAGTGGAAATTGGTCTAATGAACTCTTCATGTTTGGCTGGAGGCCTCCAGAACACAGCGGTGGGGTTTGTGGCCCCATTAGTTAGAGACCAGGCAGCCTTCCCCTGGGTTCTCTGCCCTCTGTGACAGCTGCTCCTGGGGACAGATACTTTCACATCCTGCCTCGCCTGGCCTCGCAGGAAGTCGGGACGCGCTCTCGGTGCTCCCTGCAGGTGCATGGAGTCGGGACTGCCCGTCGAAGGCTTGGTGCGCGGGCCCCGCAGGTGGCGTTCGATGTTGGGCAAACACACCCAGGAGCTCCTCCGTCACACTCTTGGACCTGCCAGCGGCCGGTGACATCGACGCCAGGGCCAACCTCAGACAGCACCGTTTTGCGTTCTGTCCTTCAGACACCTGCTGAAATACGCACCTCCTTGGATTTCTGTGGTCAGACAAAGTTGTTTCACCAACATGAACGGACTAGGCCGCGCCACTTCTGTTTCCATAACTCGGTCGGCCTCAGTGATGGCTTTGCTGCTTGAAATGCACGTCATTCTTGGAAAGGCTGGTCTAGAGGTTTACCTTTTAGCTCTTAGATCTAGAGTGCCTGTGTTCTCCCAGGTGGTGTTGCAACCCATGACTTTCCTAGGGTGGCACACGATTAATTGCAAATTATTTCTTCTTCCGGCTCCCTTAAGTGGGAGAAAGAGCGGGGTGGTTGAACCGAAGTTTAAGTGGTAATTGGATATCAGATGGGCCTGTATCTGCTTCTCCTCTGCAGGCAATAGAATCCTCTTCCTCTCGCCAGAGGAAAGTGGGACTCCCCTACCTTTTGTCATAATGGACACACTCAGGCAGTGAGGAGTCGTCGTTCCGCCGGAACACCAACGCTGGCCAGTCCCAAGAGCTGCTCGAGTATGACCCACCATTGAGCCTCCATTAAGTTGCGTGGAGCAATGGGCAGAGAGTCGCAGGCCCGTCCCAGACAACACAGATGCTCCCCCGAAAGTATCTGGGAAAAGGTTTACTGGAGCATTTCTGTCCACCACCGCTCACCTTCAACTGGATACTGAGTTGTGAAAAGTTATAAAAGCGGACAGTTTTTCTTTGTCCTCAAGGAATATATATATATTCCTCAGATAATGAATGTGAGCAAATGAGGCAGAAGTGCTTCATGAAAGCTCAGCTGCTCCCTGTGTGTGTGATTTAAGAGGCGCTTGTGGAGCTGGTTTGGAGCTTGGCGAACAAGGCGTTCCTAGGAGGCTTTGTGAATGCAGGTGACCGAAATGCCTCCGATCGTTCATTTCTGTCGGGAACATTGGCTGTTTTGTCGCTGATCAGTTGGTCTGAGCCTTAAGGTATAGAGCAAAGTTTTGCCATGTCCTGGCGTGGCCCCGTTCGTTAGAGACCCGGCAGCTTTCCCCTGGGTTCCCTGCACTCTGACGGCTGCTCCTGGCGACAGCTGCAGGTTCACAGCCTGCCTCGCCCGGCAGAGGGGCATGGGGCACCCTGCTTGTCAGAAGGGTGGTTTGCTGTCCTCTCTGTGCTGGCTTCATTCTCGGGGCTGTGTGGAAGCTTGAGAGGTGATGTGAAGAACTTCAAAGGTCAGCACTTTACCAAGGGAACAAACCACACCAGAAAAGCGACAGAAGCACGGCAGACGGGGCCCCGCGTGATTATTTTCCGAGAAGGAGACGTAAAAACTTGGTCAAATTTATTATTTTTCTTTCTATTGCTGCTTTTTAAATGTGATATTTCAGTATGAAAACATGAAAAAAAGCCAATCAAATATCAAGAGCCTCTATCTTTTTCCTTTTAAAGGCAAGTTTCTTTCTTGACATTTTTTTCCTGTTCTACTATTCTACCACATTTCATACCAAAAACCTCACCCACACACTTTCTCTAATTTTGTATCCTTTCTCCTGTTTCTCTCTGTTGTTAATTTTAGCTGGCATGGAATGATTTGAGCTTTGATTTTTATCTATTGGGAACTTTTTAAAAAAATCAAGACAAATTAGCAGAGGAACTAGGAGATAAATCCGACGTTGTATCCAGTTGGGTCAGATAAGAACTGGAAGAGGGTGGGCTGAGATGTGTTAGAGACACGATTTCATCGGCCGGCTGCCAGGGCAGGTTGTAGTAATTTGGGAGGGTGGTAATTTCTCCGGCCCTCGTTAGATCCAGTGTCTTGTTTGTGTTTTCTCATTACACACACATTGGCTCTATGAGGCCAGTGCCATCGTTACTTCCATTCTACCGCCAAGAAAACTGAGGCTCGGGGGCTTTAAGTAACTGCCTATGTCACACACAGCCTAGAATGTGGTGTACCCAGTGTGGGCAGAGCCCAGACTCTTGTCCTCTGGCCCCTTTGTATAAGGCTCTTGTTTGAGCGTGTTTGAAACAGCGTGGGGCTGGGCACTGCCTGTGCAGCAAACTCCCAGCCACGATGTCCCGCATGGGGCGCCCCCAGGCCAGCAGCCACTTGTGTGTGGCGCCCAGATGCAGGACAGAGGCCATAGATTGAAAAGGTGACCCGCCTGAGGCTTAGCTAGAATTCTGTGCCATACAACCAGCATTTATTGGGTACCTGCTGTATTCTAGTCCCCATGGTCAGCACCGAGGATAATCAGGAAGCGATGTCCAGAAACACCTGCAGAGGCAGACGAGACACGAGGATCTGGGCTCCGTGGCGACAGGAGCTTGGTTTGTTTTGCTCACTGCTGTCTCCCCAGCTCCTAAAATAGTGCCTGCCAGAGTAATGACCCCACAAATAGCTGCTGAAATACTGAATGAAGAGATGCAGCTTTGGTGGCGTCCTGCAGGCCAGAGAGCAGGGAAGACGGTGGCCGGCACAGGTGTCCCAGGGAAGCCTGCTGTGAGCTGACAGCAAGGAGTGGCTTGGCAAGGGGGACGAAAATTGTTTCGTACAAACAGCTTGTCGGTTCATATTCTTTTCTACTCCCACCAAAGAATGAGACAGCTCCCCCTCCCTTCCTGCCCACACTTGTTAGCCTATGGTCTGACCCCCTTCTTGTCCGCCTGTCATGCCCATTTTAAGCTGATTTTATCTGAAGAAAGCTGGAGTGGGGGAGATCCCTGGGTGTGGAGCGTTGCAGAGGCCGGCCCCTGCCCGCCAGCCCCCTGCCCCTCAGTCTGAGCCCTCACACCAGGCCACAGTGGGAGCGGTCAGTCTGAGCCCTCACACCAGGCCACAGTGGGAGCGGTCAGTCTGAGCCCTCACACCAGGCCACAGTGGGAACCTCTACGGGGTGGGGCTGGGTTGGGGGGCATTTCTTCTGCTTGGCTGGTAGCCACAGCGGGGGTGTCCGTGATATGCTCAGACCAGGCTGGGTGCCGTCTGAATGCACGTCCGCCCAGGCATCATCTGCTCCTGGGCCAAGCCCTGACCCTTTCCCGTGCCCTTGTGCATGTAGGTGCTGCAGGAATGACCTGGTTCAGGCCCTGGAAGGTGGAGGTCTTACCAGTATTCCCTGATTCCTAGCGAGCGGCTGGTGCAGGTGTGCACGGCTGTCTTCCTAGCACTGCAGGCTCTCCCTCCTGAGCCAGTGTCTCCTGTGGCCACTGCGCGTGGACGGTGGAACTGGAAACTCGGGCCAGGATCCAGACACCTGGTTCCAGCTGTGGCTTGCATTCCTCCCACACTCACCTTCAACCTGTCCCCTCTCCCGGAGCCTCCGGATCGCCTCCTCCACAAAGCACAGGGGTCGGATATGTGACTCCCTGTGGCTTCCTCTGCTGCCAGATCGTATGAGTTGATAATTATAGACTTACGAATGCATTAAGGACAGTTACCCTGTTTGTTTAGTTTGGGGGGAACTCGCTCCAACTTGGTTTGAGTAGAGCCTCAGGATTTATCAAGCATCAGGTTTGTCAAGGTGACTTTTTAAAGAATGTTCTAATATAATTACCGCTTTTCCTGTTTGCAGCCTGTGTGTGTCTTTGAGTCAGATGTTTTGGATTTTGTACTTGCTTTCTGAATTGGTGGCCTACAGCAAGGCACTACGCTACCCTGAACTACGTTCCCTGAACAAGTACCCAGAGCCCACTGAGCTGCCCGGGGTGAGGGTGGCTTGGAGGTTGTGTTACAAAAGCTGCACGTTATTTTGCACCCCCACATCACAGAGATGAAAAGTAGCGTGAAAAATTCATCGCATTCCAACTCAGTCTTCCCTGGCTATAGGCAGCCCGTTTCTCTGATTTGCTCTCAGATTTGCATTTCTGTGTAGATTTTCCGTGCTTTTGCACTATGTCCCTTTCTTTTGTTTCTCTTTAGTTTTTTTTTTTTTTAAGAGACAGGGTCTTGCTATGTTGCCCCAGCTGGAGTGCAGTGACGCAATCACAGCTCACTACAGCTTTGAACTCCCAGGCTCAAGCGATCCTCGTGCCTCAGCCTCCCCAGTATAGGTGTGCACAGCCATGCCCAGCTAATTTTTGTATTTTTAGTAGAGACGGGGACTTTCTGTGTTGGCTAGGTGGGTCTCAAACACCTGGGCTCAAGCGATCCTCCTGCCACAGCCTCCCAAAGCACGGGGGTGACAGGCGTGAGGCACTGTGCCTGCCCACGCTGTCCTTTTCATGCCCATCTGCCCTCTCGCCCTTGGCCAGAGACATGGCCACAGGGAACTTTTTGGAATGGGAGGGAACTCCAGTTTCACCTCCTCATTTTGTATAAAAGAGGAAATGGGAGCCGGGGCCGGGAGTCACCAAGGGTGCCAGAAGCGGGTGGGTCCCCACCTGGGGCTCTCTGCCCACAGCTGACTGCCTGGAGATGGGGTGTTTTGTTTGTCGCACCTGCTTTTCTTTCCTGTGAGGAGATCTTGAGACTGACTGGCCGTTGCCACAGTCTGCGCTATCCATGAGCTCTGAGGCACTCACATGGAGACGTGTGACACCTCCCTTGGAGGGACACCTGGTGCCAGCTCAAGTCGGAAATAGCTTCTCAAGTGTCTTTTTCCCACTTTTTCTCTCATCTGTCTCATGACAAGCCCTTTGCCTCTTTGATCCTAAGTGAACATCGGGTGGGATGATGCATAGGTGAGCTGTGCAGTGCAGCTCTCAAACACAGTCATTTTTATTTTTTTTTTAATTTTGCAACAGAGCCCCAGTTTGCCAAGGTTTAGAATGACCTTGTTGTTTTGCAGTGTTCCTTTCTACTTGGAACTTCTCTGGTGGGTAGAGTGGCCAGGGATCGGCGTCCGCAGGCCGGCGCTCAGCCCCGAGCGTCTGTGGGGCCTGAAGCGGTTGCGGCGGCTGTGGGGCTGTCACCTAGGTAACCGACATTCCGCCAGCGCAACAGTCTGTCCACAGCAGGAGGAAATAAAAAATGAAACTGCAGCGTCAATTCTTCATGCATTACGGTATTTTGAATGCGATTTGATTTTGGAAAAAAGGCTGTTTGACTTCTCCGTTGGATTTTGGCCTCTGTGCCCGTGGGTGACCCTCACATTTCCTGGACGTGTCTGTTTTTACAGTTACAGTGTCTTTTAACGAAAGGTGTAATGCGGACACAGCTCAGTTCTTACTCCTGAATGACTCTGAGGAGGACTGCGTTTCCTATAAGTTTTTGTGAATAGCTGGTAAGGCCGACATGCCCTGTAACTTGCTTGGTTAGTTACTTGGTTTGTGAGTGTTGGTGTTTTTACAACGTCCCTTCCTGCGGGGGTATTTTTCCATTTGACGTGCTCTATTTCCTTAGTAACTGTAGCTCTGTTATGGGAGGGACTTAATGACATTTTTCAAGTGCAATATTGAATTAATTTATTTCCTGGTTAGTTCTGCCCATCTTCCCAGTATAAATAGAACCTCCGCGTGTGTGTGTGTGTGTGTGTGTGTGTGTGTGTGTGTGTGTGTGTAGAATGAAGGCCATGTGCTTGCTGCCTTGGGGGGGCTCTTGACTGTGACCTTACATCTGGGTAAGTTGCCTCTTCCTGCATTCCCCCCTCTCCTCCTCTCTTGATTTAAGCCACTTGGGGTTAGGGAGCTTCCCGGGCCTCAGGAGTAGCGTGGGAAGCAGTGGCTTCGGGGCGAGAGGCCCAGGGTCAGTCCTGCTCTCCTGCTGCCAGTGTTGGGCGCAGTTCTTGAGCCTCCGTGGGGCAGTGCTTGCTCTCTCTGTCCCTCTCTGTAGCCTGGGGGCACTTAAGTCAAAATGACCTCTGAAGGCCTTTGCTGGATAGGACTTTGTGGGAAGTGTCAGTGCAGCGGGATCACCGCTAATAATCATCATCTCGACTCTTCTAGTGGGGTGGTGGGAAAACCAGCCCGGAGGGTCCCAGCCAAGCAGGCTGAGGAGCAGCACCTCCACCTGAGAAATGCCCCTTGCCAGACGCGGCTGGGGCTGGGTTAACTGTGTAGGTGTTTGCTGAGCCTTCTCTGTGCTGGGTACAGTCCTTGGGGACGCTTCACATAAGTGCCTTCCTTCACTCCTGTGTTCGCTCAGGAAACACATACTTACCGGGCACCTGCTGGGTGCCGAGGGGAACGGGAGGATCTGTTGGCCACTGCCTTTGCTCTCACAGCACTTGTGGGGGAGACGGGCAGGCGTGGTGCAATCAGGACCCCCGCGTGGAGTTGCAACTGCAGATGTGTTGGGAAGCCGACCAGGTGTTGCGGGCTGTGCAGCAGGGTCCAGACGTAGACTGGGGGCCCATCGAAGAGGCATCTCCAAGGAGGGTTGTTTGGGCTGAGGCTGAAAGGCTGAGTGGCAGCTCATGAGCAGGAGGCTCGTGAGAGCAGAAGATTGGAGGATGGCCGGCCTCAGCGTGTGTCCAGCTCCTCCAGCTTTCACACTTCCACGTGTTGGCTCCACAGATGCCCAGCGTGGCCGTGCCGATTGCTGGTTGGTTTCTAAACTAAAAGCACACGTCTTGTCCAGAAACAGGTCCTGCAGGCTTCTGCCGACTGTGCTGGCCCTCGGAGTTTTCTCTGGGTCCGGATCACCCACCCTGCCCTGCCTCTTGGTCACTTGACACACTGAGTGCCGCTGGGTTCTGGTCCCTTCTGGGTGGCCACAGTCTTTCACGGAGCAGAACGAAGCCTGCGGCTGTACTGCGTGCTCCAGGAAAGGGTAGCTCATCTTTGTTGCTAGCGGTGAGGAAGAAGACGTTTTACAGCATTTATAATTGCATTTTACCTTGAAAATTGCATTGGGGGAGACTCACAGCGTACATAGGAATAGGCACGTTATCCATTGATGAGGTAACACAGCTGTGTCCGTCCTGCTTTTGTTGGGAACCGCAGACATCATTGTCCTAAAAACCCTGGCCATGGCCACACTTAGACCTCATGGGAACTATTACACACCCGTGTCCAACCTCTCTTTTAGAAGATGTAAAGTTAAGGGCTGGTGGGGGCGATTAAGCCAGCATAAGAAAACTGGGAAGTTGGTTGTTTCTTCTGTTTTGATCCACATTGGCTTCAGTCTTTCCCATAGCCTTTTGACATGTGGGATGTATGATAACTCCATTTTTCTAATTAATTTTTTTGACAAATAATAATTACATATATGTGGGGTACAGTGTAATGTTTTGCTATATGTACGCATGGTAGAAATATTCAAATCAAATGAATTAATATATTTATCACCTCACCAACTTACATTTTTTGTGGTAAGAATGTTAAAAATGTATTATTTTAGCAATTTTTAGATATGTGATACTTTTTTATTAACTGTGGTCACCATGCAATGCAGTCTGTCACTAAAACGTATTCCTCCAGTCCATCTGAAACTTTGCTGTGTCTGATCAACGCTGCCCTTTTCCCCATCCCTCTTCTCCCTGCCTCCAGTAATCTCCTTTCTACCCTCCTTTTGTGAGATTGACTCTTTCAGATTCCACATATAAGTGAGATCGTGTAGTATTTGTCTTTCAATTCCTGGCTTATTTCATTTGGCATGATGTCCTCCAGTTTCATCCATGTTGTTGCAGATGACAGAGTCTTGTTCTTTTTGAAGGCTGTATAGTACTCCCTTCTGTACATATACCACAGGGCCTTTATTCGTTCATCCACTGAAGGACACTTAGGTTGCTTCCGTGTCTTGGTTATTGTGAACAGTGCTGAAATGAACGTGGGGGTGTAGATATATTTTTGACGTACCTATTTCAATGCCTTGGATGTATACCCAGCAGTGGGATTGCTGGATCACATGGTGATTCTATTTTTAGTCTTTTGAGGAACCTCCGTACTGTTTTCCGAAATGGCTGTACCCATCTCCATTTCCACCAACAGCGTACCTGGGTTCCCTTTCCTCCACATCCTTGCCAATACTTCTCATCTGTTGTCTTTGAGAATGGCCGTGCTAGTGGGTGTGAGGTGATGTCTCACCGTGGCTTTAATGTGCACTTCCCTGATGCTTAGAGATGTTGAGCCTTTTTTTCATACATCTGTCAGCCATTTGTATGTCTTCTTTTGAGAAACGTCTTTTCAGGTAACTCCCCATTTTAAAAATTGGCTTATTTGTTTTCTTGCTGCTGAGTTGTTTGAGTTCCTTATATACTTTGGATATTAGGCCCTTATCAGAAGTATGGTTTGCAAATATTTTCTCCCAATCTATCGGTTCTCTCTTCATTCTGTTGATTATTTCCTTATGATAACCTGATTTTTAAAAAGTGAGGTAGCATAACTTCTGCAATGAAGCAAAGAGACAAAAATCCCACAATAAAACAACAGCAAAGACCTCCCTACAGTTTGGTTTTCTCTCTGAGTTTAGAGAATGAGAACAAACAAAGTCTAGCATATTTGCACACCAAGAGCATCATAGAAAAGGGCAGAGAAAAATCAAAGCTTTAGGGCAGGTGGGCTTTTGTCTGTATCTGGCAGGATAAATTCCATTTCCCAAAGTTCATGATGCTGGTGCAACTAGTTTTCTTCTGAAGTTCCTGTAGGACCTGCGTGTTGGCCGTTTTAGATGGAATGTTAGAATTCAGAGAAAAAATGTTTTCTCATATTTTCAAGCACTTCAAAGCCACCATTTATGCAAATAATTTATTTTTTAATTAAAATGTTACCTGTTCTTTAAACTTGAGGACTCCTACTGGGCCATACCTTATTAACCGAGGATGTTACTATAGATACATGAAGGTAATAGAATTGGATATCTTAGTATCTTAAAGTACTTCATTAATTTTTAATGTACTCCTTATAATTAGTGCGTATCAGTGATGTGTTACTTCACTACCGTCTGTTTATAGCAACATGTGGGTAACAGAGGACTCCTTTCTGTTCTGTGCTCTGCGCTCTTAAATTCTTTTTCTTTAGTTCGATGGTGAAAAAGAAGAATGAGATTACGTTTTCTAAAAATTGGTTATAAATTGATTAGGATGAAGTGATAACAGAAAAGAGGTTGCTTTTCCTAAATATTGGAGATGGATATTCAGGATTCTGTTTTAAAAGTCTGATCCTTTGGGCTTCTGACATTCTTCTTGTTAATATTGCTTTATGTTTAATGGAACATTAAAATATCTGAAAAACGTTTTGTAAAATGCTTTTTTATTCTATTATTATTAATTTTTTTTTTTTTTTGAGACGGAGTTTTGTTCTTGTTGCCTGGGCTGGAGTGCAATGGTGCGATCTTGGCTCACCGCAACCCCTGCCTCCCAGGTTCAAGTGATTCTCCTGCCTCAGTCTCCTGAGTAGCTGGGATTACAGGCATACACCACCACACCCGGCTATTTTTTTTTTGTATTTTCAGTAGAGACGGGGTTTATCCATGTTGGTCAGGCTGATCTCGAACTCCTGACCTCAGGTGATCCTCCCTCCTAGGCCTCCCAACGTGCTGGGATTTTACAGGCAAAATGCTTTTATTATTATGTAACATATGGAGCAGTTTATAGACTAAATTTGCTTTTCTTTTCCATCCTCACTAAAAAGATAGTGCGGGCATTTGTTTTCCTCTTACGAATCCATTTTTAGACCAGGCATGGTGGCTCATGCCTGTAATCCTAGCACTTTGGGAAGCCAAGAGCTTTGGGAGGATTGCTTGAGGCCAGGAGTTTGAGGCCAGCCTGGGCGGCTTAGTGAGACCCTGCCGTTCATTCATAGATAGATAGATAGATAGATAGATAGATAGATAGATAGAATCGCTTTTAAAAACTGCTCCTTGCAAGTCCTGCATTTTCTTCCTGGAGTGCTGACCACAGTGGCCATGCACCGCAGACCCCAGTCTAAGGCCTCGGGAACCAGCTTGAGAAGTGAGTTTCTTCCCCAGGGTGTCTGTGAGGGCAGAATGGCCCGGGAGGGACATTTGAACCTTGGGAGGAGCATAGCTGTGGCCCTGGGGGCAGATGGAGCTCCTTCCACCCTGGCAGCCCCTGCAGGAGCCCGCGTGCCCCACAGTGGGGTCCTGGAGGCAGCTGCCTGGCTTTTCCTGTCCGGCCTCTATAGGCCGTTAATTGTGATGCTTCTGCTGGTCGTCAGGAAAGTGACCTGTTGCTTTTCAGTTTCAGAGGCGGAGCACAGCGAGCCGAGGCTGGGATCAGGAGCACCTGCGTGCAGGTGCGACCCTGCAGGATGCTGGTAGCGGCGCGGCCCGGGGCGCCCGTGCTCTGAGGGCCTGAGGGCCAGCCCCTCCACCTGCGCCATGGCCTCCGCGCCCTGGCTGGACGGCTGACGGGAGCGGGGACTGCCGCCGCCCAGGTGCCACACCCGGGTACCGCTCGCCCGCGCGGAGCTGGGCAGGTGGGCCGCGGATGCTCCCAGAGGCCGGCCCAGCAGAGTGATGGACTCGGACAGGCTAAAATGGAAGTGACCTGAGCCTCGCCCGGTGGCTTCCTCGACGGGACAGCGCAAGAGTTGGAGCACAGGCTTGTCTGGGGAGCAGTATGCCGGAAGCTGGTTTTCAGGCCACAAATGCTTTCACAGGTGAGCGTGCTCCAGGTAATCCGAGGCTTTTCCTCCACTCCTGGCAGGCAGTCAACTCCCAAACCACTGCATGCAGTGAACCTAGCTTTGCAGTCAGGAGCAGGAGCTGAAGGCCAGCGCAGTCCAGGGCGTGCAGCAAACCTAGCTTTGCAGTCAGGAGCTGAAGGCCAGCGCAGTCCAGGGCATGCAGTGAACCTCGCTTTGCAGTCAGGAGCTGAAGGCCAGCGCAGTCCAGGGCATGCAGTGAACCTAGCTTTGCAGTCAGGAGCAGGAGCTGAAGGCCAGCGCAGTCCAGGGCATGCAGTGAACCTAGCTTTGCAGTCAGGAGCAGGAGCTGAAGGCCAGCGCAGTCCAGGGCTCAGGCGCCTGTGGTGACTGATTTTGACAAAATAATAATGTGTTTTCCTTCACTCTCTCAATAGCAGTTTGAAAAAGCGTTTGACACTTTTTGCTTCTGTTTTTGTTGAATGATAGTCTACACACAATATCCTGCAGTGTTCGCAGCGTCTTCCAGTCTCTGTTCTCTAAGGAAATGTGTCACTTGCTGAGCGAGGGTAGGGAAATGTGGTTTCTTTACAGAACCGGGAACATTCTCCGAGGGAAAAGATTAATTGCTGATGTGTGCTTGATCCCTCCCCATCTTCAATTTCTCAGATTTATTTGTGTGCTTGGGACAGCTGGGCAGAACTCGCCTTGCAGTGAGCGGGGAGAAGTGGGACACCCCAGTTTGCAGGGAACCACACAGTCTGGCTGGCACCCAGAGCCCTCACCCAAGACACAGGGGATTTTGAATTCAGATCCTAGCTCTTTTGTCTGATTCACATAACATCCCAGGAAGCCACTTAATCCTCTGGGCCTCTGGCTCCTTGTAGACAGACTGGGCTCTGTGACATTGAGGAACCTCATGAAATCCAGGGAGAACGTGTTTACATAAAAGAGGTTTTGGGGGATTTGCTTTTTATTGTAAAGAAAGGTGGTAGAAATAGTCACAAGAAGTGACCCTATTCTCTGGTTCCACGAGTCCCAGAAGTTTGCAGCTTTTCAGATTTTGTGGAGGGAGCAGGTCAGGCTGTTGGGACGCCTGGAGAGAGGGGCAGGGGCTCGGGCTTGACTGGCACGGGCCTTCTCCTTGGATTAGACGTCAGCTCCTAGACAGCCTCGCACTCCTCCGCGCTCCCCGTGGCTTCAGTGTGAAGAGATGGAGCGCCACTGTGGTGCTGCTCCAAGGAAGAATGAGGGGACGGTTCTTCCCAGCCTTGGCCGCGTCCGTGCGCACCTGCAGGCGACCTCCTGAGGCAGCTTCCACCACGTCTGTGACGTGGGGTCTCAGTGACACTGCCTCCCCCGAGGTGTGGGAGGCGGGTCGGGCCCGTGCTGGTGAGCTTGGCAGCTGTGTAGATGCCTCCCTCCGGATTGTGAGGGGCTGGTTGCCCTGTGGCCCACGTGGATGAGCTCCGCAGCTGTGTAGACGAAGGGTTGGGGGAGCACGTGCAAAGCCAAGCTCTCTGGAACCATCTTCGTACCTGCAGCCCAGCTGTCTGGAAACCCTGCCCCTCCTCACCCTTACCGTGTGTGCTCCAGCTGTTTCCGTCTCAGGAGCAGCTCCCTCGTGGACACCCTCCGCTCCAGGCGGGGGTGGGCAGCAGAAGCAACTGAGAAGTGGCTGGATGTGAGCTCAGCCTCCTTGTCCCTCGTCGCTACACCCCAGGCTGAGGAGGAGCGGCACCTAGGAGTTGACGTAAGGAATCTCTTCAGAGTAGTTCTGGGAGGAAGAGGGAACAAGAAAAGAAAAGGAAGTGAGCGTGGGACAAAAAGAGCCGGAGAAAGAGTGGTGCACTCTTTTAGGAAGCTGCCCTGTCCGTGGACCTGACTGCAGGGTGGAGGCCGCAGGGTGGCCCACAGAGGCCAGGGTTCTGGGGCCGTCTCCTCACCCTGCTGCACCTGATGCTGGTCCACGTGGCTTCCACTGACACAGCCACGCCATCCTCACACTCTGGGGTGCTGGGGGTTCCTCTGCCCCAAGGGAAAGGGAAAGGCCTCACTGAGCCTGTGTTTGGAATCCTCAGAATCCCGGGGTTCTGCCTGGAGGATTCTTGCAGGTAGCACAGCACCTCTCACATGTGAAGCCAAGGTGTACGGCAGCTGTTAGCCCTGGGGCCTGCGTCAGCCCTTCCTCCCCTCTCGCTCACAGCCACCCACTTGTCGCTCCTCCCCAGCTCCCGTTTTTGTTTCATTTGTAATTTATGAATAGTAGTTGTCTGTATTGGCAGGTTCCAGTAAGACGTTTGGATACATGTATGTGTTGTGCAGTGAACATGTCAGGCTAATCGGCCGTGCTCATCGCTGCACATTCTATCATTTCTTTGTGCTGAGCATACTTTGGCTCCTGTCTTTCAGCTCACATTTGTGAGTTTCCCAAGAATTCATTTCCGTACTTTGGCCTCTTCCCCGCAATGTCAGCCTGGCTGAGTAACAGGTGTGCCGGCGGCGGTGGTGGGGTGTACGCCACAGCCGCCGTTTTGGAGCCGCAGTGTGCTGGGCACCGTGCTCCCGCTGTGTGTCCTTTGCCAGGCGTCACAGCAACTCTGAGGCCGGCGCCGTCATGCTGGCCTTGCTCCCCGCGGGGCACGCTCGGTGCATGCAGGAACTGGCTGGTGCCGGTGGTCTCTCCAGATTGTCTCACGCTGTGTGGCCTCAGGTACACACGGGGTTCCCTGGGGAGCTTCTCCACCCCCTGGGTGTCACCCTCAGAGACTGAGATTTATTGGGTCTTGGCATCACCTAGACCTGCTAAATCAGGACTCTTATCCCCACAAGATCCCAGGTGCCTGGCTCACTTTAAAGTCTGGGAAGCACTGGGAGCCGGCACCCAGCAGAGCAGTGTTCAGAGAGATGCCAGGGTGCTCGAGGGGGTCATGTCTCAAAAAGAAATCACCTGACTTGCGCTGTTCCTTCAGCAGGGGGGATCCAAATAATGGGTCTACCTGTTCTCAGGAGACCATCGCGTGCTGAATAGCGTTCACACTGTGGGGTGCGCCGGCACCTGCAGGGCAGCAGTTGTAGCTTCCCCATCTCTCTCTAGGAAGTAACCAGCAGTGAGATGAGGAGATGTGAGTGCCTGGCCTTCTCTGGAGCTGGGTCCCTGGAGACTTGGCTCCTCATTTTTATTCTTGGTCTCCCTGCCCCTCTGTCTGCCCACATAGTTTGTAAGAGTCCCTGTGGTGCAGGATGAAGGGCTGACACGCTCTGCCTGCCCAGGCAGCTGGGTGAAGGTGGAGCTTTAGAGGGAGGTGAGCAGGAGCCCGGTGCCCAGCCCACTGCCTTAGTTGGGTTGCTATTTTTAAAATTTTGGATTTTGCTGATTCTCTGGGCTAATGGAAAGGAGTCTCGCCTTAGATCAGGCATCGAGGCATCTTCCCTAGGCTTTAAATCATGTGTTAGGGCCAGGCAGGTGTCCCTGGGCGGTTAACCGTACGTCCACTGAAAGAAATTTGTCACTTTACGTTCCAGTTCTCTTGGAGGGTGGAGGCTCAGAATTCCTCTTTAAGAGGGTTTTGGGCGGCGCTCCGGCTGTGGGGGAGGACTGGGAGACCTGCCGGGGAGCTGGGAGCTGCGTTTGTTTGGAGCGTGTGAAATTACCACGAGGGTGGTAGGAGTTTGGAAGGCCCCTGTCCGCATGCCAGGCCGGCAGTCCTGCGTGATGGAGTTCACGCACCTCGTGCCTCCTGGGGGAGTGTGGGTATACTCACATAGACGCATATTGCACATTTAACTTCTTAATTATGATCTTAGGTGAATGCTTGCATACAGGAATTGGGATACATTATTTTTAATTTTCTTAGCATATACAATTTAGAAATGATTTCAGTCCTTTAGATACTATTTTATATCAAAAATCAATTTTTTTCCTTTTACAAGTAACATCTGCTCATTGTAAGCAAACTTGGAAAGCTCAAGAGTCAAAAGAAGAAAAATAATTTCCCGCACACATCTTTGCCATGGGAATCTTTCTTCAGGCAACATTTTGGCTTACATCCTTCCAGTCTTTTGTTTTGCAAATTTCTTCCTACAGAACTGTGTTCATAATAGTATTTAATATAGTAACCTGATCTTTCCCTTTAACGTTACATTATGAGCATTTTTCTTATAGATACGAATTTAAATTGCTTCATAGTATTTTCATGTACATGTACTTGAATTTTAAAATTGTGTAGCTATTGTTGGATAGTCCTGTTTTTGACAGTTTTCACCCTTATGAATAACGCTTTGATGAACACCTTTGTGCATAAAAGCTCTTCTGTCTATTTGATTATTTCCTTGGGATGAACTCCCCGAGGCAAAATTATTGGGTCCAAAGATGTGAATTCTGTTAAAGCTCATAATTTAATTTCCAGAAGAATTGGTTGATCCTAACTTTTGAGGCTACGCTGAAACTGGCTTCCTTCCGTTGCCGGTCGCCTGTTCGCGGTGACCGTGCTCAGAACTGGGCGTGTCCCCCACGGTTCAGCCGTGCTTGGAGCAGCCCTCGTCTGCCTCACAGGGCGTCTGTGAAGCTCTTTGCAGCGTGCGGCTCTGAAGGCCGCCTGAGTGCCGTGTGTTGCACCCTCATGTTACACTTGAGCACGTAAAAACGCAGATGTCCAAAACTTACTGTTTTTGTTCTTCCAGGCCCTCGTTCTGCCTGGCTGTCATTCATTGAGGCAGTGATACAGGTGAATGGCCTCTGGAAAGATACGACTCTGTCCGTCCTAAAAACAAACCCCCATTTCCTCTGAGCAGAGGGATGCAGGGACCCTTCCAGGCTGGGTCCGCCAGCCTCCATCCCAGGTGCCATCACGGTGCAGATTTCATCTGAGGTTTCTTGTGCTTTCGACGGACTTGGAGCGCATCCTGCCTGGGTGTCACCGCACACGTCCTAAAGATGTTGCTGGCTTGAGATTCTGCCCCTTCCCGGCCCATGGTGCCACACTTAGATACTGAAAAGTTTTTGCACAATTAATTTTCTTAGACTTTTTAAATTATTTCAGTGTTAGAGAAAAAACATTTAACCTCAATAACTAGGTAAGTGAACCAAATTCCCGTAGAATTTGTAGTGAATCTTTCCGGTGAAAGGAGAATCAGATCTAATTGTTAAATGAATTTAGGTTATTTCGCTTGTAAAGGAGGAGGAGGGTAGTTAGTAGTCTTTGTCTGTCTGAAAGTGCTATTTTGTGGATGTTGGTGACCAAGTTTTCTCAGCCACTAATGAGACTGGAGAAGAAGAATCACGTAAATGGAATAGTTGGAGCTGTTTACCCTGCGGGCTCCGAGTGGAGGATGCCGTTTTGCTGGGGGTGTGACTGGGCTGCTGGGTTCAGCAGCAGCTCCCAACGTGCCCTTCCCACCCCACAGACCCTCCGCGCGTTCCTCATCCCTCTCCTCTGCAAGGTTGCGCCTGTGGCTGACCCATGCATGCCCTCAGCCCCCGCCTCCCAGAGCTGCCCAGAGAACGCTTGCTTTAGGACATATTGAGAGCTGTTCCTCCATAAAAGGAGTGGGAGTGAATTCATGGCCAAAGCTTGGAAGAAGCAACTTGAACCAGTTTCTTTCCTACAGAACTTTTCAGTCTTTAATGTGGGGCTGTGCAGTGTGGAGGTCCCAGGTGGGCAGACAGCGGGCAGTGTTCTCCCAGTGACAAGACCTGGAAGGCGTTTGAGAGGGAACAGCAGGCAGGGACAGCTTCTCATAGCGCGCACTCTGGAGAAGCCACAAATGTTTTGGGGGTCGCCTCCCACCATCTGCAGCTCCCGTGTGCCTGTCCCACCTGCGCAAGCGCAGTGGTCCCCAGCAGGCTGCTTCTGTTGGGCAAATATTGACGGAGCTCTTGCCAGGTATATGTCAAGTGCTGCGGGGAAACAGTGTCATGAGACCGTCTCCCTGCCTCCGTTCTCTCCTCTGTCTCGTTCTGCCGGTGCTCGTTAGAGTGAGGTTTTAGTGATAAGTTTCCCTTGCCCCAGAACTTTCCAGGGCTGCTTCTTGCTTCATAACAAGAGTCCGGACTCCTTGTCCTGCAGTTCGAGGCCCCCCAGAGTTGCCTTCCTTCATTCTCGTGCTGTGACCAGAGTTCTGGACACAGTGACTGTGAGCCCACCTCTCAGTTGTTTGTGCAGCGTTTAATGGCGATGCTGTTGCTGATGCTTTCTCATCTCCTGCAGATGCTCTCCATCTTCAGGATCTGTCTTAGGTCCATGTAGTCTTTTGTGATGGGCACAGGAGAAGCC
Organism: Macaca nemestrina; assembly: GCF_043159975.1. Taxonomy (NCBI): domain Eukaryota; kingdom Metazoa; phylum Chordata; class Mammalia; order Primates; family Cercopithecidae; genus Macaca; species Macaca nemestrina. The sequence continues at coordinate 83,578,354 of NC_092143.1, forward strand.
TAGACAGTCTTCCTGCTTGCATTTTAGTAGACGTAGAAATGATAATGGCTTTTTGTAAAAATCTCAAATGCTTTTTCTCCAGGGAAGTTAAGTTTGTTGAGAGAGCCATTTGCACATACTGTGGTGTTTGTACTTGGTTTTTCCTTGATGCTGTTTAGCCTCGAATGTAGTCCTCAGTTATAAACCTCACCTTAATTAATAACGTTTCTGTGTGTAAATAACATGTAATTTATGTTGTTATTCGTACAAGCACCAAACTCTTCTCCATTTTCTTCCCAGTAAACCATTCTGTACTGTTTCAGGATAATCAAATGTGATTATCTTCTTTTGTTTTAGAGGCATTATGGTAGTCTCGTGTCTGAGATGTGTACTTACCCATTTTAAATAAGGGTGAGAAATAATTTCAGTATTCCCTGAAACTATATTTATTTTAAGGTTACTTGAGTGTGTACAACACAAAGATAGTTATAAATATCTTTTTATAGCTCTTAAATAGCTAAAATATCAAAAGAAATTAAATATAAAAATTATGAAGTCAGAAGTGTTCCAATTAATATTTAATCTGACAGATGAGTTTGTTTGCTGAAACCTTTCATTTTCCAGCTCTTTTTATTTATGATGAGAGCATCCCATAGGGAGGCTCCGTGATGGTGGCTGCTCGTTGCTGGATGTTGGGCTGACAGCACAGCCTAGACCAGTTTGAATGCTGGCTCTGCTGTCAGTAACTATGAGCATCGTTTAAGATGAACCCCTGCCACTGAGTGTCCAGGATCAGAGCAACCTACGTGTCTCATTGGGTTCTTTGGAAAATGCTGGCTTTTGTCCGTTGTATATCACGATGTTGTAGTTATCCCTAAAATGGAGCCACTTAGCTCTAGAGAAATCAAACGTGCAGAAAGCAGGTGGCTGCTTCCATACGTGGCCTCCTTTTTTTTTTTTTTGAGACGGAGTCTCGCTCTGTCACCCAGGCTGGAGTGCAGTGACGCGATCTCAGCTCACTGCAAGCTCCGCCTCCCGGGTTCCCGCCATTCTCCTGCCTCAGCCTCCCGAGAAGCTGGGACTACAGGCGCCGCCACAACGCCCGGCTAATTTTTTTGTATTTTTAGTAGAGACGGGGTTTCACCATGTTAGCCAGGATGGTCTCGATCTCTTGACCTCGTAATCCGCCTGCCTCGACCTCCCAAAGTGCTGGGATTACAGGCGTGAGCCACCACACCCGGCCTAGAGTCCTTCATATTGGATTCTTCTGTGCTCTCTGTTGGAGGATGAGCTCAGAGGCTGGGAAAGGCATTGTTCCAGCAGGAGCAGCCAGCCCCAGTCACCCTCCAGTTCCTGCTCTGTGACATGGATGAATCAGCTGACCTCTGAAGTGCACTCTTCACCACACTGAGGTAGAGATAATGGCCAGTGAGTAGGTTCTGTATAGGGATTGAGTGAAATAACATCTGTGAAGTACCGAAACAGAGTCTGGCTTATAGTGGTGCTCAACAGATGTTCTTCTCCGTCTTCTTTCATCGTCTTCTTGAAGTTGACTATACAGAAAGGCCTCATAAAAATCAGGGGTTCATTTAGCAGATATTTAACAGTCGTCATGCCATACTTGTGTCTCAGGGGTGTACAGTCCAAGTGTCATCACGATCTGCACAGTTAACTCTGATGACATCCCGTGCAGGTGTGGAGGTGGGAGCTGGCGTGGGGATGGGGCTGGCAGGGTGGGAGCTGTTGTCACCGTGGGAGCTGTTGGGGGTGGGAGCTGTTGGGGGTGGGAGCTGTTGGGGGTGGGGATCTGCAGCACGTGGCTGTGGCTTCCCCTCTGGTTCCTTACATCCTGCCTGATAGGGCTTTTAGCTGAACCTGAGCCCTGCCGCCTGCCCGTGCTGGGCTGATAACGGCCTCTCCAGAGTCTCATGGAGTCGTCACAGGCCAAGGGTCTTCAAACTTGGCTCGAAGTCAAGTCCCGGGTCTCTGTGTTTTTTCAGGATACTATGTTTAAATGGGGGAACCCAGAAATGGGATGCAAAAATCAACAAGTTTAACATCTGGGTGGTGGTTTATGGTTCCATTAAACATTTTTAACCAATAATGGTCCAATATGGGAGTATGGACTCTTTTTCCTCTCAGTTAACGTTGGCATTTGTAGAATACTCCAGGGTGGTGTGAGAAAGACGTGTCCGAGTTCAGGATTTCCTAGGGGCAATGAAAGAATACAAAATACTAACACGGTGCCCTAGTTGGGCATCTAATTCTGTGCTCTGTTAGCACAGTCAGCCTTGTTGTCCTTTGTGGATGCTCAAGTCCGTGATATAAAATGATGGTGGTGCATATACTTATAACACATGTAAGATTACTTATGATACCACATACAATGTAAATGTTGTGTAAATACTTGTTATACTATTATTTTTAAAAGTTGTATTTTTTACTTTTTAGACAGGGTCTTGCTGTGTCACCCAGGCTGGAGTGCAGTGGTGCCATCATAGCTCACTGCAGTCTCAACCTCCTGGGCTCGAGTGATCCTCCCTCCTTGGCCTCTTGAGTAGCTTGGACTGCAGGTGCGTGCCAACACATCTGGCTAATTGTTTATTTTTTGTAGAGACGGGGTTTTGCCATGTTGCCTAGGCTGGTCTCAAACTCCTGGGCTCAAGCGATCCTCCTGCCTTGACCTCCCAAAGTGCTAAGGTTACAGGTGTGAGCCACTGCGCCTGGCCTATTTTTTATTGTTTTATTGTTGTTTGTATTTTTTCCTCAGTATTTTCAGTCTGCAGTTAGTTGAATCCATAAATGCAGAACCTGTGGGCACAGAGGGCTGGATGCAGGGACTGTGGGTACAGAGGGCTGGATGCAGACACTGTGGGCACAGAGGGCTGGATGCAGGGACTGTGGGTACAGAGGGCTGGATGCAGACACTGTGGGCACAGAGGGCTGGATGCAGGGACTGTGGGCACAGAGGGCTGGATGCAGGGACTGTGGGCACAGAGGGCTGGATGCAGACACTGTGGGCACAGAGGGCTGGATGCAGGGACTGTGGGTACGGAGGGCTGGATGCAGACACTGTGGGCACAGAGGGCTGGATGCAGGGACTGTGGGCACAGAGGGCTGGATGCAGACACTGTGGGCACAGAGGGCTGGATGCAGGGACTGTGGGTACGGAGGGCTGGATGCAGACACTGTGGGCACAGAGGGCTGGATGCAGACACTGTGGGCACAGAGGGCTGGATGCAGACACTGTGGGTACAGAGGGCTGGATGCAGACACTGTGGGCACAGAGGGCTGGATGCAGACACTGTGGGCACAGAGGGCTGGATGCAGGGACTGTGGGCACAGAGGGCTGGATGCAGGGACTGTGGGCACAGAGGGCTGGATGCAGGGACTGTGGGCACAGAGGGCTGGATGCAGGGACTGTGGGCACAGAGGGCTGGATGCAGACACTGTGGGCACAGAGGGCTGGATGCAGGGACTGTGGGCACAGAGGGCTGGATGCAGGGACTGTGGGCACAGAGGGCTGGATGCAGGGACTGTGGGCACAGAGGGCTGGATGCAGGGACTGTGGGTACAGAGGGCTGGATGCAGGGACTGTGGGCACAGAGGGCTGGATGCAGACACTGTGGGCACAGAGGGCTGGATGCAGGGACTGTGGGCACAGAGGGCTGGATGCAGGGACTGTGGGCACAGAGGGCTGGATGCAGGGACTGTGGGCACAGAGGGCTGGATGCAGGGACTGTGGGCACAGAGGGCTGGATGCAGGGACTGTGGGCACAGAGGGCTGGATGCAGGGACTGTGGGCACAGAGGGCTGGATGCAGGGACTGTGGGCACAGAGGGCTGGATGCAGGGACTGTGGGCACAGAGGGCTGGATGCAGGGACTGTGGGCACAGAGGGCTGGATGCAGACACTGTGGGTACAGAGGGCTGGATGCAGACACTGTGGGTACGGAGGGGCTGACAGTGCAGCTGCAGAGACTGTACAGAAGAAAATACCTGTTACTAAATGTTTCTGGGTGCCGTATTGTACTTTAAAGAACCCATATTCCAGTTGCTAAGTAGACAACAGGCCCCCAGACTCCTTAAGGAGATGCGGGTGTGCCTGTTTCACATGGGGGTTCTGTCTTAGGCTTGCTAGGTCTGCCAGCCCTGAGGGAGAGACCAGCCACAGCTGTTGATGGGTTTGCCTGACTTTATTTTTTTTTCTTTTTCTTTTTTTTTTTTTTTTTGAGACTAAGTCTCGCTCTGTTGCCCAGGCTGGAGTGCAGTGGCGCGATCTCGGCTCACTGCAAGCTCCGCCTCCCGGGTTCACACCATTCTCCTGCCTCAGCCTCCCAAGTAGCTGGGACTACAGGCGCCCACAACCGCGCCCGGCTAATTTTTTGTATTTTTAGTAGAAATGGGGCTTCACCATGTTAGCCAGGATGGTCTTGATCTCCTGACCTCGTGATCCACCCACCTCGGCCTCCCAAGGTGACTTTCGTTTTTAATTTTTAAAAACTTTAATGCCCTTTTGCAGCAGTAGGGTCTTGCTGTATTTTCCAGGCTGGTTTTGTATTCCTGGCCTCAAGTGATCTTCCCGCTGTGGCCTCCCAAAGCACTGGGATTGTAGGCATGAGCCAGTGTGCCCTGCTGGGTTTGCCTGACTTCTTAGGGAAATGATCCTGAGATCAGTGTTTCCGAATCCCACCACCTGTTTCTTGTTATCTTGTCTGTAGGGCCCTAGAGTAGCAGTGTCCTTGGCACTCACTGAGAAAGCCGTGGGACTCAGCAGGCCCCGCCCCAGGACGACAAAGCACAGTGTCACCACGGCACAGCACTCCTCGCACGGGGAGTTGGGGAGAAAACCAGGCTGGTCTATCATCTACACTCATTTTTTTCTTTTGTGATAAAATTGCAGAAAATTCAGGGTGTTTTCCCTGCCCTTTTGGAAGGATGCTATCTTGATCTTGCGCACGCTGTTTCACAGAGCTGACATAAGGAGTGAAGATTAATTGTCTGCCACGGCAGGTGCTTTCGCATATGTGGCCGTGTGTGCTCCCTGAGACAGCCCCAGGAGGTGTGGGCGTGATCTGAGTTTGTGGCTCAGGATCTGCACAGGCCCGAGAGACCCTCCTCGAGGACGCACTGACCAGTGGGGGCCACCGTGTCAGGGTTGAGTGTGGGGCTGTCTCAGATCCTCCCACTGTGGCCATTTCCTTCAAACTGAGTCGGGGCAGGAGGGGACGGAGGGAGAGAGGCCGGAGGCTGAAGCTCCAAACCGAATGCAGATACTAAGCATTTGATAGGGTTGTCTGTGTTCTAAGTTGGAAAATACAAACTTTTGCATGTCTACCTTAGATAACCTCACTGGCATTTGTCATTCTGCTTTTGGAATGCTTAGGCGTGAAAGCAGAATGGTGTCACGGTGGTGATGCTTGCATAGCAGTGTGAGTGTGCAAACCTGAAAATGGGGAAAAATGGGACATTCTATGTTACGTACATTTTACCACAATGAACATAAACAATTTTGAAAAAAAGAAAATCGCATCAATACCATTCAGCTTGTCAGAAGAGCTCAGATTTGAGTGTGGGTCTTGATGGGAAGTAAAGGAGCAGAAAGATGGGTGGGAAAGTGGGAGTGGCTGTGGGTGGGGAATGAGGGTCTCAGTTTTGGCTTAAGGACAGGTCGAAGGAGATGGGCGGCCCCTGCCACTAACAGCTGATGTGTGGTGGACAGTGCTCTGTTGATGACGGTTTGGTGCCCACAGGGAGGACAGGCAGTGTGCTGGTGTCCTCACAGCCTCTGACCATGAGCCTGGAAATGGGGATCCCTCTCTGCATAAGCAGGCCCTGCCACAGGGCAGCCCACCTTCCCCCGGGGCAGCCCACCTTCCCCCGGGGCAGCCCACCTCCCCCCGGGGCAGCCCACCTCCCCCCGGGGCAGCCCACCTCCCCCCGGGGCAGCCCACCTTCCCCCGGGGCAGCCCACCTCCCCCCGGGGCAGCCCACCTCCCCCCGGGGCAGCCCACCTCCCCCCGGGGCAGCCCACCTTCCCCCGGGGCAGTGTAGCAACCGTCTGCTGTTGCCTGGGACTCACTTCCCTGCGGAGCGTTGGTCCCAGCATCGCGTCCGCTTGCATGGAGTACGCTCACGCACGGAGATGCAGACACCCAGCGCTTCATCTTTGTAACGACGTTTGGGGCTGGGAGCCATGGCTCACACCTGTAATCCCAGCACTTTGGGTGGCCGAGGTAGGAGGATCGCTTGAGCCCAGGAGTTCTGGACCCGTCTGGGCAACATAGCAAGATGCCACCAGATGTGGTGGCGTGTGCCTATAGTCCTAGCTACTCGGGAGGCTGAGACACAAGGTTCACTTGAGCCTTGGAGTTTGAGGCTGCAGTGAGCTGTGATCACACCATTGTACTCCAGCCTGGGTGACAGAGTGAGACCCTGTCTCAAAAAAAAAAAAAAAAAAAAAAAGCTGCATGTATTTTGCCCTAGAGAGAAGAGGACAGTGATGTGTTTAGACACATGTACATGTTACTGGGCTCAAATCCTGGCTGTGCCACCTGTGTGGCAGCCTAACCTCCCTGTGCCTCAACTTCCTTATCTGTCATGTGAAAATGACAACAACAATAGGTACTTTAGAGGTGTGTTGGGGAAAATACATCCATTTATGCAGATAAAGCACTTGCAACCAAGCCAGACACGTGTGTAAACACACAGTAAATAGTTACTGTTGTTTCAGGCACACGGCTGCTACTCAAAACATGAGTTTATGGCAACAGGCTGTTGTTAGCTGTTGACTTGCTTTATTGACCAAACCTGGCCCCCAAATATTTGCTAACTCTGAGACCCCAGCTCGCTGTCTGCAGAGCCACCTGGGTGTCCTGTTTGCCAGTGGCATCTGAGGACATCCTTAGAAGAATAGCTCCTAAGGGTTTCCAGGGGCGGCAGCATTATCAGAATTCCCGCTGTAAACTCACGTGAACAGACACTCTTCTGTCAATAGTTCATTTCTAAACAACAACAGAACAAGCCTCAGATTCTTGTAGATGCCTTGCTAAGTTGAACTTACGTCCCCGCATGATGAATTGTTCTGAATGTATTCAGTGAAGATTGATTTCCACACAGTGAGACTCTTTATTATTTTGCTGCATTTTGTAACAAAGTGGAAATGGAATTTAAACAAACATGTTGGTAAGCAGTTTAGACTCCGTATCTTTCCCGTTACTCTTCCCTGTTGGTTGTTTGATGCAAACGTTTCTGGGTCCGGAGAGCCAGTCGGCGTGAGCTCTTACTGAATTTCATTGATTTTTTTTTTTTTTTTTTTTTGAGATGGAGTCTCACTGTCGCCCAGGCTGGAGTGCAGTGGCGTGATCTCCTCTCACTGCAAGCTCCGCCTCCCGGGTTCCCGCCATTCTCCTGCCTCAGCCTCCCGAGTAGCTGGGACTACAGGCGCCCGCCCCTGCGCCCGGCTAATTTTTTCTATTTTTAGTAGAGACGGGGTTTCACTGTGGTCTCGATCTCCTGACCTTGTGATCCGCCCGCCTCGGCCTCCCAAAGTGCAGGGATTACAGGCGTGAGCCACCGCGCCCGGCCAACTTTCATTGAATTTTTCGCTGGGCACTGGGCTAGGTGCTTGGAAATGACAAAACAGGAAAATAGTTCGTTGAATAAACACTACATAATTTGCTTGGATGGCAGGCTTCTTTGGGGCAGCTCGTCCATGTCACACATACTTGCACAGTTAGGTTATTCTTTAGCATGGGAGGAAAAGAGGGAATCATGCAAGGTGTGGCGATTTCACTTCTGCATATAAAAAAAGTGCGATGGGATCTTTAATTCACCTCCTCGTGTCCTTTTGAGATCCTGGAGGCCCGAAGGGATTTCTGTTTCTGGCAGGAATTTAGGCTTCGGTCAGAGTCCGGGGTGAGGGTAGTCCCATCCGTCACAGCTCTGGGACCGGGCCGCTGGGCGTGAGGCCCTTTTGTTTGTGTGGTCCGTGCACACGTGAGCAGCCCTGACTCTCAGAAATGTGGTGATGGGGAGGAGACACTCCAGGATGGTGAAAAGAGTACTTACGATGGGGGCCCAGGGCTGGAGAGGAAGCGGGACAGTGACGAGCCCAGCCGTGTTCACAGGCACATCTGTCATATCGCGAGCGAGCCCGTGAGAGGGAGCAGAGCCTTCTTCTCTCACACATTCTCTTGAAACGCTTTGACTAGAAGCCTTGCTGTTGGCACAGGGATGACGGAGGACAGGATGCGGTTCACTTACAGGCCATGAGGCGAGCTGCTGAGGCCCAGTTCTAGATTTATTGACTTCACATGTGTTCCTGGAGCACTTGCTGTGTACCAGGCACTGTGGTAGGCACTGGGGACGCGGGGCTGAGTAAGGTGCAGGCAGACCCCATGTTCGTGGAATTCACACATGTCTGGGGGACAGAATAGAGTAAACAAACGTATCCTGCCATTTCAGACAGCATCCGGGTCCCGAAGAAAATCAAGTATGGGAAGGATGTAGGCGAGGGATAGGGAATGGCCGTTGCTGATAGGAGGGCAAGGCGAGGCCTTGCTAAGGACAAGGGAGGGCAAGGACATGGAGAGCAGGGAGAGCAGGCTCAGGAGAAAGCAGCCAGGGCAGAGGACTCGGGCTGGAACGGAGTTGGTGTCTGGGGAACAGTGTGTCAGCCGTCCAGAGGCCACATGCCCGGAGTGGACAGGCAGGTGGGCAGTCGCTGTAATTCCATTCATTTCCAAAGGAAGGGAGACACTGGCTAAGACTGTCAATTTTGGCTAGGAATGTTTGCTGTATATTTAATACGTTTATATTGTCTTTTTCTAAATCATCGTTTTGGGGGGGAAAAAAACCGTCCCTTTCTCCAACACTGAGTTTCGGCACAGTAGAAGAGCTTTATATTTCGGGCCACTGCACTTTCTGTATTTCCTGGCTCCTTGTAAGTGCGTTGCTCGGACGTGTCGGTGCGAGCGTGAGAGGGGCAGGCGGGGGGCTGGGCGGACGCTGCTGTCCGTCCCCGAGGTCCCGGGAAGGAAGTCGCCCAGCCGGTGGTGGAGAGGATGCCCCACACTCAGGTCCGGACAGCCTGGGCCTGTCTTCAGGGGAGTCCGGTGCAGGAAGCAAATGACGATGTTCTGCTCAGTCTTTGTTCCCCAGATGCCGGCTGCAGCCATTTGGGGCCAGAGAAGTGGAGATTGGGATCTGCTCGCAGCCTGGGTTCACGTCTAAGCTGGACCTGCCTTGGGAACTCTGAGGCTTTTTCCTTCTGTGTGGTTTCAGCCCCGCTCTGGCAGGTGACCAGCGCCACTAGGCCCTGCTGGAAGTTATCCTCACACTTCCCTGAGGTTTGTGGACTGACTTCACAGTTTCCGAGGGTGGTTCCTCCTTACCCGGGATGACGGCAGGATGAAACAGCACAGAGAGTCGCGGCACTTTGCCAGATCGCTCTTTCATCTGCCATGCTTTGTCTCTTCTCACCTAAAATGAGAACATCTGATGTACTTTTCGTGATATTTCAGCGTTCAATACCGTCTTTTGAAAAGATAGGAATCAACAACATGCTTTTCCCTTCTTTTCCATCAGAGCCTTCAGGCCGTGGGCCCCGTTCCTTGTTGCTTGTGCCCCTGGGCGAGTCCTGGTTTCCGCGCAGCTATCAGGGCAGTCCTTGCCCTTTCTTCACAATCACAGCTGCTGCTTGGTTACAGGACCCTGCTGCCCTGACCCGAGCTCACACTTCTCTTATAAACATCCCATTTTCAGAAACTCACTTCTAGCGCTAATAGTTTCCCAATAGCTAAATCTTGAAGTACAGGATTCTTGTCTTCAATAACGTGAACAATTTTTATAATCTAGATAGAATTTACCAAAACATGTTTCGGCACCTGCAGGCTCTTCTTTTAATTAAAAAGAGGCTTACGAAAAATTAAAGATCTCTTCGTTTTTAAGTGAAAAACATTACAACTTTTGGGATGCTGAATCTGGGTTTTTTTTTTTTTTTTTTTTGACCAAGAGTCCTAAGAGTTCTCATTTCAAAGGTATTTTTAATGCATTGCATTTTTTTCTGTAGCTCCTAGGTCAGTGCTGCTTCTATAGACAGCAATCAGCAAACATACATTGAATGAATGAAATGGTATTTGTAATGATTTGGGGACTCTTCCATCATTCAAATTCCAAATTGCAAAACCCAAAGAAAGTTGAATGCATAAATGTCAACCAGAAAGGAAATCTCACAATTTTGTCTTGAGGTTTTATCAGGAATGTAGGTAGAGGTGATGAAAAACATGCTTTTCACGTTTGCAAATGACAGGAGGTTGGAAGGGGTTGCTCTCCCATTGGCCGACACAATCAAAACTTAGAAACAACAATATCAAAACATTAAGTCAGTCTCCAAATGACATATGGTTAAATGATAATAGCATGTTCTTATGCTGAAATAGTATGTGGCTATTAAAATGATATTGAAAGACAGTATTTGCTGTCCTGGAGAAAAGCTTATGATACATTTTTAAGTGGAAAAAAGCACATGCTAAAACAACAAGAAGAGGGTGATTCTGATTTTTAAAATAAAGAACAAAGACTTAATAGACGGATGCATACCAGAATGCTAACAGGGACCAGCCCTGAGTAGGAGCATGAGGCAGTTTTCACTTTCTTACCCTCGTTCATTTATACAGTTTCTTTTTTAAAGTAAGAACGGAAGTGTTTTATTAAAAATGAGTTAATAATAACTGTTCTTTTGTGATGAGTAAAATAAAACGTGGGGCCTGGAGTCTCTCTTCTGTGGTGAAAAATGTATCGGTCTGGTGCAGTTTCCTAGACGGACACTAGGACCCATGATTGCTTCATGGCGTCGTTATTAGGAAACAGTCCATCTGAGGACGGATGGCAGAACTGTTTGCTTTCAGAATGAAGGGCAGTGAGCGTATGTTGGCATTCCTGCATTGCGAAACCCACAATGCTGTGTGACCTTGGGTGAGTTACTTTGCCTCTCTGAGCCTCAGTTTCTCTGTGAAATCAGGAATTAACATGGTCTCTGAGACCCCCTTCTGATGGTGAGTGTGTGATTTGGTGATTTTGTGGCCCTGTGTCATGACCTTATTTAGTTCTCTTTCAACAGGGGGTGTTTTACTGCCTTGCAAAATCCTAGTGGGACTGTGTGTCTTTCTAGGAGCCAGGGTATAAATGAACGGATTTCAGATTGATTCTAATATATTTTACCTCTCAAAGAAAGGGCGTGGGGAGACCATGACCTTAAAGCAGGTTTTTTTCTGTTGTCTGTGAAGCCTGTGATGATTGAGAGTGGCTGGGGCTGGCGGGAGGATGTTTGGGTGGAAGAGGGAGGCGATCCGGATGTGCCCTGCCCCGTGGAGGCACCCAGCTTGTAAGGACGTGATGTCTACACTGAGTGCAATGACTCTGACCTGAGGGAGGCTGAGGCGGGGCCTCTGACTCCTGCCCTGTGCCCCGATGGCTCGGCTAGTGTGGCCTGGGAAGTGACTTTCATCTCCCCCTCCAGGTATATTTAATAAGGGGCCATAATTTCAGATTCTGCTGCTTCTGGATGAATGTCTTAGAGAGGTGGGAGGCGCCCTGCAGGATGGAGCCTTCCTTGAGCATTGTTGAGGTGTGTCGGGGGTGCCGTGGCACAGGCCCCTCCCCTGGGGGCATCACTGTGCCCTTGCTCTGCGTCCCTGCTGTTTCCCCTGCCCCTAAACAGGTGTGGAGATGTGCACGGGACACGCGGAGGCCAGATCTCCACAGAGCAGAGTGCCGTGATGGCGTGACTGCAGCCTGGCTGTGCCCTCACAACAGCCGCAGTCAGAGGAGCCGTGGGACGCTGTCCCACATGGACACAGCCCACTCCCTGGGCGCTGCTCTTGTGCTGGGCGCTGCTCTTGTGCTGGGCGCTGCACTTGTCATTTAAAATTTATATTGAGATGCTTAAAAAGTTAACTACAAAATTCAGGACCTGTTTTAATAGGCGTTTCAGCTGTCGGTGGTGTTTCAGAAATGCATGCAAAAGAACTGAAATCGCAAATCTCGTAGGTCGTATGAAGAAGGAAAGAAAAAAGCAGTGTGAGCGCAACCCAATGAAGAGGTCGGAGAAGTAGGTGTGACCTCTGTGAGCCCTGAAGCAGTGGGAACCCCTGGGAAGGTCACAGGTCTCCTAAGGGAAGTGCACTTTTGCTTTTTTCATAAGCAGAAGGTAGTAATGATGAACAAATACAATAGTATTAGTTAGCATTTAATTGTGTACCATGGGTCAGGTGCTGTGCTGAGTACTTCATAGATAGCATCTCATTTAATCTCCACAGTGACTTCAAGAAGTAGGTATTGAACCTGTTTTATACCCAAAAGGCTGAGGCTTGAAGAGACAACACATCTTGCTGGTGGCAGAATTGGACTTTGTACCCAGGTTATCTGACACTGAACTCAGGCCCTTAACCTAGTATGTGTGATCTTAAAATGGAGAATGTAAACTACAAGTTCACTACCACTGTTTTTTTGTTTTGTTTTGTTTTGTTTTGAGACGGGGTCTTACTTTGTCACCCATTCTGGAGAGTAGTGATGCAGTCATAGCTTCCTGTGGCCTTGACCTTCTGAGCTCAAGCCATCCTCCTATCCTCCTGCTTCAGCCTCCCGAGTTGCTGGAACCACAGGCACAAGCCACCATGCCTGGCTAATTAAATTTTTTTTTTTTTAAGAGACAGTCTCGCTTTGTTGCTCAGGTTTTGAACTCCTAGCCTCAAGCAGTCCACCCACCTCAGCCTCCTACAGTGCTGAGATTATTGCAGGCATGAGCCACTGTGCCTGGCCCCTATGCAAGCGTTTTCACCATTGGAATTAGAAGCATTTCACTGTGGATTGATGAGCTGTGGTGTGCAGGGCCCTGTCCTGCTCTGAGCTGAGGGTGTCTGAGTGCCACAGTGATGTGGGTGAGCACCCAGGCTCCTGGGCCCGCTCCTGTCGCAGCTCACTTTCTGTCCTCTAGAGCAGGCAGCTTATCTTGCCGTGAGAGACGGTTCCTCCCTAAGTCTGTTTCTTTAAACTCAGTAAAGGTTTCACGGTGATTCTTACTGTGCAACTTTAAAACACCGATATCACATGTCTTTATGGCTGAGAATGTTGCTTGTATGTTTGCAGCATATTTTATTCTGTCATCTAATAGAGCCGGGCACCCACGCTGGCAGCCCCTGTGCTAGGAGACCCACACCCAGGCCCGTGTGTTATGCCTGGGTGCCCTGGGGAGCACTGTCCTGGATTCCTGCCGTCTTGTCCTCGGCGATGACGCGTGGTGAACTTGCAGTACCCCCCCCGCCAAGTGACCTTAGTGCCCTCTACCTGAGAGAGTCGCAGATCTCAGTTGGGAACACATGGTGCCAAGGTGCCATGGACTGGTTTTTGCAAGTTACTTGCAAGTCCTAGAAATGACAGTGACCTGTAAGCAAGAAGCTTGGGACCTCTGTGTGTCCGGAAGTGACATGATCAGCACTCCCTGGGCATTTTCTTTGTGCCAGAGAAGCTGGAACGCCTGGCATCATGTAGAACCCCAACACGAGGATACAGTCAGGAGGACCTCATCCTCTGCCCCATCGATGCCGTGGTGTGCATGATTATTTTATTTACTGGGAAAGAGGCTTCCCTTTGTGCTGGGCCTGCCTGCTCTGGAATTCTCAGAGGAGCCTCATCATTCTGGTTGCCTCTGAGTGGGAGCCTGCGGCAGAGATGGGCAGGCTCCCGGGACCCGGACAGGGTGGGAGTGGGGGCCTGCAGCAGGGACCTGGACAGGGTGGGAGTGGGAGCCTGTGGCGGGGGTGGGCAGGCTCCCGGGACCCGGACAGGGTAGGAGTGGGAGCCTGCAGTGGGGGTGGGCAGACTCCCGGGACCCGGACAGGGTGGGAGTGGGGGCCTGCGGCAGGGACCTGGACAGGGTGGGAGTGGGAGCCTGTGGCGGGGGTGGGCAGGCTCCCGGGACCCGGACAGGGTGGGAGTGGGAGGCAGCGGCAGGGACCTGGACAGGGTGGGAGTGGGAGCCTGCGGCGGGGGTGGGCAGGCTCCTGGGACCTGGACAGAGTGAGAGTGGGAGTGGGAGCCTGCGGCAGGGGTGGGCAGGCTCCCGGGACCCGGACAGGGTGGGAGTGGGAGGCAGCGGCAGGGACCTGGACAGGGTGGGAGTGGGAGCCTGCGGCGGGGGTGGGCAGGCTCCCGGGGCCTGGACTGGGTGGGAGTCTGTTTCCCACGGTGCTGGCTGTGGCCGACTCCCACCAGGCCTGGTTGCACTTGCTCTCACTTGCCATGAGTTTTTAGCACAGTGGTCCCCTGATGCGCCTGCTGAGGGGCCTCTGCGCACTCACGGGAGGAAGTCTGTCGTCCAGGGCTGCCTGTCCCTGAGTAGAAATGCAACTGTCAGGGTGCTTAGGATGGTGTGTGGTGGGTGAAGGTGGACTTGAGTCATAACCTTTGGAGAGCAGACCCTGACTCAGCAATAAAATGTGGTGACTGTTTATTAATGGCAATTTAAGTCCAGGACTGTCAGCCTCTGCCCTTTCATATGCGCCATAAACTTAGCATGGCGTGGCGGGCTGCGGGACAGAATAATAAAGTGCGTGGCGGTGTGCACTTTAAGCTTTTTTTTTTTGATGGGTTCTCTGTGCACAGTGTGTAGGATGCCCCTGGGAGAGGAGCTTTTCCTGCCCTTGTTGTAAACGTGCGTGTGAGTGGGCGACGCTGCTGGACGTCACCTGCAGGACTCGGGTGCACCCCTCGTAGAGGCTGCTCCGAACGTGGCTTCAGGGCTTCTCTGCTCTCATTTATTATTAGAGACGTACAAGTCGTTTAGCTGATGGGAAAATGTAGTTTTTCCTTCATCATAGCGTTAGATTAATTGAGAGTGAAGTGATTATCCCGAGTAAATCTACCCAGTGTTCCCGAATGCCCACCGTGCCGAGGCACTGTGTTAGCACCGCAGCTGGGGGCAACGATGAACAAGACGGTGCTCTGCGCCTCACATCACTTACATATGTTAACTGACTTTCCTAATTTGTACCAAGGTCTATGACCATACCACCCTGAACACACTTGATCTCATCTAATTTGTACCAGGGTTACCTGAGGGTAGTAACACTGGTAGGAGCTGTATGAGTGCATCTTGTCCAGGGTTTCACCCCCTTGGGAGCAGATGGCCATTTGGAGCTCAGAGAATCATTGCCTGGCCAAATGGTGGGCGTGGACCTGGCCAGCTTCCGAGAAAGGGAGCCAGGAGCTGATAGGGCAGGGGGCCCGCCTGTCTGCCTTGGAGATCTTTTCTTGACAGCCCTCACCGTTGCTTTTAATGACATATTTGTGTGTTTCTTATACTAGGGTCTATCACACCACGTTCCTGAGGGCAGGACCTAGGTCCCTTTGTATTAATTGTGTTAAGAACTCCATGTTTAAGAAACCATAATTAGTCAATTTGACAAACAGCACTCCCTGCCTATTTCCACATCTTCAAAACTGGAATTTGGTTTATAATTGATCAGGTCTTACAACTACAATTGTGTGTATTTTGTTTTTCTTTCTTATTGTTACATAAAAATTAGCGTCTTACAATTACTATCACCTTATATTCAATTCTATATGAAATATAAAGTCCAGGCACAATGGCTCATGCCTGTAATCTCAGTACTTTGGGAGGCTGAGATGAGACTATCACTTGAGGCCACGAGTTCACGACCAGCTTGGTCAACATGGCGAAACCCCGTCTCTACAAAAATTACAGAATTGAGCCAGGTGTGGTGGTGCAGGCCCCAGGCCTTTAGTCCCAGCTACTTGGGAAGCTGAGGTGGGACGATCACTTGTGACTTCAAGTTTGAGGCTGCAGTGACCCATGATCACGCCACTGCACTCCAGCCTGGGCGACAGAGTGAGACCCTGTCTCAAACAAAAAACAAACAAAAACAAAAACGTGGGAAGGAGAGGGATAGAGTAGTAGGGCGTGAACTGTGGAAAACCGTAGTCAGTAGAAGGCACCCAGCATGTATTTATTTATTTATTCTGGCAATGAAATCTTGTTCTGTCGCCCAGGCTCACTGCAACCTCTGCCTCCTGGATTCAAGCGATTCTCCTGCCTCAGCCTCCTGAGTAGCTGGGACTACAGGCGCCCACCACTGTGCCTGGCTAATTGTTGTTATTTTAGTAGAGATGGGGTTTCACCATCTTGGCCAGGCTGATCTCGAACTCCTGACCTCGTGATCCACCTGCCTCGGCCTCCCAAAGTGCTGGAATCACAGGCAGGCACACAGCTTATTAATCGAGCTTCCTTTTGGCTTGGAAGTTAGGATGCCTTTTCTTCTTTTCCCCCGTAACTTTTTTTTTTTCCCTCCTTCTCCTTCTTTTCTTCCTTCTTCTTGTGCTTTTAGAAAGTTTGCTGGGTTTTGTAAATTCCATACAGTGAATATGGGTTACCTTTTAAGCAATGGAAATAAGTTTACTGAAGTGATGATGGCTACATCTTTGGCTTTGTGTGCACAGAGCGAAGGTCTCTGAGAACATCCTACTGAGACTTCAGAGGAGCTGTGTGATCCTGCCTTTGTGTCCCAGCCCACCCCTGACCCCACACAGGCCTGCCTAGAAGGAGCTGGGTTCTGCCTGTTTTCCACATTACCTCTGTGACATCGTATAATCACGCTGTTTATTGTGTTTTTGTTTGTTTGTTTGTTTTTTCACTAGGGAAATAACCGGGCTAGTTTCATAATACAGATGAGACCAGGCCTCGTGGTAGTGGGCGAGTGATTGAGGAGGGCCTGGAAGGGGTGGGTAGTCTGCCACCTCCCCTCCCAGGGAAGGGGGGAGATGTGTGGGCCCCTTGGGGATCCTGTCTGAAATGCTTAATTACCCTCTAGGGATCTGTCCTTAACTATAGATGATTCCTCACCATATTGTTTGTGGTTACCCTGCCTATAGATTATTAAATAACCTTGTCTCTTATTTATGGCCATTACACACAGGAAGACTAAGCTACTGATAGGCCAGACTATTAACCTATTATATCTTCTGTGCAATTTACATTCTCAAACATTTCTATCTTCAACCTGTATCTTATTTAGTTTCTAGAACATATGCAAGTTTTGCATTGTATCTGACAGCATGAACATTCTCTAAACTAATTCTTAATGGACTGTTTCATTCTTAGATTAGGGACAGCTTGGGCCATTCACAAGCTGGAGGAGAAGAATTTCAGATGAAGTTCAGTTAGTACATGTAGAAGAATTGAGGAAAATAGAAAATCACCGTCAGAACATCATAATAATGATTGCTGTAGGTGAGATCTGATACTGGGTGCTGAAATTAGTCAATGAGAAAGGAGAAACAAGATATTTGAATAGTCTCAAAGTATCTTTCCAAGTATAAATGTTTATTACTTATGAAAAGAAAATAGTAAGTTTAGAGTGAAGGAAACTGGCAAACACTGAGTGCTCAAGGTCAACATCAGCAAGGATAAACGTACCCGTACGTGGTACCGCAGGGCACGACGCACTGAGTGGGCACCCTGCCTCTGTGGTGTTCTTTCCACTAACGCATAAACTTGCTGTAATTCTCATAAGACACTGCACAAACCCAAATCAAAGGACATTCTGCAAAACACTGGACCAGCAGGTTTCAAGAGTGTCAAGGCTCTGAAAGGCAAGGAGGGACTTCAGACCTGACATGGCATGGGGGGCACTGGGGAGACGGGACAGCTAAACACACCACCGGCTCCTAGATGGGATCCTGGAACAGAAAAGGGACATTATTCAGAAAAACTGGTGAAATTCAAATAATGTCTGTAGTTCAGGTAATAGGAAAATGCCAATTTAATTTCTTAGTTTTGATTACTGTCCTGCAGCTGTCAGATGTAAACACTGGAGAAGGTGGGTTAAGGAGAGTCGACAGGAACTCTAGTGGTTTTACAACTCTTCCTCACATTTAGTATTATTTAAAAGTAAGAAGTTTACGGAAACCTTTATGGGTATGTGCACCCTTTTAATTGACATTCAGTTTTGCTATTGTTTACACAGTGAGGCTTAATCTGCATTAATGGATGGAAACACAGCATGTAAGGAGTCCAGAATGACAGATAATGGCCTACACTGGACTTTGAAATATGTTGTGTATACATTTCTCCTCCTTCCTCAGATGTGCCTTGTGATTAGGCTAACAAACTGAGAGATAAGGCCAGCCAGGTTAGATGCGGGCAGGAAATTCATAAAACTGATTATTTCTGGGGAAACTGAAAGCTCTGTTTGTAAAAGGCTAGCTTGATTTTAGTGGATGGCTTTTTGTTAGTAGGAAGCGGAGGTTCAGGGCAAAATGCAGGAATGGGTTTTTAGGGTACAGTGGCTGCCCCTGCAGTTGGAGGTCCATGGGGTGCATTCTCATGGCCACTAGAGAAGATGGCAGTTAGTCATTATAAGTATCGATATGGGCCGGGTGTGGCGGCTTACACCTGTAATCCCAGTACTTTGGGAGACTGAGGCGGGTGGATTGCTTCAGTCCAGGAGTTTAAGACCAGCCTGGGCAACATAACAAAACCCTGTCTCTACTAAAAATAAAAAATTTTGCCAGGTGTTGTGGCGTGCACCTATAGTCCCAGCTACTTGGGAAGCTGAGGTAGGAGGACCACTTGAGTCCGGGAGGTGGAGGTTGCAGTGAGCTGAGATTGCGTCACTGCACTCCAGCCTGGGTGACAGAACCAGACCCTGTCTCAGAAAAAAAACAAACACACAAACAACTAAATAAGTGCCTCTGTAGAGTCCTATGAGCAAAATCATCTTTTGTTAATGCCCTTATCTCATGGTTTTGCCGTAAGTGCTCAACAAATGCTTGAACAAAGCATTTGCTATTAGACTAATATGTTACTACTTCCAAGTATTTTACTTGGATACCGATATGGTTTGGCTGTGTCCTCACCCAAATCTCATCTTGAATTGTAGTTTCCATAATTCCCACATGTCGTGAGAGGGACCCAGTGGGAGGTAACTGAATCACAGGGATGGGTCTTTCGCATGCTGTTCTCATGGTAATGAGTAAGTCTCACGCGATCTGATGGTTTTACAAAGGGCAGTTCCCCTGCACACGCTCTCTTGCCTGCCACCAGGTAAGACGTGACTTATCTCCTCATTCACCTTCAGCCATGATTGTGAGGCCTCCCCAGCCGTGTGGAACTGAGTCCACTAAACCTCTTTCCTTTATAAATTACCCAGTCCCTGTTATGTGTTTATTAGCTGTGTGAGAACAGACGAATACAGATACTTTTGTTGAAATTGCCCTTATGCGACCCAACCCAGTAGTCTGCACCCAAGTTCTTGTTTGTTTCTTTGAGACAGAGTCTTACTCTGTTTTCCAGGCTGGAGTGCAGTGGGGCAATCATGGCTCACTGTAGCCTTGACCTCCTGGGCTCAAGCAGTCCTCCCACCCCAGCCTCTTGAGTAGCTGGGGTTACAGGTGCACATCACCAGTGCCCAGCTAATTGAAAAAATTGTTCAGTAGAGATAGGGTCTTAGTGTGCTGCCCAGGCTGGTCTCAAACTCCTGGACTCAAGTGATCTTCCCACGTCAGCCTCCCAAGCGTTGGGATTACAGGCATGAGCCGTCACACCTGGCCTGCACTGAGTTCTTAAGTTAGTGTTTGCTCTGGGCAATTCCCTAGCTCTTTGACAGTTGTCAGATCAGTGACATGACTTTGCCTCAGTTACTACATTGTCTGCTACTTCCTCATACATAATCTCTGGCCCCATCACACTGCCTGATGTTCCTAGAGCATGGCATGTCCTGTACACCCAGCCTCTGTTCTTTCCAGCTCTTTAAGTATCTTATCTTTCTTTTCTCTCTGAAAAATTTCTGCTCATTTTCAGCACTCAGGTCAGCTAATATCTGCCCTATAAAGAAGTATTATCATAAGATTCCATATTTCTCTATTATAACATTTATCATGGTGTTTCTGTTTGAATGAATTAGATTCATTCACTCCTCTCTCATCCATTCATATGATATTGATTGAGGGCCTACTATGGGACAGGAGGAACCAGAGAGGCAGCAGTGAAGGTTCAGGCAGGATTCCTGACTTTATGGGCCTCCACTCCAACAGGGCAGGTGGACTTAACTAGCTACGTAATTACGGTGGTGAGAAAAGGATTTGTTTGCCTATTAGCATTTCTAGATTATGAGCTTTTGGAGGGCATGGATTTTTGTCTTCCTTGGTTTTGTAGCCCTAGTGTCTTAGAATAGCACCTGGCAGCCAGTAGGCGCTCCGTGAGTGAACGAATGAGCTGAGCACTTAACGTACCAATTTGTCCATGATCTTATGGACGATCGCTTTGCTCCCAGCAGCTTCTCAGATTGTTATTGATCTGTGACTGAGCGGAGAAGTTCGTAGTCGAAGGTGCTTCCTTCTCCTGGTGCGTGGCGAGGGCAGCACGTGTGCTATCGCAACAGGTCACAGCGAGGCTGCGTATCAGTCAGGATTCTTCTTGCAGGCAACAGCCACCACCAGCAGGAAGGGCTCCTCCTGAGCCTTGCTGTCTTCTCCTGTTTCCAGCGCCACGTCAAGCCCAGGACAGCGCTTTGGGTGGAGCTTGGGTCACGTGACCGTGCCTGGCTGTAAGGAAGGTTGGAATCCAGTGCTGTGCTCATACGTGTGTTTTCTGTTGCGAAGGTGCTCCCCTTCCCATAGACCCACCAGGTGGGGAGGGAAGGAGGTTTCAGTGCTCGGCCAGAAATATCTCTGTACATGTTCACTGCTCACTGAAATGCAATTGGTCGACTGTTCGTAAATTCCAGCTATTTTGTGTTTAAGCGATAGAGAATTCTGACAAAGTAAATGTGAGCTTCTGCAGAAGTTTCTATCACCGTATTTTTAAACATGCGTCAATTATCTTTGTCAACTGAACTGCTCCGTTTAAGCCCATCTCTAGTGTGGTCAATCAAGGCCTCAGGTCTGTGACCAGGCACTTGCAGTGATTTTTCAAGAACACTGTATTTCACAGAAACAGCCTGGTAGAATGTGATTTGGGAAAACGGACAGTGTCTTCAGTGGAGTACAGAAATTACGTCTTTAAACATCTGGGAATTCTATTCAGTCATTCAGTCAACTGTCAACATGTGCTGGATGTCCAGTGTTTGCAGGGACCTAACGCTTGCTGTGTAGTAATTTGCATTCTTTAGTAAGTTCTTCCAAGAGTTTTATATCTTCTTTCTTTCTTTTTTTTTTTTTTTTTTTTTGAGACAGAGTCTCGCTCTGTAGCCCAGGCTGGAGTGCAGTGGCCGGATCTCGGTTCACTGCAAGCTCCGCCTCCCGGGTTCCCGCCATTCTCCTGCCTCAGCCTCCCGAGTAACTGGGACCACAGGCGCCGCCACCTCGCCCGGCTAGTTTTTTGTAGTTTTAGTGGAGACGGGGTTTCACCGTGTTAGCCAGGATGGTCTCGATCTCCTGACCTCGTGATCCACCTGTCTTGGCCTCCCAAAGTGCTGGGATTACAGGCTTGAGCCACTGCGCCCGGCTATATATCTTCTTTCTGGGAGAGAGTATGGTTGGGCTGGCCGGGGTGGCGCACGCCTGTAATCTCAGCGACTGTGGGAAGCTGAGGCAGAGGAGTGCTTGAGCCCAGGAGTAGGAGTGCAGCAACATAGAGAAACTCCAGCCCTAAAAAAAAGTTTTTTTCATCACTGGGAAAAGGAATAGTTATAAGAGAGCACCTGCATTTCTGCCCGTACCTGAGGTTTTCTCGTCTGTGATCGTTACGTAAATGGAGAGTGTTGCTCTGGTGGCGTGCTAGACGTATTTTCGCAAACCAGAGGTGCACTATAGTCTGCCATGCTTTGTTCTAAAATTTCTACTGGAGGTCTACCTCACGTCTCGTTTTGTGCCAGGCACAAACGAAATCCAGAGATGAACATGTTGGGGTGCCTGCCTTAGTAGACAGGACTCTCGGTTGAAGGGACAGCAGGTGGGCTTTGGGGCCAAGCATCCTTGGGAGACGTCGTCATCCCCACCATTGCTTGACTTTGTTGCTTTGGGCAAGTCGGATGACCTCTTGGAGCCCGTTTCGTCCTTGTAGGGTGGGGTTACTGATACCCGCCTCATTGCACTGAATGGGCCGATGAACGCACAGTCCAGTACCTTCCTCATGCAGTCAGAATCTCTGTTGTCACTGTCACTTGGAGGCCAGAGGACAGGCAGGACCCAGACGCTGGTGTGCATTTGATGCCAGGCTGTGGAATCATGTTTCCATTTTCTAATTACACAATTAACTGCGGAATATGCTAAAGTCCCCCATTGTCACAAATTACAGTTTCTTACTTACTTCTGCATTTCTGTCTTTGCTGCAGCCCAGCAGGAGGTCCATTAAACCAAAAGGCTTCATTATCTCCTCAGGACAGGGATGGGGAGGCGGGAGGCTGTGGCTTGCAGGCACCTGCCCTTGCTGTCCCCAGCAGGAAAGGGTGGGGAGCTCAAGAAGGAGGAGCCCACACGCCCTTCTGTCCTTGGACTGTGTAGAGCTTCTTAGGGTGGCTTCATTATTTGCCATGCAGTAAACTGCCTGATTATCAGACACATCTATATGCCAAGAGAAGTATTAAAACAGACTCTTTGCAAAGCCTATCGAAGGGTTTTTTGGGCAACCACTCTTGCTACTGTTTTCATGCACGACCTTGGATAATTGAAATTTGTCTGTGGTTCAGACTGGAGATGGCCAGTGTTCACAGAGACCTAAAGATTGCTGTGTGGTCATTTGCTTCTTTAGTAAGTGTTTCCAAGTGTTTTATATCATCTTTCTGTGAGAGTACGGCGGGACTGGGGGCGGTGGTGGTCCACGCCTATAATCTCAGCTACTCTGGGAGGCTGGTTGGGGGGCATCTGTTGCCTGGAGGTCTCTCTAATAATTCAACACAGGGCCCTGAGCCCCAGAAATGCTGGCTTATTCCTCTTGAGTTTCTGGCTCAGTGAAGGGATTATTCAGGTTTCCAAAACACACAGTCTCTTGTGACCTGAGAAAGGTCTCTGATTTGCATTTGCTCATTACGCTGGGTAATAGACTGGAAGTATGACCTTTCTCCAGTTAACGATCCTTCCCCACAGACAGGGCTTGCGTGCCTGTGTCTGCAGCACGTGGTGCGCCTGAGCTGATGATGCAGCTCTTCTGAACAGCTGCGGGGGCCGCCCCGAGGCCACGGCCCCGGCCACTCCAGGGTGGGTGTGGGGTGGGAGGTGTACTTCCCATCGAAGGAAGTCTCGATGTAGAGGCCGACTTGTCTCCCCTGTGGTTAGGGCTGTCTGAGGAGCCGCTCTTGTTTCCAAGGGTTGCAGGTACGTAGTGTACTGAGGGGATTAATACACAACGTGGATGGCACCTCCAGTTTACTAGAGGGGCAAATCTCACCCCCACCAAGGACGGGCCCTTGCAAACCCTCGCAGTTCACCGTATCCATCTTTCCCACTGGATTCCAGTTCTGCAAGGAAGAGCCGAGGCCTGGAGCCAGGGCCACATTGCCTGGTGTCCAGCCCAGCAGGCCTCGGGGTGGGTGGGGAGCCTGGGCTGCCTGGAGGGGTGCTCCCTCATGCCCCTGTACCCCACGTGGCTCCTTCCTTGAAGCTGTGTCTCAGTCCCAGGGGAGAGCCTTCCAGGATGGAGGTAGAGAGGAGGGGAATGTGCGTGCCTCTGGCTTCATCTCTGCAGTGTCTTGCCTCATAGGAGAGCTTTGGTGTGGGCTGGGCTGGCCAGTCAGCACAGTGCCCTGCAGGTCGCAGGACTGAGGGCAGGCTGACCAGACCTTCCATGAAGAGATGGGGCTGGTGGGGACACTGGAGTCCTCCCCGCTGCCGAGTCCCGCTGTGCCACGCGTGGGCTGTTCTGAACTGTGGCGAGTCATCGTCCTCAGTCTCCCTTTGGCGAAGTGGGCCCAGTCATGCCCAGGCGCACCTTTTGAGGGTTTCGTGTGTGCAGCTTTAAATGCAAATGCCCACGATTGCTGTGTTCTCCAGCCACGTGTGGGGTACCCAGACTTCTTCCAGTTCTTGCCTCTCTTTTAAGTGGTTTGCGTGAGATTCTGCAAGCACTGTCACCTTTTGAAACCCTGAGTTTTGTTTCCAGTTTCCTTTTCCAACAATAACAGGAACTTTGCGTTTAGTGGTTGGTGGTTCCACCTTCACTAATGGGTTCGTTCTCTCTCTGGGCACGTGAGCAGGGCTCAGGATCACATCTTTGCCGTGGAGACACTCGATGAAAACAGGCTTCAGCAGAGAACACGGTTTGAATTATGTGTCTGCTTCTGACGTCTGTGTTTCTTGGTATGATGCTGGCACCTTAAAACATTTTTGCCCGTGTCTAGTAATACAGGAATTCATTCACTCATTTATTTATTCCACAAAATTTTCTTTGCTATTTGCAAAAATGTTATTTGCTATAGCAAATAAAAGCTATGCTCTATGCGATGGAGGACACAGGTATGAACTATACACGATTAATTCCTTTACAAAACTCTTAATAAAGAGAAAAAATTTACGAAAATAGAAGGTATCATTAATAATTATAGCATACACTTACATAACATTCTCTGTCCCACACTATTCTTGGCGCTTTCTATTTATATTATTTCAATTAATCCTCATAGCAACCTGTGAGGTAGGTGCTATTTCTGTCTCCTTTTTATAGCTAAGGGAACTGAACCACAGACAGGTTAAGTGGCTTGCCCAGGATTGCACAGCCAGTAAGTAGTAGAGCCAGCTTCGAAATCCAGGCGGTCTTGCAGCAGTATCCACTCTTAATCACCTGTGCTACACTGCCTTGGAAAGCAATTGTTATATTAGAAAAGTGAAGGCAGGTAATCCTGTGGGGAATGGCTTGTAGCTTGAGAGGTTCCAGAGTTCACATCTCACGGCAGTAGGGATACACCCAGCCAAAGTCTGAAAGTTAGAAACATTATTTTAAGAAATGTGTTTGCACGAGTCGATTCCTTCTCTTTCAGGTTTCTCTGCCATCATTCACAGGACTCATACAAACACTCAATGCAAAAGTTAGGTCTTAAGGAAAACCGCGTGATTTGTTTCACTTTGGTGTGGTGGTCTAAACCTCTCTGTTTATTTGCCAACGGAGCAATGCTTTATTAGTTTGCTGTTTTTCAAACTACATAATCATGCTCCCTTACAGTGGCCTGGAGATGTCAATATTCCTTTTGCTCAATCAGTGTATTGTAGGTAAATGTGTGTGTGTGTGTGTTGTGTGTGTGTGTGTGGTTTGTGTGTTTCCTGTTATCTACTGTCTTTGCTATATACATTTTGCGATATGCAAACCCCGATAACCACTGGGCACAAGTCTCTATTGGTAGACACCGCTTATCCACGGGGGAAGTGGGGACTGGAGGTGGGAGCCTTCCCCACCAGCATGGCTCATATCTCGTTTGAGGAGCTGACAGTGCTGGAGGCTGGGCTGTTTAAGGCGCTCGGCAGCGCTGCACCCACACTGGGCCCTGGGGCTTCCTCTTCCCACCCGCCCTCTGAGGCCCTCCCAGGCTGGCTCCTTTCTCCCTCTGTGGCTTCCTCCTCAACGAGGCCTTCTTCCAACTCGCAACTCAACCCTGGTTGTGCCAGGAGTGAACTCCTCTACGCCCCCTCCACCTGGGCAGGGCTCTGCACTGCCGCCCCTGCTGGTCACTTGCCTTCAGGGCCTGGCTGGGCACCATCCTTATAGGGAGCCTCTCGTGGCACCAGGGACCCAAAGTCCTGGTGCTTTGCTCTGCCTCCCCCTGAGAATTGCACGTTCATCCCACTGGGTCCGGCCCGAGCCAAGCCTCTTTCAGGTCGTTCTTCCTGCCGGATGGACCCTTAAAGCTGCATCTCCTGTTGCTGCCCTGGAGCCTCCGGCTGTGTTTTCTGTGTCTCCAGCCTCGCTGCTGGTGGCTTCTGGATCTTTATGCCGTTGCGGACCCTGTAGCCACAGGCAGCCCTTGGGTTTTACGTGTTCAGCTTTCAACCAACCTGCACTTTGGCACGTTGCATGTTGTGACACACAAACCGTTTTTGGTGTGCCAAGTTCAAAGTTTTGAACAACAGCTGATGAACAAATATTTTGAGCTATGATTTGCTGGCACTGCTTGCAAGTTTGGTTTCTGAAGCATTTATTTATTCAGTCTGCGTTCCTTCCGAAATATTTGCGAGTGCCTATTGAGATCCAAGCATTGCTCCAGAGAACAGAAGCTAAGCCACCACACCCGGTTCCGACCCTCGGGGCGCTTTCAGCCCAGCCTCACCTCCTTTAAAACCTTTGTGCATTAGGGACCAAAAACCAGGAAATAGAGAATTTGTATAAATGAATACATAGATGATTGAATTTAGTGGTGGCTTTGGTTCAAGGACACCGAATACTTCTTCATGTACTTTTGTCACTGATGATCAAAACTTTCAGTAAGTGCTTCAGTTGAATGTATTTTATTGGGTTTACAAATGACCTTAGGGCTATATTTATAGAATCATTAAGGGTCTGAAGGAGTTCCTTAAATTTTTAGTTATACTTTGCTGCATTTTATTGGGAGCATTATTTGCTGTAATGGTATCTGTGCACTCGGGGATCCACATAGGTTCTGGGACAAGGACGTCTGTACATAGACCTACAACAGAGGTATGTTCATTAATGTTAGTTTTTGTGTCATTTTACAACATATTGTGTCATATAAATGATGATCCAAAAAGGCAAGCAATGCATTTGGAAGTCATCAAGCCATGCTTTTGGATCATGATTAGGTCCAAACTTTTGCAGATCTGATATCTATCTTGGAGATTTTTATTTTACTTATTTTTTAGGGACCATCTTGCTCCTTTGCCCAGGCTTCAGGAGGCTGGAGTGCAGTGGTACAATCATAGCTCACCGGAATCTGAGAGTCTTTTAAGTTCTTTACATGAATGATTTAATTTTATTGTTAAAATATCCACACAAATAGAGACTGTTATTATCTGCCATTTATAGGTATCCAGACTGTGACCCAGAAAGGTTAAGTCACTTTCCCAAGATCACACAGGTAATAAGTGGTTGCACCAGGATTCAAACCCGGGCAGTCTTATTCTAGTGCCACCATGTTATGGCCGCTCCCTCCTTTGCACCTGAAATTTCTCAGCTCTAAAAGAAGGGAGTTGGTTTATATAACCTGTAGGGTCTCTTCCAGCCTGACATTCTGTGGTCTCTGAGGTGTTAGCGGTAAAAGACTGAATGCACCCTCACGTGCACATGTTCACGCACGCCGCCACAGACAGACGGCAGCCTGGTGGACTCCCCGGAAGGCTCGTAGCAGGAATAAATCACACGCGAGAGCTGTGGATGAGGAGGGACCCTCCGCACTGTTCTGCGGGCACCTTCAGGGGAGCAACACCTGTGTGTTGTTAACTGGCTACCGCATTTTGTGATTTATAACGGAAAAAAGTGACACCTACAATACTGAGAACCTTTTTGAAAGGGGGGTTCTCAGGACACAGCCTAGCAGAGCACAGAGTGTCTTCACATCTCAATTTTTCACAAAAATAAAGCACGTGGGTCTTAATTGAAGATGGGCTTCATGAAAAGCATATCTGAGGTTGGTGGCAGATTTGGGAAAGTGCCCCAAAATATTTATTATAAACAAATAATCAACAGATATAAACAGTGGATTATGAATTAGAAATTGCTTGTGTTAGATTGTTCAGAATATCAAACACGACACTGATGTTGTTGCTCCTGAAACCTCACTCTAAGATAAGCAATAAGGGTGAGATTATAAGAAGGAAATTACATAATCATAGAACATAAAATAACATCGCCACCAATAAAAGATGCCAGCAGTGAGTAACAGCCCCTGTCTAGCCCCATCTCTGCCAACTCCCACTCCGAGTGTTCTGTGGGCGTTCCCTCCCTGCCTGACCTCTGGAAGGGATTTTACTGCCATTTTACGCGTAAGGAAAACACAGCTTCAATATATGACCCAGTCTAGCACTTTATTTTCTAGTGGAGTCAGGGTTTAAACTGCAGATTCTCAGCACTGAACCCTGCTGTTCATCCTGCTGGAAGAAGTTCAAGGTAAAACTTTACTCGGCCTTTGGGGCCCAAGTGCAGAGCTTCCATGCGTGAGCATAGAACACAGTGGTCCCTGGTGGGCCCTGAATCCCTGCTCCCTGGGCTTCACAGAGGGTAACAGACGACCACGGAATACTCACTTCAGAATGGTCGCGACACTGCAGAAGCCGTTAGTCCCATTCGCTGGTGCTGGAAGGCACCTCAGGACTCAGCGTCTCAGTGTACGAGGAGCCTCGGACAGCCTGGGGAGACTCAGGCCATCAAGGTGCCCTCATGCAAGAAGCTGCAGTGATGGGATGGGGAAGCCGCTAAGTCGTCTCCTTGTACAGAGAAAGGCACGCCAGGGGCACTGAGCAACATAGTCACGGCTCCTTAAAAGCAGAGGGAACGTCCTTCCGCGCTGCACACCCTTTCTGCAGTCTCTGCGAGGGAGAGCCCTGCAGGGCGCGTGTCCCCCAGGCTGCCGGTTCCAGGCCTGGCTGCCTGTGTCGGGGTGTCTGTGGGCGCTTGGTTCTGGGCTTATGTGGGAAATACTTTTGTATAGTTTGACTCTTATTTCCAGATCATTCGTGTCCTGGGCTGTGTGGGATCCAGTGGTAGGCAAGGAAGGGGTGTGGAATTAGGAGGCCTGCCTGGCTTCCACCCCTCTCCCTGGGTCTGCGGAGGCTGCAGCTCCATCAGGCCATCACCTGGACACCACAGCTGGGTGTGCCAGGGGGGGAGGCGAGCTTGCAGGGAGGCCCCCCAGCCCTTCTCCAGGTGACCTGCGCTCATTTCCGTTTCTGAATCCCCACATCCTCCTCGAAGGCCCTGGCGGCTGCTGCGTCCAGTCCCATCGCTGCCCTGCCTGGGAGTCCTCAGGGTTCCCCGGGTCTCCCTAGGCAACTGGTGGCTGAGAATAGAAGCTTCTGGCCTTCACGTGTTGGAAGGCACCCGTGGCTGCCCCTCGCTTCTGCCTCACTGCGTTTTGTAGACATTCTTCTGAGTTCCCTCCCCAGCACCCATCCGCCCTGTTGCTTCCCTAAGTGCTGTTTGTAGAATTAAAAGATACTGTGGACACTTAGAGGAGGCAGAAATACAGGTTTTCCTACAAACTGGGTCACCTGCAGGAAAAACGTGCCCTTCAGAGTGCAAGAAAGCCGGGCTGGGGGAGGGGGCTGGGGCTGGGCTGGGCAGGAGTCCTCGCTGCACCTGCAGCCTTGGGGTCCCCACCGCACCTGTGCTGCAGTCATTGACTCCTTAGACCTGTGCCTAGGCTCCAGCCGAAGGGCTGCGCCGTGCTTCTGACGCTCACTATACACCAGATACGGAATTCCCCCGGGGAGGAGCTCTGTTTCAAACATGTGAATTTCTGTTGTGATGAATCAGTCACCGTTTATCGAAGCATTACTGAATTAATAGCAATTTTTGGCCAATATGTATTTCTCAGATTCATTCCATTATTGTGCTTTTGTCACTGAACATTCATGATTATGGAGCAAGTAGCTCAGTGCACATGTCACATGGGCTCACACTGTGGGAGGTCGCAGCTGTGGGGAGACGACTAGACAGAGGGAGATGGTGATGGGAGCCTCATCCCCAAATCCAGAGAAATGCTCTGTCTAGTCTCAGTAAGCCTTACTCACTGCCGTTTGCAAATAAAGAGAGCTATTCCTGCAAATCTATGCTTGTTAAAAACCAGTAAGCCCAGGTGCAGTTGCTTATGCCCATAATCCCTGCACTTTGGGAGGTGAAGGTGGGAGGATCACTTGAGGCCAGGAGTTCAAGACCAGCCTAGGCAACATATTGAGACCCCCGTCTCTACCAAAAGAAAAAAAGAAAAAAGCCGAGTGTGATGCCCTGTGCCTGTAGTCCCAGCTACTCGGGAGGCTGAGGTGGGAGGATGGCTTGAGCCCAGGAGTTGGAGGCTGCAGTGAGCCATGATGACATCACTGCACTCCAGCCTGAGTGACAGAGTGAGACTGTGTCTCAAAAAACAAAACCAAGCCAACACCATCACCAAATTTAAAACTGTACTTTCTGCTTTCTGTTGATCTCTCTTCCTATCTCCAGCAACAGATCTGTTTTTTCCTCTTCTGTCTCAGCAAGCCTTGCTCCAGCCTTCATAGTGCAAAGAGCACGTTAGCGTGGTTAGGCACAGCGGCCTAGGAACCACGGGTCCAATCTCCTGTGTCATTTGCTGTGCCAGGCTGTGGCTGTAGCCGCTTGCCACTCAACCTTGGTGACATGCTCTCCATCAAGCAGAGGCTGAAAGCTGGTGTCAGGAAGGAGTGTGGCACTGGAGCTGGTGTCGGGAAGGAGTGTGGCACTGGAGCTGGTGTCGGGAAGGAGTGTGGCACTGGAGCTGGTGTCGGGAAGGAGTGTGGCACTGGAGCTGGTGTCGGGAACGAGTGTGGCACTGGAGCTGGTAGCAGCTCCCTGGGGAGTCTGACAGGCTCTGGGTTAATCCTGGCAGGCCTCTCAAGCTGGGCACAATTTAACCTACACTGAGCCTTGATAAGTGAATGCCTGGTGTCCAGAATCATTTACTGTATTTCATTAATATTGGTGTAATCATGATGGGCCACTGCTTCTAGAGAACTCTGAACAGTTTTGGCCTTTAGAGGAAACAAGTTTCTAATTTTAAGACTAAAGAAGGCCAGGCATGGTGGGTTGGCCAGGCGTGATGGCTCATGCCTGTAATCCCAGCACTTTGGGAGGCCAAGGAGGGCAGATCACCTGAGGTTGGGGATTTGAGACCAGCCAGACTCTTTAGTAGAAGCTGTGTCTCTACTAAAAATACAAAACTTAGCCAGGCATGGTGACGAGCTCCTGTAATCCCAGCTACTCAGGAAGCTGAGGCAAGAGAATCTCTTGAACCCGGGAGGCAGAGGTTGCAGTAAACCAAGATTGCGCCGCTGCACTCCAACCTGGGTGACAGAGCAAGACTCTGTCTCAAAAAAAAGACTAAAGAAGAGCCCCATTGACTACATTTCTCATTGAGCTGTGTCTTGAGCGTCTTCCAGCACCGCACCTGGGAGGGCTGAGTCCACGAGGCGCTCGTGCTCACTCACTCTTCATCTGTGCTTCTAGCTGCTGACCTCCGGAGTGAGTTTTTCTGATCCTTGGCTGCTCCCCATGTCTGCACCTGAAGAGTCATAGAAAGCCCTGTTCACATGTTGCCTTCACACTTGTCCTTTGTGTCATGGGCAACCTGTGTTCATTGAAATTTTATGATTTCTTTATATCACATGGGTATGATTTTCACTGTACAAGAAACTTATATACTTAAAACATCTTCCAGTGTTAGGCTCGGTGTGATGGCTTATGTCTGTACTCCCAGCACTTTGGGAGACCAAGGCAGGTGGATCACCTGAGGTCAGGAGTTTGCGGCCAGCCTGACCAATATGATGAAACCCCGTCTTTACTAAAAATACAAAAATCATGTGCCTGTAATCCTAGCTTCTCAGGAGGCTGAGACAGGAGAATCGCTTGAACCTGGGAGGTGGAGGTTGCAATGAGCCAAGATCACAGCACTGCACTCCAGCCTGGGTGATGAGAATGAAACTCCATCTCAGAAGAAAAAAATCTTCCAGTGTTTTATTGGCTCCTGATTTGGATACTTAGTGGAGAGAGGCAGACATACTGGTTTGTGTGATTTATACAGCTTTAATATTTAATGGCTTAACACAGACGAATGAGCCCTCTGGTTCAAGATGAAGCCGGAGGAGCAAAGCGTGTGCCGCTTCTTGTCCATCTTCCTCTTTAGCTTGTGCATCTGTGTGGACAGCTGTGGCAGGAGCACAGATATCAGGTACAAGTGAAAGAGACGAAACTCAACCCCAGAGTGCGCTGACCTCTCTTCCCCTCCCTCTAGTGCATTTGAGTCCATTTAAGTTGAAGCAACTATTAGCCACCAACTGTGCTAGCCCCTGGGGATGCAAAGATAATGACGTGGGTGAGACAAAGAGACAAGCAGTGACAGCAAGGTGATTAGCACGGTGTTGGGGATGCACGGGTTGCCATGGGAACATGGGAGCGGTGGTGCTCGGTTCCCGGATGGGGATGGGAATACCGGGGAAGGCTTCACAGTCTTGGTGGAGGGTTTTCTGTTTTTGTTCTTTGCTAAAAGCTCAGTAGGCATTTGTCAGGCAAGGGAAGGAGGAGCAGGTCATTCTAGGCAGGAGGAACCACGTACATGAAGGTGCAGTGATGGGAAACCATGGTGTGCCTGAGAGGCGTGTTGGCCCCCAGGAGGATGTGTAGGATTTAGGAAGGACTGGGGCAGATGCTCAGGACCACATGGCGAAGGCCGCGTATGCCTCGCTAATACGGACTGTGTCCTGGAAGTGATGGAATCTACGGAAAGATTTGAGGTCAGTGACATGACATTTATCATCCAGAAGTAACACTTTACTTAACAGAATAAACTTTCATTCATTCAGCAAATATTTTTGAGACTGTATTACAGGCCAGACACTGTTCTGGGACCCAGGGAAATAACAGAAATAAACAATACTGTGAACGTTCTTTGCATTCAGGAGAACTTAACATTCCAGCGATTGAAGGCAGTACATAAAATGAAAGTTAATTATATGATTTATTGATTTATTTGCTTTTGCTTCATTTGAAGGTGGTAAGCGTTATAAGAAAAAAATAAAGCAAGGAACATAAGTCCTGGACATGGGAGTGGAGAAGGCCCCGTTTATCAATAGGTAGCTTTGTTATACTTAAATATAAAGAAAACTTGCTTTCGTTTATATTTTTAAGAATTTATTTTCAGTGTGCATTTTGGGACTAAGCTTCTGGGTTACATTTGCCTCATTCATGCCAGTCGATCTTGCTGTTTTATGCACGTTTCCACAGAGGTAGTATTGAGAAAACCTGGACTGGCTGTGGAGCAGAATTAAAGCTCAGCCGTCAGCCTACTGGGGCACGTCCTTCCTCCAGGAAGGTGGAGGGATATGACACGTCCAGATAAGAGCTGTGGTCAGAGGAGGAGGTGGTTGGTCCAGGTAGACGTGGCCGTCCCTTCTCTCTTTAATGACGACCGAATGAGACAGAGCAGAGCCGGCCTCAGCAGGAGTGTTCAGGCTGGACTGAGGACCAGTGTGAGTTTTCCATGCTGGGCTCGACGGCCCGGGGAGGCGCAGCTGCATCGTTCTCATCCTGTGCTTCCCGAGGTCGAGGCTCTGACACCGTCCTGCTGTTCGTCTGGCTGACCTGGGTCCGGCGATGGCATCAATGAATGAGTCCGTGGGTGGGGCCTGGGTGGTGTGTGAGGTTTGTCTGTCTGGGGAAGGGGTGGGGACAGAAGGGAGGCCCAGGTGGGGGGTGAGGGTGAATCGCACCTGTGAGAGGGAGGCCGAGATTCCCCGAGGGCAGGACGGTGCACCGCAGTGACCGTGTGGTAGAGATCTGGGGACGGATGGCCCGTGGCGGCAGGGTCTGCAGAGCCCCTGGGTGCTGGGCCGTCAGGCCACACCGCACCAGATGAAACCGGCTCTGAGCAGGACACGCCCTCGGGGAAGAACTGAACAGACAGACAGAGTCGTTGTGAATTTTGGAAGGTAGGGGGTTTTATCAGCCAGTGTTCCATTGAGGACGACGGGTTTTAAGCCCCTGGTCCTATTTGTTGATCACGTTATTTTGAAGTCTCCCAAGTCTACTAAAAATATTCTCTTTTTGATTATTGGGGAGACAGGCAAAGGAACTTAGGAAATCCTTCACTGGCACATAGTACTATAACGAAGTTCTTTATGAAAGGCCTGGAATGGGCACGTTCAGTCAAAAACTATTTTGTCTTTTCAGAGCCTGGAGTTCTGGCCTGGCACAGGTTGTCAGAAATAGGTAGTTTTTCCTAATAAAGCCGTAACTTTGAGGGCAGGTGAGCGGTTCCCATCTCTCCTGCCCAGTCACAGGGCTGGTTCTAGGTCAGCCTGGAGCTCAGCTTCCTGCTGAGAACCCAGCAGCCCCACCTGTGCCTCCTCCTAGTGCAGCCTGGCGAACAGGGGAGTGCAGGCGATGGCTTGCCTCCCACTTTGACCCCAGCCTCGAGTGGGCTCAGTTACAGCAGCCAAAAGCCATTCTTTTGAGTACCAAGTCTCCATCTGGGAATGAAGAGACAGTTTAGTTCACCTTCCTCGTTTGGAACCAGGCACGTTCTCCGGCAGTGGAACATCCTACCGTCCATAAAAGAGACATGAAGACGCCGTCACTAAATTCTGGTGTGGGTTGGTTGAAGAATATGGGGAACGTGGGCGTTTATGAGCCTGCGCCCTTTGAGGTCAGTGAGGTTTGAGATCTCAGAAGGAAGGCCGGGCGCAGTGGCTCACGCCTGTAATCCTAGCACTTTGGGAGGCTGAGGCAGGTGGATCACGAGGTCAGCAGATGGAGATTATCCTGGCCAAAGGGTGAAACCCCGTCTCTACTAAGATACAAAGACAATGAGCAGGGCGAGGTGGCGGCACCTGTAATCCCAGCTACTCGGGAGGCCGAGGCAGGGGAATCGCGTGAACCCAGGGGGCGGAGCTTGTAGTGAGCCGAGATGGTGCCACTCACTCCAGCCTGGCAACAGAGCAAGACTATGTCTTAAAAAAGAGAGAGAGAGAGAGAGAGACAGAGACAGAAAAAGAAAGAAAGAAAGAAAGAAAGAAAGAAAGAAAGAAAGAAAGAAAGAAAGAAAATAAAAGAAAAAAGAGATCTCAGAAGGAAGATGTTTTCAAATTTCATAAAGTTGGGAAGGATTCTAGGCAGATGCCACGAGAAGCTCAGGGCAAGAAGGTGAGGCATTTTCACCCAAGTGGGAAAAAAGTAGGCAGCTGTGGCCCACCTGAGGGCAAGGCTGGGGACAGCCACACATGGGCTGGTAGAGTCCTGACTCTCCCTGGCTCTGAGCTGGTTGCAAATACTAGGAAATAAGACAGTTGGAGAACTCAGCACTAACCCAGTTCTCAGGTGCCGGAGGCGAGAAGGGAAGGAGCCGGCTGTTTCCTGAATCGACAGTCGAGGGCCTTAGCCAGACAATGCATTTTCTCTCCAAAACACACAGTGTTGCGCTGAGAGAGAACATTGTGATTTAGGAGCACAGCCAGATGACTGGGTAGGGACAGATGGAAAAAGCCTAGCTATTTATGACCTTGAGGACAGGAGAGAACGATTCCATAATTGAAGACCACAGGTAACTAAAACACCATGTGGCCAATAACTTTAACTCTGCCTTTAAAAATCTTTCACAATTTGCTAATAATATATTATTTCCTTCTTTTATCTCCTTCCTGCCTCATTTTCCATATATTTATTTCTAGTGAGGATATTTGCTCAGCTAAAGAAAATTTTCTTCATCCAAAGGTTCACCCATAGTTAATTGTGGTTCCTATAAGAACCTCTCCACAGCCTTTTACATCTATTCATTGATTTCTTTAATAATATTGAGTGATTGCTTACAATAATAATACTGATTGATTGCTGTCCACGTACGACACTCTGGGGACTCATTACTAAGACCAGGCAGACATACATCCCTGCCCTCGTGTAGTTTATGCTCTCATGGAGAAAAGAAGACAAGAAACATTATGTGTATATTTGACTATCATGTTGGATGGAAATATGAGTAGGAGAGAAGAGGGAAGCAGGAAAGGAAGTGGGAGGAGCCCGGAGTCTGGGAGGTGAGATGGGGAGCGGCTGGGAGGTGAGATGGGGAGCGGCTGGGAGGTGAGATGGGGAGCAGCGTGACGGAGGCCATGGTGATGGTGACGTTTGCACGAAGGCCTGATGGAAGTGAGGGAGTCGGCTGAGTAGGGGTCTCAGGAAAGCTCTGGGCAGAGGAGCAGCCGGTATGGATGAACTCTGTGTGCAGGGAGCAGCGAGGAGGCCGGGTACCCAGAGCTGACCTCGCGAGGGTGAGGGGAGGCTGGAGAGCTGGTGGGGGCCACGTCAGGGAGGGTCATGTCAAGTTCATTGTAAGGACTTGGGGTTTCACTCTGAGTAAAATGAAAGGTGTTGGAGAGACTGATCTGACTTCCATCTCAGCAGGAACATCCTGACTGCTGTCCTGTGAGTAAACCGTGCTGGAAGGACAGGGGAGGAGCCAGGAGATCACCGTGGGGAGGGGAGATGGTACCTTGGAGAAGGGCCGTGCTGGAAGGACAGGGGAGGAGCCAGGAGATCACCGTGGGGAGGGGAGATGGTACCTTGGAGAAGGGCCGTGCTGGAAGGACAGGGGAGGAGCCAGGAGATCACCGTGGGCGGGGGGGGGGCGGAGATGGTACCTTGGAGAAGGGTGACTGTAGTGAGGTGGTGGGAACGGGTCCATTTCCAGTGTGTTTCGGAAGTGGAGCCAACAGAGTGTGCGGACGGGTTGGGATGTAAGAGAAAGGAAGGGGTTATGGATGACTGCAGTGGCGTTTCTATCCGCAGTGTAGTTTCTGAGATGGGGAAGGCTACTGGGGGACTGACTTTGGGTGGGAAAATGAGGCGTTTGGCCTTGGACATCGTAAGTGGAGATGTCTGTTACACATTCCACACGGAGATGTTGAGCAAGTGACTGGAGGAATCTGGGGTCTCCACACGGAGATGTTGAACAAGTGACTGGAGGAATCTGGGGTCTGGGGCAAGGTGGAGCAGTCAGGGAATTGTGGGAGTTGTGAGTGTGAGACAGTGACTGCTAGAAATGGCAAAGGAGTGGCGTATGCAGAAAGAGAATGGGGCCAAGGGTGAGCTGGGGCGCTCGAAGGTTAAGAGGTCAGGGAGGGGAGGAGGAGCGGAGAGCTGTGGAGAGGAGTGCGGTGCCGTGTGTGTCGGGACATGGGAAGGATGCGGTTCCCTGTGGGAGGGAGCAGAGGTGTCAACTGGGGTCAGGTGAGATGCCGCCGAGTTAACCACGTGGGGGTCACTGGGGACCTGGCCAGGCGGCGCTGGTGCAGTGATGCAGCCCAAAGCCTGATTCAGATCTGTTTAGGGGAGAATCAGAAATTAGACTCAGCGAGTACAGAAAACTTTTTTGCAGCATTACACTGCAGGAGCAGAGAAATGGGCCGTGGGGCCCAGAGCATCTTCTTGTCAGACGGGAAGTTAGAGCATGTTGGCCTTCTCGTGGGAATGGCCCTGTGGAGCTGTTGTTGATATAATCAGTGTATGTCAAAATGTCCAGAATTCAGGAATCCATTTTTAAAGTTACCAGTCATCTGAATGTTCATTGGAATAATTCAGAGCAGGCGACAGAAGTACCAAAGAACTAATGTGGGATTTTATTCTTCAAAAGCCCTGTCTTAAAAATTTATAGAATCACTGATCGTAACAGTCAAAAGGACTCTGAGAACATAAGATTTTAGATGTGAGAATGCAAAGAGGCTTTCGGGCCTTTCAGCCAGGGGATGCCCTTGTCCAGTGAACCCTCCGCGGGAGGCCTCCCCTGCTGGAGACCCGCGCTGGCGCTCAGGGTTCCTGACCCAGCTCCCGCTCCTGCCGCAGATCGCGAGGCCCCACAGGAAGCGCTGAAGTCGTTCAGAGGAAAAATGAAAAGCTGCCGGTTTAGTCCGGGCACCTCATTTTATCATAGGAATCAGGCACCTCATTTTATCATAGGAATCTGGAGATGAGGAGTCTTGCCTGAGGATACGCCGAATATTGCGTGTAAGAGCTGGAGGGAGGCCGAGGTCCTGGGTCCTGGGTCTCGGGCGGTGGACTGTCCACTTCTCCCTTGCTGCCTGTGGCCGTGCTCCTTGCCCAGGCAGTGACGGGCTCTTGGTGGGTGGATGCGTGAATGAACGAGGGACTGACCTGAGGGGAAGAGCCTCCCAGCCCAGCCTTCGCTGCGCCTGAGAATAAATGCCGCCAGGCACTCCGTGGTCCCCGTTTTGGGGCCCGGGTTTCCGCTGTCAACACCTGTGATGTGCCTCTGTTGGTCCTGCCAGGTGGACATGGTCCTCACTGCCCACAGACCTCCCATGCGCGTGGGGCGACCTGGAGCTCCTGTCGGGCTTCATGACTGATGCTGCTTTCTCTGCAGAACAGTCATGAGAGGGTTATGCGAGGTTAGTCCTGATGAAGGTGTATTAAAAGCTTGGCACAGTTGAGTTTCCATCACATTCACGAAGTTTATTTAAACCCTGCAGATTGAGAGCCATGAACGGGCCTCAGCAAGGCATACAAGGCTCTTCACAACGGGGTGCCTCGGCCCCCAAAGTCTACCTACCACGTTGCAGACAGCAAGATCCTGAAACAAACGAGTTAGGGCCCCCGAGGGTGCCTTTTCTGTGTCTTCATCAGGGTGCTGGTTATGTAGGTGTTTTTCAACCTGCGTAGACTCATTGAACTGGACTTTCCGATACACATGCATATACATACACACATGCTGTGTTTCAGTCAAAATTTTTTTTTAAAAAATGAAGTATATTTGTCCTTGAACTCAAAATCCTTTAATGCCTCTGGTCTCACACAGAGTGAAAGCCACAGGCTGTCCAGAGACCCGCAGGCTCCACAGGCCCCCCAGCCCCCGGGCTGGCCTCACCTTCTCCACTGCGCTCCAGGATGTATCCCTGCCAAGCAGGCCCCTGCCACTCCGCGCTGATGGAGGGGCTCAGTACACATTTCTCCAAAGCAAAGGAAATGCGTCTGAAAGAGCATTATCCTCAGGAGAAAGGACTCATGTGTTGGGATCTCTGTTTAGATGATGCCATAGGGAATTAGGTACTTTATTGGTGCCTTTAAAATTATGAATTTTAATGGCTTTAGAGTTCTATAGACATTTGGTTTTTACAGAGATTTTCCCTGTTAAAATAGGGTTTTTATTGTCCCTGACTATAAAATCATATATAAAATCCACAAGAAACTTGAAAGTTATTGAGGTGACCCCAGCACCCCCAGAGAAAACCACTGTTGTGGATATACAGCGACATTGTTTCAAACTCTTCTTCCTGTGCGTTGTACTGACTGATATTTCTGTTCTCCCAAGAGTCTGAAAGGGGATGCTTACCTACTTTCAGTGCCGTTCTACGTAAGAAGTGAGGAAGAATGCCTGCTCGCATCTTACAGACAGAAAACCACAAAAGCAAATTCATTCGTTCACGGGTTATAAACGTAGACGAGAATTACTGTTATCCACCGTTTCAAGCCCTGAAGGACTTTTACGACTTTAAAATGCCGGGTGGTATTTTGATGGGAAGTTGTGCGATTTGTTCAAGCTGCTCTAAAGGGTGGTTGTGGGTCTGCAAGTCCAAAACCTGAGAGTACTTCGGACTTTTGAGAGCACGTCGTTGCGTTTTTCATTTAGGGTTCTCATAGAATTTGAGACCCATTAAAATCCTCTTTTCAGCACCATAATGGGAGCGATAAGCCATATCATAAAATGGATTGAGTTTTTAAACATTTTTTATTACTCTCTTTGACGGGAGGCCCTTCTCTGGTAATCTTATTACTTGGGCAGATTTCCTTTTATCATGTCATATTCATCTTTCTGAAGGACAACTATGGTTTCGGCAGCACCACTTAAGATAGGACTTTTATTAAATGCTTTGGGGGTAACTTATTTCATTACACAGAATATAAACCTTCAAATTAAATTCCGCTTTGTTCCAAGTTTATGACCGGGAACATCAGCCCGTCTTTGAGTGAGGTCAGAGCGTCCCCGGTGAGGCCGGTGCCTTCACACTGAGTTCCCGCTGAGCGTGGAACTGGCCTGTGACACCCGATGAGGCACGCGCACTGCTGCATTCTCCTCCCTCAGGTTCCCAGACGGATTCGCGTTGATAGCTCGCCGGTGCGGGCTCACAGCTTGCTCAACCTGTGCGGCTTGCACTGCGGGTTTCCCCAGGGGAGTGAGTGCGCGCGGCATCCCCACGGCATTCCCATGCTACCAAAAGCTGACGTTCAAGAAGGATGGCCCTAAGGATCAACTTTTCGTTTCTGAAAAGTCTCAAAGCTCTATCTTCGTAATTAGCTAAAGCACTACTTTCTGGATGCTGTGTTTTGGCAACTTTATGAAAACCACTTTATAGAAACGAATATTTCAACCTCCCTGAAGGCTGATACAGGAAATGACAAGATGGGGCGTCCTTTTTCTCTTTTCGATAAAATTGGTGTTCAAGATAGTCTCCTCCTTGCTGAATAGCGCCCTTTACTAAAAGAGGGACAGATCCTGGTAAGTTTTAGAAGCAGGAGAATGGGTGTTTCTGGTTGATTGCAGTGCCTACCCCGAGGGCCAGTGAGGTCCCGTGACCATGCCTGTGGTTTCCTCTTGTCTGTGGTGGCTTGTTTGGTTGGAATTCAGTGTAGAGCTGAGTTCTTTTCAGTCGGTTTTCCTCTTCTCTTTCCTCTGCATTTCCTGATTTATGTTTTGTGTTTTACTCATTATTTTCCATCTTCACTGAATTTTACTTTTATTTACTTATTTATTTAAGAGACAGTGTCTGGCTCTGTTGCCCAGGCTGGAGTGCAGTGGTGTGATCTCGGCTCGCTGCAGCCTCGAACTCCTAGGCTCAAGCCATCCTGTCACCTCAGCCTCCCGAGTAGCTGAGACTGCAGGCACATGCCACCACGCTCAGCTAATTTTTAAAATTTTTCATAGAGACGGGGTCTCACCATGTTGACCAAGCTGGTCTGGAACTCCTGACCTCAAGCTGTCCTTCTGTCTGGGATTACAGGTGTGAACCACTATGCTCAGCCTGAATTTTCCTTTTATTATAGGGTATCTTATACCTTGCAGCGGAATAGGCAGTGTGTATATACATTAATAAAAAATTGTTGTCACCTTGGTGCTAGGGAATGTAAACTTACATTGGTTACGGTACAATTATTTATTCTAATCTTCAAACCCATTAATTCTTGGCTTCTACTTCACTGGCGGCTAGATTTGACCTCTTTGCTATTTACCACGTAAGCACATGGGAAAGGCAGCCGTACAGAGAGCAGGTTCTAGACTTTAATGTCAGAAATGATGGAGCCAGAATCACTCTCCATTTTCAGGTTTGTGAATGATAGAAGTGTGAACTAAATGAGTCAGTGTTGCTATATGAATTTTAACAGAAATAACTAATGTAGACGACTTTGCCAATTCACAAAAAAGGCTGATTTTACAGCTGAGATGTAATGCTGTATATAGTCCTTATTTTGTGACTGAGATCGTATCTGTGAAAACTAAGACTTTAAAGGAGTGTAGTGGAAATTGAAAACAACTTTTTGTTGCCTGTTAACTAGTAGAATGTTGACTCTACCAAGCAGATTAAATTTAGTCTCTGTGAGGCTTGATTTGTTCTGCCTAAGATTGAGCATTTATCATTGGATCCTGACCGAGTTTAGGTTTACATTATTCAGATTTGTTAGGCTACTGGTCCTTACATTTTTTTTTAATATGGCCTTTTTGTATATGAGTTTGGAAATCACAGAAAACCTTAAAATATTCCATTTTTCCCCTCGTTTTAGGGCTCCTAAAATTCCCTGTTTTTTCAAAGGTTACAAAATATTAGGACATTCCCTTCCTCTGAATCATTCTTTTCCTTTCTGCTCTCGTACATGGTATAACCCAACTGGCTAATGTTAGTTTGTACATAACTAGAATGACCTTCAGGACAAAAAAGGGTTTCCTCTAATCCAATGGAAATCTCGGGTTTTATGTTCCACCACAGGTAATTCATTCTCCAGCTTCGGGTAAGTCAGGGATTATCCCTGGCCTGCTTCCTCACCTGGGAGGCGAGGCGTGGATCAGTGTGTCTAGGTCCCTCTCAGCATTCAGGTTTGATAACTCCACAACACAGGAAAACCCATCAGAAGCTTTGTGTAGAAATGCAGAGAAGCTGGAGACCCCAAATGTGGAGAAGACGGTATTATCAGAAGTATGTACAGCGATTCTAAAGTCTGTTGTTGATTCTGGAAGTTGTTTCTCATAAGTATTTTTTTTTAAATAAGAAATCAAATACGAAATTTTGGCAAAGAGGAATGCCACTTTCTTCACTTAGAAGGTCCTGACTTTTTTTTTTTTAAGAAGAGGAGTGATTTAAATCTCATAAATGGTTATAACACATCTGTAGCTCCTGGAGGAGACACTGGTTCCTGAGCGGCTCATTCTGTCTTCCAGTCCAGTATTACACGTCTGAGGTCGCCATTAATTTGTCACCAAAGTGTTTCTAATGTTTAACAATCCATGATTTCCCTCAACTTCTAGCTTGGCAGAAATACTCAACAAGTTCCACAAGGAATAGACAACGTATTTAAAATTTTTTCCATTGTCTTTCTCTGACTTAAGTTTTACTTCATGGAGGACCCCCTCTGGTTCTAGTCTGTCAAAGTGTAGTTTAGGGGTCAAAGCTACATTGGTTCCAAAGTTTCCAAAATAGCCCATTGACAGAACAGCGCTCTAGCGACTGGGCCCTGTAGTCAGCAGTTACCCAAATACCTGCTTATTTTAAGAGATTGTATTTTAGTTTTCTTCTTTGTAAATTAGCAAATACCAAATAAACATTCCAATAAAATACCGCTAACCGAAGAGGAGGCTGTCAGTGAGCTGCTTCTCTCTCAGTAGACAGTGGTTCTCCATCTGTACTGCCCACTGGAGCCGTGCCGGGGGCGTCAGAAACCCGCATGCCTGTCTGCACCTCAGGCCAGGAGAGCAGGACCTGGCTGGGACCCCTACCCCAGCAGTGCTGAAAGAGGTCCAGGGGATCCAATATGCAGCTAAGATGGGGCCTTTCTCTTAGGGTTATCAGTTTGTTTGAAATGCTCCAATAATCTCGTGATTAGATGATCTGAATGCACTGGGCTTTTGGGTGGCACAGTGTGCTGGGGACGGCCTGTCCAGAGCTGGGGTGAGGTGGAGCTGCCTCTGTCAACACCAGTTCTGTTAACTTGGACCGACATTTACTGTGCTCTGCAGTTCTCATTCCAGTGTTAGCATTAATTCTTAGCACTTAATCACATTACAACAATTTTCTAGTAGTTTCTGTATCACATCAGGAAGCCGGTAAATTAAAATTCTCATTCTGGTCGTTCTGATTCCAGTGGCCGTGTGATGGAAAGACCTTACTCTGATGTTGGACTGATGACTCACTGCTGAGATTTAGATTTTTTAAATTTGAATTTTTTTTTATTTTTTAGAGACCGGGTCTTGCTCTGTCACCCGGGCTTGAGTGCAGTGGCGTGATCATAGCTCACTGCAGCCTTGAACTTCCGGACACAAGCGATCCTCTTGCCTTCGTGTCCTGAGTAGCTGGGAGTACAGGAGTGGCCACTGCGCTTGTCTCGTTTTTAAACTGTTTTGTAGAGACAGGGTCTCGCTTTGTTGCCCAGGCTGGTCTGGAATTCCTG
Source organism: Macaca nemestrina (assembly GCF_043159975.1). Lineage (NCBI taxonomy): Eukaryota > Metazoa > Chordata > Mammalia > Primates > Cercopithecidae > Macaca > Macaca nemestrina. The sequence goes on from NC_092143.1 coordinate 83,621,668, forward strand.
GACTCAAATGATCCTCCTGCCTCTGCCTCCCAAAGTGCTGAGCGCACAGGTATGAGTCTCTGTACCCAACTGAATTTGAAATTTAATAGGTTGATGTTATTTCCGTAGCACAAGCCTTGTTAGTGCTGCCTGGTGTTGAGCCGACTTGAGACAACTGGCGATTTGGGGAGCTTCGTTATTATACGTGGGGCCGCGCCCATTGCAAGTGAGTCTCTCGCTTTCCTGAAAGTGGATCTGGAAACTGAGGCAGTGCGGTGAGATGAGGCAAAACGGAATCAAATGGGAAGAATAATATCTGCCCTGATTATTTCACGGGGTTCTTACGAGGCTCAGATCAGATCATTCATTTATTCAACAAATGTGTGATTCACCGAGCGCCTGTCACAGGCTGGGCGGCGCTCTAGAACACGAAGGAGATAACGAAGGGAAATGTTTGGCCTTGGAAGGAGCGGCAAATTAGTCACTGCTCATATTTTTAAAATAGTTCATGCCATAAGCGCTTTGAAGAGGGCTAGCTCATTCATTTCCGAGTTTCCGTGTCTCACTACCTAGCACAGAACATAGACGCGGCTAATACACCGGTTATGTGAATGAACGAATGAGTCGCAGAATTCACTTCCTTGCAAGCCTGTCGTGTCTCCCTCCAACAAGTTAAAATGAGTAAAGTGTGGATGTGGTCTCATTTCTTGGGTAGTTTAACGTTCCACACCAACTTGACTATGGTAGTCTAACCTCGGATCCTTTCAAACCTCAGCAATGGTGAACTTTTTAGTTAGAGTTTGATTCAGTTCAGGTTCGTGTTCCTTTTTTTCCCAATCACCGTTTTAGCGACACAGGGAGTACCTGTTTTTGGTTAATGGGCTTTTCATGTTTGGTATGAATCCATAGTCCAATATTTCTTTTGGAAAGGAAGATAAATTTTTCCCTTGACATCCCTTTTTTCCATTAAGTTAAAAAAATGTTACTTCATAAATGTGATTTCAAACAGCTGGATTTTAATCTTTCCACCTTATGGAAAGAGAGCGTTTGGCTCCGGCCGCACCCCCACCACGTGGCCCGGCCTCACTCCGCACACAGCTCTTCTAACCTGGATGGTGCCGCCAGCGAGGCGCGCGTGGGTGTGCATTTGGGCTGCGTTCACATGTTATTCTAAACTAGGTCAGCAGCTCGGCTGGTTTCTTTTTCTACACTCTTTTAGGAGAATGTGAACAAATGGAGGATTATAATACCCTTTTTATACAGGTTCACAGAAATACTTTGAGGACTCTTACGTTGTGTTTCTTTACAACAGGTAAAGGTTATTATCTTGTGGGCCATAGTTCGCCCCGAGGGGCAGGCTGGGCTGGGGCAGCCCCACACATGGTTCGCGTCGCTGGAGGAGGCCTTGGTGTGCCGATGCCCAGCCTTTTATTGGAATGACGGAAAATTTGAGTTGAAAGGACCTTGGACTTGATCCAGGCCCGCCACCCTTATTCCAGACACAGAACCAAGGCCTGGAAAAAGGAAGAGGCTGTGACAGTCAGCGGCAGCGAGGAGCCCGGGACTCCTCCGGAGGCTCTGTCTTCCCTCTGTCTACTGAGTGGGCTGTGCTGTGTGAATCCTGCCAGCTTCTGTGGTCTCCTAGGGCCAAGCCCACACTCAGAATGCAGGATGACAGTGACTGTAAGATGCGGTGGAGCTTTCTGTGCTCAAGTGTATATAAATGTGTAACTTCCTTTATTCTTCGTTGCTTAAACGGATGGTAATGTGTTAAGTGTGCAAATTTGTTTTAAAGTCCTACGAAACTGAATTCCGTTTTCAAATATGGATTTGTACAGATTTTGGGGAGCCTGTGTTCAGTGTGGCCTGTAGGGATTTGGGTATGGGATCTGCCCTATTTTTATAATTTGCCAGCATGGCCCTTTAGCAGAAAGCACACATGATTTCCCCATGTTTTACATTATAAATTCACTGCTACCCACGCCTGGTGTCATGCCTGATTTTTCTGAGGCATGAGACGAATGAACGTCTGAGAGGTGAAATACGTTGTCCAGATTCTCACCACAAGACGGTGGCAAGTGGGAGATAAAATGTCTCAGTGTCCTTTTGTTAAGCCAGTGCTCCTGAGTTCTGCCGGCCCCTGCCACGGCTGGCTGCGCGGGCTCCCCCATTCTCGGAGGTGTGGAGAACTGCCAAGGATGTTTTCAAACCGAATAATAGAGCCCCACAGCTATGACTTTTGCAGAGCAGGCCGTGGAAAGAAAGAGAGCACCTGTGCTACTCGTGTGGGCAGTGCCGTAGGGCGAGGCGTGCGTGGCAGGCCTCGGCGCCCCTGTGGAGTGCAGGAGGGCACCATCCTGTGTGTTTCAGACAAGGAGGGTCCTCACCCAGATGGCCGTTCTCCGAGTGTAGTGTCCTGGGCTCTGCAGATAGTCTGAGCTCCCAGACAATCATGGCATGCAAATGGGGGAAAGAAACCGACGACAGTCGCCGCTCAAGAGCACCAAGCTTGCATTGACTGCTCCATGCTTTATATTGTACTTTTTCAGAGTGCAAATTCACCTGCACCAGCGGTAAATGCTTGTATCTTGGTTCGCTGGTCTGTAACCAACAGAACGACTGTGGGGACAACAGTGACGAAGAGAACTGTCTCCTGGTGACCGAGCACCCGCCTCCGGGCATCTTCAACTGTAAGTCTCTCCTCCCGCCTGGGCGGCACTGTCTGGTGTGGTTCTGAGGCGGTTAGGAGGTGGGGTCCCTGGGACTTGCGAAGGAGACTGTTTTCTGTTCCAGAAAGATTTGCATTTTCACAAAGGAAATATCTTCTTTTAGGATAGAGGGGCGGCGTGTTTCAACGTAGGAAATTCGTTCTCTTCTCTAAAGTGGTCGGCGGAGCTGTGTTTTGAAATAGGCTTTTGCTATTTATCTGAGCAATGCCTGGATTCCAGGAAATCATATATTGATTTTAGTATTCTTCATACCAACATTCTTACTTCAGAAGTAATTTTAAATTAACAAAGAAAGATGTGTGGAAGGTCCGTAATTCATCATGCAACTGAAATATGAAAGTAGAAAAATTTGCATGGGATCCTTAGGTTCTGGTCGTGTGTTTTTCTGTTAGATGCTGGACGGAAACGGCTGGAGTGAGGTCTTGACACGTGTGAATCCCCAAGGCTGAGGCTTTGAGCGTTTCTTGAATTGGAAGAAGTGGAGTCAGAGTTTGAAGTTCGTTGGTTTTTGGTCTCATGGGTTTTGTGAGAATGGAAGAGAAAGAAGGCAGTTTAGAAATCCCGCTGAACTTAGGAAAGGTGGCTTACCGTTTTCCGTGTTTCTCTGGGCTAAGTGAGGGGGATTGAGGGTGAGGATCTGGTTGCAGTTGCACACGTTGGGAAGAGCGTTGGCCGGGCCGACCCTCCTCACACGGCCTTCTTAGACCATTTTATGATGCGTTCAGCGTCTCTCCCCATTTTTACTGACATTATTTTGAGGAGTTATATTTGAGACAGATTTAAAATTTTTGTTATGGAAATTAGACTACATAAATACCAGTGCTGCAAATGTGAAAATGGGAGGGGATTTAAAAAAAAACTATTTTCTCTATTCCTACTGTATTTTTATATGGGGGGCACATTACATATGTCCCCAATATAAAAATGACTGTGCTCTAGCACGTTTTAAGCCTGCTATTTATGGTTGCTAAATTCAAGAGTCTTATGGTACAAATAGTTTTTGTCAAGTTTTTCTATTGTGTTTCCATTTGCGTTTTCTCCTACCCAGCGCTCTTTGAGTCCCATCTCTGTACGTTGCATAGACGGTTCTCAGAGGTTCGGGTGGGCGCGTGCTTGCCTGGCCCTGGCTCCGTGTTCTATGCAGCAGTCTGTGTAATACGGCTTTGCCTCTCACCTGGAGTCATCTGGCCCACAGGCCCCGGCTGCCCCCAGGCCCAGGATGGCCCAGAGGCTCTCGCTCTGGCTGTCCTACTTAGCGTGGGAACCAGGGCTGGGTGCAGGAGGAGGGAGGAGGGCTGCAGGTCAGGACGGGGGACTGGGAGCTGGGTGAGCACCTCCCTGAGGACGAGCAGGCAGCAGGCCAGAGGGCCGGGAGCACTGAGGAACCCTGCTTGTCTGCATGATGGAAACGTGGATGGAACAATGTTGTTTTCATCTCCTGAGCCTCAGTACCCTCCGCTGCACAATGGTGGCATAAGAATGGTTGTTGGAGCATCACACGGGGCAATCCACAGACAGCACTTAGAGCAGCGCATTCCAGGCACTAAGCACCCAGAGATGACCTGAGCTCAGGCTGGGGTCTTAGAAGGAGGTGAGAAAGGCAGCATCTTACTCAGTTTTCTCTGGACTTGACGAACAGCAGACACCCAGGTGAGCTGTGTGGAGAGTGTCAGGACCTTGTGTGCCGCCTTGACTGGGGTCAGAGTTCTGGAGCCCCGGCCTCCGCTCTGGGGGGCCCCACAGGCTTCTTCTGTGTCTGCGTCGTCGTCGTCCTCCTCCTCCTCCTCCTCCTCCTCCTCCTCCTCCCCCCCCCCACTACAAGGCCCTTTTGCTGAGGGCTTCCTTGTTTTCAACCCTCCTTCCTACCCTTCCTTCCTCCCTCGCTCCCTTTCTTGTCACTATTCTTTCCAGTTTTTAAGGCCTGTCTCCAGATTGCTTTTCCACTCATTTTTTAAAATGCAAGCACTTTAATTCTGCCTAGAAGCCAGGGCAGCCGTTACATCCGTCAGGGTCCAACTTTGTCCTAACAGAGGAGTCTTACCATCCTGTTGGCAAACTCTTGGCCCCCCACTGTTCAGATATGACTAGAACTTTTGTCTTTATAGCTAAAATGGGATATTATTTACAATATACTCCTTCTAAGAAGACTGGAGAGCCAGGAGATGGAAGGACAAAGGGCAGGACCGTGGCTGTGGCTTCGGATTGATGTGGGTTCACGGTTCGCCCGAGGGGAGCGACAGCGCCTTTCAGCTCCGGTTCTCTCCCTGTGGAACGGGCACAGTCCTGCCATGCACGCATCTGCAGGAAAGAACGTCCGTGGGAAACACAGTCTATGTCATCGTGTTGCAGTTGCCATCTCCACTCCCCATGTGGCCTTTCCTGGAGGGTGCGCGGCTGTGACTTTGGGCCGTCTGTAATGTCAGAGCCGTTCCGTACACGGAGCAGAAATGCACAGGTGTCTACAAGTGCGCTTGCCCAGCGATCCTGGGTGATTCTCCCTATTCTGTCCCCTGGGGAGGCTGCGACCTGGGCCGTGGCTGCCCCCACTTTCCCCTCAGGTTCTCTGCAGGTGCCCGAGGGAGCTGGCTGAGTGGTCATGGGGGGACACTCACGGCGCAGGTTGCCTCTGGATGGTTCTGTGTGGCTGGGAACTCCGGGGCAGGTGGTGGTTCCTCTGTCCTCCGCTGCAGCTCACCTCCGCCAGGTGTGCGGCTTCCCAGGGGAGGAGGCCGGAGGGTGGCCTCATGTTGAATAGATACATATTCTCTTCCCCGTATTCTGCTGGGCAGCGAACAGGGAGATTTCACTTCCTGTCAATAGCTGTGAACCCGCTTCAGAGCCTCTCCGGTTGTCAGTGGGTGTCAGCGGATGACACTTTTTATTAGATCCTTGACCAGCCCGTTTCCTACAGTGGACAGACAGCCGGCCTTTCGTGGTGTGCCGCTCTGACGGTAACGTCCACATCGTCTCCACCTGGACAGAGTCAGAGTGTCGCGTGAACTGTCGTCTGTGAAGCACCACGCTCCGGAAAGGTGGTACCTCGTTCTTCCTGCTTAGGAGCAGGATTGTGTGATCTGTGTTCCCTTGTTCTCACCCGAAGGATGCACTCAGTGTCCCAGCTCTGCTTAGGAGCAGGATTGTGTGATCTGTGTTCCCTTGTTCTCACCCGAAGGATGCACTCAGTGTCCCAGCTCTGAGGGTGCTGAGGCTGAAGCGAGGTGAGACCTCTGGGTTTCCAGATGAGCTAGAATCAGTTTGGTTTCCTGTCCGTGCCGTTAACTTTGAGTACGTTCCACGGCTCAGAGGTCTTGGCCGTATCTCCCGTTTGATATTTGCCAAATTTCAGCCTGAATTAAGGTTAGCAAGAAAATGTGACTGTTATTTCTAAAGCCAACAATAATAAGAATCACAGAAGCTCTGAAAGTTGCTGTAAGTAGCTTTTCTCTTCAAACAAAAATGCGTTTGGAGCCAAGGCTGAGGCACAGCGGGCTTCGTCTGCCTCTTGCCTCTCCTCACCGTGGCCAGGTTATCCGTGGACCAAGGCTGCTTCGTTCTGCTGAGACATCAAAGGGTTTTGCGTGGATGTGGAGGTCTGGGCTGACTGCGTGGACGTGGAGGTCTGGGCTGACTGCGTGGACGTGGAGGTCTGGGCTGACGTCCGTTACCTCCTGGGGAAAGGGTTTGCCTGGCTGCATCTTTCTGTGGAAGAGGAAATATCCCGTCAGCCTCAGTCACCAGCTTCTGTCACATCTTTTCTCTGGCTGCTCTATCAAAATACTGTACCCCTGAGTAGTAAACATACAGATTATACACACACAGTTATTTGTTGTTTACACAAATAAAATAATTATACAAATTATTCCTTATACAAACAAAATTATTTATGAAGTACCTTCTCTGGTCATTGTACTGGGCCTTGTGGAAACGAGGAATGAAGGAAATTATAGACGCTGCTGTCAAGGTGCTGAGAGTCGGGAGGCGAATTCACACCTGCACAGCCAAAGATAACTAAAAACGGGCCCAGGGAGTGAGGGCCGAGCGGGTCCAGTCGTTCGTGGTTCAGGGGATAGAGATTCCTCCTGGTTGGATTCGTGGTCACAGTGGCTTCCTGGAGGAGGTGTGCTGGGTGGCGAGAGGAGAGGACAGAGTGCCAGGGCCCAGAAGAGCATGAGCGTAGGGTGGCAATGAGGGTGGCGCTGTTCTGGGACAGAAGGCCGTGGCTGGGGCCTGCGTGGGGCACAGCTGAGAAAGTGGGTTGGGCCTAGAGAGAGAGAGACCGGTGTATAAGGCTCCACCTCCTGCCCTGGTCCCCGGACAGGCCACCTGCTAGCCAGCCAGCTGCGGGGAGCCTGAGACTGGCATCCCGCTTGGTGGACCCACCACCTCACCATTCCTGCCCAGCCAAGGACATCCTGCGGTGCTACGTTTCCAAAGCCCCTTGGCCACATCTTATTGGGGGACAGCAGCGCTCCTTCGACGGTCCAGAAGTGATCATTGAGTGGTCTGTGCAGCCTGGCAAGTGCCACCTCCTCCGAAAGCCCTGGTGAGCACAGACACCCCGAAGCCAGCTCTGCTGAGGGATTCTCGGCTCTGGACCTTAAGAGTAACATCAGCACTGACAAGAAGCCACAGCTTTTCCCTTTGAGCTTCAGCGGAATTTCCAGGTAACTGAGAGGATCTGATTCGGGGAGAGCGGGGAGAGGAGCAGCTCCCCTTTGCTACTGGAGCGTCAGGGGAAGCCGCTTCCCTCTGTATAGAGACCTCGTAAAACTGACCCCAAATCAAATGGACTGGAGCTGACAAAGCGCACCCCGTTATGCCAGGATTATGACTTCAGGACTTTTCCGGAGGAAACTTTTTCCTCCCATTGCCATTTAGGGTAATAACAACCAAATAAAATAAAACCCAACTTATTAAAATCTGAGCTGATTATCTTACTTCCAAAACCAACTCTTCCCACCTTCTTCATTTTTCCCCCAAAGAGACTGGCATCCTCCTCGTCACCTGTAGGCACCAAGCTCTGACTGCCCTCCTTCCCGCCTTAGGCCAGCAGCTTCCCACCTCCCAAGCATGTTGTTTGTTGAGGACTTGGGGATCAGGCTTATAACCGCATAACCGCATAGGAAACCTGTGCATAACCAGGGCTCGCAAATGCTAGACACTTCTATTTTTTTTCCCTATAATGATTGCAGTAAACCTTAACCATAATTCTCTATATTAGAGAATAGTCACCAAATGTCCTTTTCGAGTTCATATTTCTCCAGTTGTCTTATAAATGTGCATTTCGGTTTGTTCTGTTTATCATTTGTTTGCGCCAGGATCCAAAGAAGCCGCAGGCTTCGCAGATCGCTTTGCTCCTGAAGGATCTCTGACTCTGTAGGTTCTCCCTCCATATCTATATCCCCTCCCTCCATCCTCCTGTCTCTCTCTCCTCCTCCTCGTCCTCCTCCTCCTCCTCCTCCTCTTCCTCCTCTTCCTCCTCTTCCTCCTCCTCCTCCTCGTCCTCCTCCTCCTCCTCTTCCTCCTCTTCCTCCTCCTCCTCCTCCTCCTCTTTGTGACTTTGGGTGGAGGGGTCTGGCCTGTTTGTTCTGCAGTTTCCGTGCTCTGCAGTTTCTGCTGGCTACTTTCCTGTGGAGTCACTGAACGTGCTTCTCTGTCCCACAGCATTGCTGCCGCGTGGTAGGCAGTGCAGAGGCCGGGGGAGACTCAGGTGCGATCGCGGGGTGGGAAAGCACTATCTTCGCTGCAGCTCTTCCGTCAGGAGGACACCGTGTCTGCTGGTCTCCGGTGTGACACCGTCGGTCATTTGGGTTTGCAAAACAGTCACCACCAAATTCTGTCCTTTTTGCTCCAGTAATTAGTGGGGATATGTCTATAAAGAGAAATTCCCCATCAACAGTTTGATTGCCCTGAAGTGTGTATCATATAAGATCCATTAACTTAAGGATGAGGGTCCTTGTCACTCTGCATGGGTGGCGCTGAGATCTCCTCTCTGTGTTGTTGTGAACTGATGAATTGAACTGTGTTTGATGCATACACTTAACGTTTTTAGGAGCCCCCTCTGCTACACTTGGATAGCCGACTCCCAGGTCCCATCTGGAATTTGGGGATGGTCAGTGACCGGTGTAACTCCAGGTTAAACTCCAGGCGTGCAGGGCTCAGCCCTCTCCCCTTCTCTTCTTTATGATCCTCCTTAACATTTTCTCTTCTCTAGCTTGCTTTGTTGTAAGAATGCGGTATATCGTTACATATGACACAAAAAGTGTGTTAATCGACCGCTTATGTTATAGGTAAGACTTTCAGTCAACGGTAGGCTGTTAGTAGTTAAGTTTTCAGGGAGTTGAAAGTTACACACAAATTTTCCACTTCACGGAGATCAGAGCCCCAACCCCCAAATTGTTCAAAGGTCAGCTGCACATGGTGGACACTCAAGAGTGTTGACTGGAGACCGTTGATCCTTTCTCTGCTGCCTCCCAGCATCATGTGAGCGTGGCTGCCAGGTGATCAGTGCCCATGCGGTCTCTGCGGAAGCCTTGGTGCTTGCCACAGTGCCTGGAGCATGTAGCATATGGTGCATGGCCCTGTAAATATTTGCTGAGTGTAGGGATGAATATTATTATTTTAGAAAACTCAAGCCTGACCAGAGGATGAAAAAGGCTTTTGCTTGCATGGCCTAGTACCTTGCAAGTGGAAGCAAGGATTGAAAATGTCCACGTGATCCTGGCAGCCTGCATGAGAAGACGAAGGAAGAGACCACACAAGGCTGGTGCCCGCAAACTGCCTGTCCTTCCCAAGTGTGTTTAGACTGCCGTAAACACCCAAACCAACCAAAGTGGAAGCTTGCTCTGGTGAGCATTTATTCGGGACCGACAGTGTGATCGGCTTTTACCGACAGTGTGACCAGTCAGGCCTTCCCAGTCCTGCAGCCCTGGACAGACAGACCTTTGGCTTCTCAATATCCATCTGCTGTGTAGGAAGGACCGGTCCTGTCAAGCCCAGAGGAAATGTGGAGTGCTTCTGGCCGGCCCTAAAGACGTGTAAGTGTGTGAGCAGATGTGAGTCTGTGTGTGCTTGCATGAGATGTGAGTATACCCGAGTGGGACTGTGTCTTGTGTGTGTACAAGCATGTGTGAGAATGTGGAGTACTGTGTGCATGCACAAGTGTGTGGGTGTTGGAGAGTGTGCGTCTGGTGTGTGCATGCATGTGACTCCATGTGGTGTGTGCATGCATGTGACTCCGTGTGGTGTGTGCATGCATGTGACTCCGTGTGGTGTGTGCATGCATGTGACTCCGTGTGGTGTGTGCATGCATGCGTGGGTGTGTCATGGGTGGAGTGTGTATGCAGTTGTGTGAACGTGTCTGCACGTGTGTGAGGGTGAGTCTGTGGTGGATTTGTGCATGAGTGTGCACGTGTGTGAGGGTGAGTGGTGCGTATATATATGAGAGTGTATCTGTGTACATGTCTGCGGGTGTGTGCGTGTGTGGGTGTGTATATGTGAGGGTCTGTGGTGCACGTATACATGAGTGTGTATGCATGTGTGAGAGTCTGGTGTATTTGCACATGAGCGTGCATGTGTATGCATGTATGTGTGTAGGTGAGGGTGTGTGGTGCATGTGTGCATGAGAATGTGTATGTGCATGTATGTGAGTGTGTGGGTGTGTGTGTGAGGTTGAGTCTCTGGTGCGTATGTGCATGAATGTGTGTGTCTGTGTGTGAGGGCGAGGCTGTGTGGTGCATGTGTGCAGGAGTGTGTCACCTGGAGTCACCACCGCTCCCTGCCTGTGGCTTTAGGGAAGTTGTTCAGCCTCTGTGGACCTCGGTTTTCTCATTTGTAAAATGAGGATAATATTGGTATCTCTTCCAAAGGGCTGTTCTGAGGATTTACTGAAATAGTGCAGGAAAGGCAGTTGGAGTAATGCCTGGCCCACGGTACGTCCTCGGTGAGCAGCATCTGTTGGAGGGTCCACTGCTTCCTGGGGAAGGGAATTAGGAAGCAGCTGCTGTTTGCCGGGTGCTCACTGTTCACAAGTATCATCTGTTTATCTCTCAGAAGCACCCTAGAAAGGTCATAAGAATGCAGCGCTCAGGGCGGTGAGGTGAGTTACTCAGAGTTACACAGCCAAGCCGCTGCTGGGTGTTGAACTCAGGCCGTGGTTTTGTCTGTCTTTGGAGGTGCTATTTTCCCCTCCCGTGGTATTTTTCCAGTAAGATAGGGATTTACTCCTCAGTTCTTAAAAGGCTTGAAGGGCTTTGATGGTGGGGATCAAACCAACCATATTCTATTCAGGAGGGCCACAGCGGATGAACGTTTTCAGGTGATACATAGATGACGGTTTTTGGTTTCAGGCTGGATTTTCAAGCAGATTATGAAAAATTGACCTCAGAGCCCCTGTGTGTCAGGGATCGTGGATTCTGTGGATCCCTTGGGGTTTGCTCCAGAAACTGATAAACTGTCCCGTCTTCGACTGTGCCCCGTCCAGGTGGTACTCGTGTGACCCAGAGGCCACCTCTCCTCTCTGGCTCGTTGTCTGGCAGGAGGATGGGGACGGTGACGGCTGCCCTGGGAGGTGAGAGGCCGCGTGGCGTCAGCGTGGGGCAGCCGTTTCTGCCATCACCCTCCCCGCTCCACCGCCTGCCAGACGTGGGCCTTTAGCCTCTGATCCCCAGTTTCCCTCTGACTCTCGTGTGAGCGCATCGGCCGCTTCAGCATCTCCAGCTGTGCTGGGAGGGCGGGGCCTGCCTGGGGCCCTCTGGCATTCGGCAGACTGGACTTTCGCGTTGACGTTGCTGACTGCAGGAGGCACGGACGGGTCTTCCGGGCTGTGGTGGTCCTTGGAGCGAGGCTGGGGCGAGGGGCGAGGGGCTTCCACAGACGTCATTCTGGCTGGCCTCCATCAAGGCCGTGTTCAATGAATCGGGCCGTTCTGCGGAGCAGCCGGTGTGCTTTGGACGGGGCTCCCCGCCCCCACGCTCCTTTTTTTTTTTTTTTTTTTTTTTTTGACTTAAAAAAAGAATCTATGGCAAAGCAATTACTGCCTGTGACAGTGACCCAAGGTGGTGTTTAAAACAAGATGTGGAGGGGAATGTGCCCCTCTCTGGGCTCGCCACGGATCGGGTTGCAGGACTGTCACTGGCAGCTCACTCCTGCCTGAATGGTTCTGTGGGATGAGCCCCAGGGAGGTGCCGGCAGCCTCACCCTCCCCTCCTGGTCCCGCCCCGTGTGTTGGCTGCCTTTGTTTCTCCAAGACGGTTTTCTGATCAATTAAAATCGTGTAGGGTCTTAAACGGTAATTCTGCCTTTTCAGATAAACAAAGGCGGAGAACAAATGGGAGGGTAAGTTTTAATAAACCTTAGGCATCATTTCCTCCTGCTGTGACACTAAATTTACTCGGATAAAAACAACCTCTTAGATTTACATTTTGATTCTGTTACTGCTTTCATGTGTGCGGGGCTGTCCCACTTCAGATGAAATTTATCCACTTCTTTAAATATTTAGTAGTCTAGCGTGGATGTTAATGAAAGTCTGGCGGTGCTATTTTGAGAATTGCAACAATGATAGTAATTTTCAGTGTCAGATTCCTGCTTCGCAAAGGGAAAGAGGGATGGGAGAAGGGGGAGGGAAAAATGGTTTCAGTTCTAATAGAGTTTGCCATCCGCTGGGCCGTGCCAGACAGATGGGTCATGAATACTGTCTAGACGCTCTCTGCCTGAGCAAAGCCCTGGTCTCTGAGGACACGCAATGAGATGCCGGCTTAAGTAACTGGGGAAAGTCAGGGCAGGCTCTCCTGGAATCAGATAGAAATCAATGTGAACCTGCTTCCGGGGGGAGGCCAAGGGGCGGCCGGGAGGGTGTAGGGACAGGGGGTGCTAAGAGAAAGGGCCCTCAGTTACTGATCAATTTTAGTGCAAACTTGACAATTATTAGGCATTAGGGAGGGCGTGAAAGGACAGCTGTAGGACGATAACTCTATTGATTTAGGCCGTGCTGCCCAGAATGCAGAATGATATATATCAGACTCGGGCTTCAAAGGCCAGAGAGGAGCTGGGGTGAAAAGGAGGATGTCGTCGTGTGTGGTTAAGACGGGAATGCAGCCCGCGGGGTGACCTGCGTTAATTGTGTGTATTAACACCCTCGGCACTGCTCTTGTTGAAACCGTTGGTCTTGACTGTTCATTTAGCATCTTAATTTGCAGGGGTTTTAGAGGCTCGCCGGGCTTGCTTTCTCTTTTTACGAATCTCTGCGAATTTCTCCACGCCGGGTCTCTTCCGGGCAGCTCCACGACTGGCAGAGCCGCAGGAAAGTGGGTAAAACATTCCCCAGCGCCTGCCTGGCTGCGCTTGGGTGCCCGCGGAGTCGTGATGCTTGTCGTCCTCATTATTTTCTGAGTGGCAGGGATGGAGTTCATGTGACATCCGAAGTGAGTTTCTGCTCATGAAGACTCCCAGTGTAAGTGTGGCGAGAGTCGGGAAGGAGATGTTGCGGTGAAGATGAGAGTGGGGGGCGGAGGCTGGGGGAACACCGGCAAGGCAGGGCGCGACGCAGCAGCCTGCCGTTCGGCTGGGAGGTGCTTTGTCGCTTGGCTTGATGGCCCTAATCACGTCTTCGTCTTGAAAAAAAATCACCCGAAAGGGTACTACAGTGAAACTTGGAAGGGACCGTCTTTGAGTAATTGCAGAAATAAAGCTGAAGTCTAAAGCTGCCATGAGGTGTGTCGTGGACTGCAGAGGGGGGTGACCCTCCGAGGGCTGGACTTCTGAATCCACCCTCTGGGCTGGTGCCTCTTTCAGTCATGTCAGCTTCAACGTGGGATAAAACCAGCAACCTGAACTCTGCAGTAATCCCTTTTTCATTCCTTCATCCATTCTCGTTCTGTCCCAAGAGCTAATAGCAGAGGGAAAAGAAAATATTTTTTGCTTCTTCCTTCCCAGAAAGAAAAGAGAGATCAAAGATAAAAAATATTTTCAAAGTTGATGATCACTGGAGAGGGAAAAAAGAAATCTTGTTTCAGAAGTTTGCAGTTGTGAGCAGCGAGTGGGTCTGTCCTTTTTCCAGACGGCTCCTAGAAAACTTGCCGTGGTCCTCCAGAGGGTCCAGCTGTTCTTAGAGGGCACCTTCCTGCCCTAGACCCTGTGCCTGCTGTTCACACAGGGACCCTCCACTTAGGGCGGAGACTTAATTCCCTGGGATGGCCTGTAGGGAAGGGACGCATGGCAGGGGCTGGGCTGTGGGCGTCAGCACTTCTGCTGCCAGCCGTGAGGCCTGGAAGGGGAGCCTCATGCTAAGTGAGAATTTACCACCTCTTGGTTCTGTTCACTTAAAATCTTGGGATCATAAAGTGCATCTCCCCATTTCAGAGACTCCGGCGGCTCAGTGGGGTGACCCCCAGGCTCATGTGTGTGCTTGGGCTTGCACCTTGTTCTAGAGAGGGCCCCTGAGCCAGGCTGTCTGCTGTGGATGGCTCTGCCATGACGCTGTCTCATGCATCCTGATCTCTCTCTTCGTTGTTAGTGGGGGTGCTGGGCATCTGTTATTTGCTTTACTCTAAAAATTCAGAGAAAAAGGAATTTGAGCTACACTTCTGGCCTTTTACCCTTTAGATCTTGGGGTACGGTCAGCTGTGGTTCCGGGTAAGGTGTACTGCCGCGGGCCCTTGCATGCCAGCTGCTCTCCCTGTCTGGGGTTGGGCGGGCAGTGGGTTCAGGCCCACCCGCTCTCTCTGTCACGGGGCCGGGGTGGTGGCTGAGCCAGTCAAGCAAAACGATGGACCTGCCATCACGGGATGTAAGCCTGTGTCTTGACTGCACGTGACTTTTCGTGGAAGGACAGCCAAAGGCACACACTGCCGAGAGAGTTCCCTCTCCCGTTTACGTAGGCTCTGGAGAGAGAAGTGTTGAGCGTTGTCTCTTCCTGGGTGAGAGGGGTTGGCATGAACCCAGAATTGTAAATGCCAATCTGACCTTAAAAGGCTGGCGGAGGCCCCGCCCTTCCAGGTCTGCCCGTGCCTCCCGCTAAAGCCCCATGAGGCCTCTGGATCCGCAGCCACTGCCTCCTCTCGCCCTTCTGGTTCAGTGTCCGCTGTCATGTTAGGAGACGTTAACTGGAAATGACAGGACCTGGGGCTTCTCCGCAGTGAGCTGCTCCGCCCCCCCCCCACGCCCCCCAAAAACAAAACAGAAGATCCCAAGACTGATTAGTTTTCATAAGTTGTTGAAGGAGAAATAGTTGCTGAAAAATTATGTCTGGACAGGGGGCTGGAGGGTGTTATAGAGAAAACATGTTTGGGATGGTCACTTGTGGAAAATTATACACTGAGTCGTACAAAACATCCCATCTTTGGGATACTTAATGGAAGGTATTTTTCTGAGTGTTGAATGTGTGTGAGGCATGGGCTGGCCTCTGTGGGCAGGTGCAGGGCTGCAGGGGCTGGGTGATGTGGGAGAGTGCAGTGTGTGTGAGACGGAGGCTTTGCTCCCAGCTTTGTTCTGTCCAGTGCTAAATGGTGTCCTTGAGAAGGCCCGCGAAGTTGTGTCCCGTATCTGCAGTGCCAGCGTGTGGGACGGAGGGAACATCTTCCTGAGCCTAGGTGCTCAGGGAGGCCACCATCACCGGCTGGCGGGGTCTGGAGAACCCCTGCTCCTCAGGGCGGCCCGGTGGGAAGGGCGGGGAGTGCCATCGGGAGGTGGCTGGGCAGGGATGCCACATGGGCTTGTCATGGAAGCTTGTGGGGAGGGAAGGGCTGACTTTGAGGAGCATCACTCGAAAGGTCGGTGGGGTCAGATTCTAGAAAGCCAGAGATGTCATAGGCCAGATCGCTTTCCTTCTCTTTCGTGAGGGAAGTCATTGGAGGTTTTTGAGCAGGAGACGCTGTGACACAAAGCTGTTGTATAGCTGGAAGGTCCTCAGAGATAGCTTAGTTCAGTTCTGCACTCAGGAAGCTAAAGCCTGAGAATTTAAATGACCGTTTCAAGGTCACAAAAATAGTCTTTGGCAGAAGTTCTGATATGTATGTTTCTAGTCGGTTTGGGCTGCTATTACCAGTACCCTAGACTGTGATGGGTTTGGCTCTTCGTCCCCTGCAGATCTCGTGTTGAGATGTAAGCCCCAGTGCTGGAGGTGGGCCAGGTGGGGGGTGTTCGGGTCGTGGGACGGATTCCTCGCGGCTTGGTGCTGTCCTCGAGGGAGTGAGTGAGTTCTTACAAGGTCTGGTTGTTCAGGTGTGAGGCACCTCCCCCCTCACTCCTCGCTTCGGCTCCCCAGTGTGAGATACCAGCCCCTCTTTACCTGCCACGATGAGCAGAAGCTCCCTGAGGGCTGCCTAGATGTCGACACTGTGCCTCCTTATAGAGCCTGCAAAACCCAGAGCCACTAAGCCTCTTTTCTTCATAAATTACCCAATCTCAGGTATTCCTTTATAGCAGTGCAAGAGATGGCCTGATACAGATGGGATGGCTTATAAACAACCGAAATACGCATCTTACAGGTCTGGAGGCTGGTAAGTCCGAGATCAGGTGCTGCCGGACTCAGTGTCTGGCGAGGGCTTGCATCCAGGTCCGCAGACGGTGCCTTCTTGCTCTGTGCTCACATGGCAGAGGGCAAGGGAGCTTGCTGCGGTCTCTTTCCTGTGGGCACGAATCCCAATCCTGAGGGCTCTGCCTTCGTGACTGAACGCCTCCCAAAGGCCCCACCTCCTAAGCGCGTCACTCAGGGGTTAGGGTTTCAACATATGGCTTTGGGGGTGGGGAGGGAGTACAAAAACCTTCAGACCCTAGCAGTGCTTCCCGTGTCTTAGGCCACTTCTCCTTCCACCAGCCCGTGTCCTCACACCAACTTGTCAGGTTAGGCAGCGTCAGGGAGGCGGGAGGACCCTCCCTTGCAGAGTAGGTGGCCGACAGTGAACGTGGCCTGTGCCCCTGGGAGCAGGGACTGGGACTAGCTAGGAAGGCTGTCAGAGGGGCAGGTGCCCAGAAGCTGTGCCTTTGGGATTCTGTAAAAAAGGGTTTGGAGGAAGCCACATGAAAGCCACAGCAGGAGATGAATAGGGAGGGAAGTCAGAGTGTGCCCGGCACAGCAGGGTCCCAGCGTGGCGTCCCCATTGTGGGGTTCACGGCGGCGGCGGCTCCTGGCTGCCCTCCCTGCTGTGCTGGGAGGATGCAGCCGGTGCAGACTGGGTGCTGTGGAGGGACAAGGAGGAGTCCGGGGCTGTCTTCCAGCAGAGGGATGGCCCAGCAAAGGTGGTGGGTGCACTGGAGAGAGAGGGGGACCCCTGTGAGCAGGTCTGAGAGGGGAGGTGTGGACAGAAGAACTCCAGTGCACAGGAGGAGACTCTGCTGGAGCTGAAGAGGAGGAAGGCGGGAGTCCTCGCTCCTGGGCAGAGC
The DNA here is from genome assembly GCF_043159975.1 of Macaca nemestrina. NCBI lineage: Eukaryota > Metazoa > Chordata > Mammalia > Primates > Cercopithecidae > Macaca > Macaca nemestrina. Next base: position 83,638,755 of record NC_092143.1, read on the forward strand.
TGCTGCTATGAGTCAGCCTGGGTCTGGGGAGTTGGAAAAACACTGATGTAGGAGGGGTCTGCAGTCCCGACAGTCAGCGTCTTGGTCATGCTCTGCAGTGTTCCAAAGAGCTTTCTGCGTGTATGAACTTCTCTCAACAATTCCACCAGGCCGCGTGTTTACTAATTGCTAAGTGCTTTACTTGAGTCATCCCATTTAATCGTTAGAACAACCAGATGTGATAAGCACTCATTGGACCCCTCCTTAGGATTAAGGAAGTCAGCAGCAGTGAGTCCAGCCTCAGCCTGAGGGGTGACCCCCAGTGGGAACCTCCAGGAAGGCCAGAGGCAGCGTCCTGCCCCTTTCCAAGTGCGAATGACCAGGGAGAGAAAGGGCGCAGAGATGGGCTTGCGCTCTGCTCGGCACGGGGAGCACTGCGGGGGTGCACACGAGCGAGCGTGAGGTCACGGGATTTGCATCGTGTGCAAATGAAATGCAAGAATCACAAGGACAGTCATCGTTTTAAAAGAGGCAGGACCCCGCTATCTTGCCTTTTGAAAACAGATGATGATGGACTTTGGTTTGCATTGCTCCTGGCGTGCCTGTGGTCACGGGCATGGACTCGCGTTACGGAAAGCAGGGGTCCGTGAACTGGTGTCCTGCTGTGTGTGAACCTGGGGTGTGAGGCGTGAGAGGAGCAGGACCCTTCATGATGTTTTTCGTGGAGGCCCAGCCCTGAAACGTGCTTGTGTCACACATGACAATGGATTTGTGCACTTTTCGTATCACAAGAATGAGTTAAAATCAAGAGTCAGCGGCTCTGCTACTCCCTAGTGACCTTGGTTTATTAACACCTCAAGCCTGATTTTTCGAGCTGCCGGCAAGGAAGTCAGGTTTGATCCCTGGAGTCACTTGTGATGCAAAAAAAAAAAAAAAAAAAAAAAAAAAAAAAAAAAAAGCTTCCTGAAATGGTGACTTGACCTCTGTTATTAACTGTAATGAGATAAGTATTAGATGGAACATTTAGCCAACAGAGGTGTTTCTTTGTAAATAACGTTATTATTTTCAGGTGTCTGAGAGACGTTCATCGGGGCATGCGATGTCTTTGAGCCCCCGCTGAGATGAGAGCCCCAGCCCCGTGCGGTGCCCACCCATCCTCTGCAGGGCGTCCAGTGCTCCACCTGCCCGTCCCTCTGTTGCCCCTCGTTACCTCTCCACCCCGTCCCTAGTACTGCTGTGTAATCTGTTCGGTGGGGACGATAATGACGCAATGTGTGATCCAGAGTCTAGCACCTCGTGGCGCCTTGATGGAAATAGAAAGCTGTGATCACAGCATTAAAATATGCTAACAGGCTGCGGGAGCTAATGGGTGCCGCGTTCACACTGCAGGTGTTCACTCCGGCGCTGCCGCCGGCTGCGGGGACAGAGCCGGAGGCTGCGCCGTGCACGCCCAGCGTCTCATGGTGGTTTTGTTTATCGCGGGGGTGTTCTCCGAAAGGGGCGTCCTGCCTCCTTTATAAGGTGTGCTGTCGTTCTGGCTCTGCGATGATATAAGCCCCCTTTTTGTCTGACTGTCAGATGCGCAAGCAGGCGCAGTGCTCACGTGGAGGGAATGTTAGCGATGATGAGAGCGTGCGGTCGTTTGATGAAAACAAATTGGATTCTTTCCTGTTTGTGGTTAATGTTTATCTCGTTGGAGTTTCTGAGCACTGGAAAGGGGTTCTAAATGTGTTGTCTAAATTTGTGAAGGAATTCCAGTATACCACATTTAAAGGGGTGATTTAAGTGAATTGCATTAAGTTGTGAATAATACGGAATTTTGAGTGTCTGGCTTGCAGTGCTGTCTTCCATTTGCTTCCTGGGTCAGCCTGGCAAATGACTCCATTCTCTTCTTCATTTTTGCTGTTATTACTGCCCAGGCAGCTCACTCCTTATTTTCTTGCTCTTACTTTGGGGAAACCCATCGGATGAAACATACTCTCAGTGAGTAGACAAGGCAGCCGGAGGCGATCTGCCTACAGGTGGGTGGCGTTTGTCTCGCTGAGGGACGCCTGTCTCTGCAGAGAGGGTAGCAGCAGGACACGTCTGGCCCGGGCTGGGCATTCCCCTGAGCCGCAGGTCCGGGCACAGGCACAGGTGAGCTGGGGAAGGACCCGGCCTGTCCCGAAGGTGCTGGAGGACAGAGACGCTGTGTTGCCGTGACAGTCCCTGATGTACGGGCACGTGTGGGATGTCGTGTTGCCTTTGGAGATCAGACCACTCCAAGCCCTCAGGAGCAGCCTTGGTCCTGTTGTGTTCATTCATCAGGCATCCCCTTGGCTGCACGCAGTGCTGGGTCACCCGCGGCGGGAGCAGGGCAGGCTCAGTCCGCGTTTGTTGAGTGGACGATCACAACCCTGCAAACACAGTCCCTGAGCTAGGCAGTCCAAAGGCTGTCCCTCCGAGGGAAGTGAAGCTGGTGGATGCTGGACACCTGTATGTGCGGGAGCTAGGGCTGGGGAGGGGCATAGGCGCCGTCTGGGAGGGGCACCAGGTGTCCTGGCACCAGGACCAGGGATTTTCCTCAGGCTGGGCTGGCAGGCAGGTCATTTTACCCAGTGGGCACTTAGGCAGGAGGCCTGGGGTTTCCAAGCTTTTGGGGGACTTACGCAAATATTGGAGACCTGAAAAAAATTCTGCTTCCAAAACAGGAAGTGAAAACTGCCAAATTGAAACCGACACATTTAAGTAAATGTTGACAGAACATGAGGGCTTGTCCAGTCACCTGCAGTTCACTGTCTCAGGTGGGATGCGGTGCTTTTTCCTAGTTTGATGTGATGTCTGTGAGGCCTGTAAGGGTCATGAGATGCCCTGGGGTAGCCGTGGTGAGAAGAGGCTGGAGCCTGTGGGGGCACCTGCTCCGGGTGAGCAGGTAGAGGAGACACCAGGAGCAGCTCCGTGTCCTCCCGCAGCCCGGGCGGCTCTGAGGGTGGATCCTCATTCGCTCTGACGCGCCGGCTGGATCCCTGGAGATACAGGCAGAAGGTGGAGAGGGGGCCGAGTCGTGTCCTCCCCCGTGGCTGGTGCAGAGCTGTGCACCCGGCTTCCTCCTTCCACACAGCCCCAGGGAAGAATCCGGGGCTTGGCAACCCCAGTTCAGCTGCGTTCAGCCCCACACTGGGTGCCGTTTCTGGTGGTTTAACGTACAATTGAGCAACTCTTGGTGGCGCTAAGATAAATGGGTGATAAATTGCAGTTGTATATTTTTAAGGTTATGAGGAAAGCAAACATTTAACATATAAGCCTGTTTATTAGTCAGTTTTACTCAGAGCCCCGGCTTCCAAAGTCTGACTGCCCCGAATTCCGTGTGGAAGTTCGGCCGGGACTTCTGACAGGAGCGCCCGCCGTGCCCCGCGCTGTCTGCGTTGTTAGGAAGCGTGTCGTTGCTTGGCTCCCAGCATATGGGGAGAAGTGAAGGTGTCACTGCTGTGGCAGGAACACGTCTCCAAGAACTAAGGGGCATCTTGTCACGGGCTCCTAGGCAGGAAACGGGGCAGAGTTCCAGGTGTCAGGTGCTGTGGTTTGAGGTGTGAATAAATAATTACCGAAATGACTGGCTGCGGTGGGGAGCGAGGAGCAGGCAGGCGTTTTGCCTGGAAGGGGGAGACGGAGCGTTAGCAGCGGTTCCCCCGCCGTCTGCCTGCCTTCCTGAGCGTGCCACATCTGCACGGGGCGCCCCTTCCCGACCGGGGTGCCCTCGCTCGCCTTCCCTCCTGCTTCCTGTGCACCTCGCCAGGGTTTCCCTGGGCAGCTCTGGTGAAGGGCACGCGTCACGCTATCCGGGCCCTCTCCACGTCTCAGCGGCCAATTGCCTTTCCTTTCTCTTTCTATGATGCTCCTGTATTGCCCCTGGATTCCTCCAGCACACACCGTGTTGGGTTTTAATTGTGTGTTTAATGACTTCTCTCTTACTAGATGATGAGGAAATCCCTCCCAGGGAGAGTCTGTGTTTTGTTTATTTCTGGTCCCTCAGTGTCCACTGCAGGGTCCGTGTGCACACACAGGTACACACCGATCCATCAGATACACATGTATTCATAATAATTTTGCTTTTTAAAAGGGTATTTTATATAAATAGAAATGGGAAAACTATTACATTTGCAGACATAAACCAATGGATGCTATCGGCGCAGGTTTGGGCCCCAGCTTCCGGCTCGGTGAATCGTGGGTCAGCAGAACAACGCCACTCGTTTTTCCTGGGACATGTGGTTTCTTCTAGATTCTGTGGCTTACAACACTATCCAAAATTCCTTCCACTCCTGCCTCACCTCCTTTCTCGGCTCCCGGGATTTCTGTCTGTCTGGGGAAAACCCTCACCTCTGGTGTGAGAGCAGAGGACAGTCGTCCACATAGAAGGACACTTCTGTGGCCAGGTGTGTGGGGCTTGCCCACAGCCCAGCAGCGGACACCTGCTGTAGCATCAGCTCCACAGGCTGGGGACTCCGTCCCTAAGGCTGCCCCTCAGACTCCAGTTGCAAGTCCAGGCTCAGGAATTTCTGACCGACTGGCTTCAAGTTGGGGTTCCCACAACCCCCTCGCTAGGTTTGATTAATTTGCTGTGGGGGTGGAGGGGGCGGCTACAGAACTCAGGGAAACACGTGTTTCCGTTTACCAGTTTGCTCCAAGGATATCCCAAAGGACACAGATGAAGGGCTGCGTGGGGCAGGGCTTGGGAAGATGTGGAGTCCTGTGCCCTCCCCGGGCCTCTGCATGTTCCGCTCTCAGAAGCTCCCCGAGCCCTGTCCTCTTGGATTTTTGTGGCCGCTTCTTGATGTCAGCATTCTTCCCCACCGGTGGGGGTGGGGTCTTCTCTGAGAAGGGTCGTGTGAGCAACAGGAAAGGCGGGGGGAGAGCGATGTTTCGCAGGCAGCTGAAAGGAGGACAGGAGAAGGTTGGGGAGGTTCTGTTTCCTAAGGCCTAATGCACCCGACCTTCTGACAGAAGGACTGTAACAGGGCTGTGGGGTGCACGAGCCAGGAGCCGTGGAAGAAAGCCTGGTAGATAGATGCACATCACAGCACCACCGCCTCTCCCCGTGGTTCAGTTCACAGGCCCTCCCCGAGCGTCCCCGGGGCCCTCTGCTGTGAAGGCAGCTCCCCCTGCCTCGATACCTCGATACCCCCATACCTCCAACCCCACCTGTGCAGTGGGCTTATTTCGGTGCTGGTCTGAAGCTCTTTGTGGTGTAAGCTCCGTGAAGGCAGGAGCATGCGCAGGGAGTTTCCTTCACTGCCCCAGGGTTGTGGCAAATCACTTACTCAGTGTTTGCCTGTGGAGTGAACAGGTGCATGAATGGTCTTGGAAAATGATGTATCCCGGCACCACGGTGGTGGTCGTTCATACGTGTTCTCATGACTTCGTAGCTTTCCCTAATGGCGAGGCCAGCAGGCCCATTCGTTTCTCGCTGAAAAGTGTGGTAAAGGCAAGTTTCCTAACCGGACCAGGACTGTAACCTCCAGAACGCACAGGGCCTGGGCGTGGGGAGCGCGGACGAGGAACCTGCTGCTGGTGCCGAGCGGGAGCCATGGAGGGGCCTACACCGTTGCGCTGACGCTGTGCGATGAGGATTCCGAATGCCATTCATGCAAAACAAATTTAGCAACTAAGGAGAGCGGCGCGCTGCTTCAGAAGCACCATGTGTTAGCAGGTGTGGCACAGCCCTGACTTTGCTTCCGTGGCTGAGGAAGGGGAATGAGTCTTCTGTGCATAAATGTTTCCACAGGCACCATCCTGGGTGTCCTGCCTGACCAGACTTGTGAGCCGGCGCCAGGTTGGAGCATGTGCCCAGGTGAAAATCATACATTATTTATTCATGTGAGCAGCTCTGCGCCTGTTTTCAAACATTCACTGCTTTGTTTTGTTTGTTTTGTCTACTTGCATGAAAGATGTGGTAGACAGAATACCCCCCAATAAAAGGTGTCCACTTCTTCATCCCTGGAACCTGTGAATGTATCACCTTGTTAGCAAAAGGGACTTGACGGATATGATTAACGCTAAGGACCTTGAGATGCAGAAGTTATCCTGGACCATCCAGGCCTGGAGACATGAGTCCTCTCAAAACAGACGCTTTCCCAGCTGTGGTCAGAACTAAAGGTGACCACCAAAGAGGGATCAGAGCCATGCGACGTGAAAAGGACTTGACTTGCCGTTGCTGGCTTTCCAGATGAGGAAGGGGCCTCAAGCCAAGGAATATGGGCAGCGTCTAGAAGACGGAAAAGGCAAATGAACATTGTCCCCTAGAGCTCTGGGAAGGACACAGCTCTGCCGCCTCGTTGATTTTCACCCAGTGAAATTCGTTTTGGATTCCCAACCTACAGAACCGTGAAGTAACCAATTTGTGTTTTAAGGCCAGGTGTGGTGGCTCACGCCTGTAATCTCAGCATTTTGGTTTTGGAAGGCCAAAGTGGGAGAATCGCTTGAGGCCCGGAGTTCAAAACCAGCTTGGGCAACGTAGTGAGACCCCATCTCTACAAAAAAAAAAAAAAAAGCCAGGCATGGTAGGTTATGCTTGTGGTGCCGGCTACTCCGGAGGCTGAGGCAGGAGGATCACTTGAGCCTAGGAGCTTGAGGTTACAGTGAGCTATGATTGTGCCACTGTTCTCCAGCCTGGTGACAGACTGAGACCTTATCTCATAAAGAAAGAAAGATTAAAAAATAACATTTGGTGTTTTTGGATTTTTTTTCTGCTTTTCTTTTCCTGAGATGGAGTCTCACTCTCGCCTAGGCTAGAGTGCAGTGTGTGATCTCAGCTCACTGCAACCTCCACCTCCTAGGTTCAAGCCATTCTCCTGCCTCAGTCTCCCAAGTAGCTGGAAGTACAGGTGCCCGCCACCATGCCCGGCTCATTTTTGTACTTTTCGTAGAGATGGGGTTTCACCATGTTGGCCAGGCTGGTCTCGAACTCCTGGCCTCAGGTAATCTGCCCCCCTCAGCCTCCCAAAGTGCTGGGATTACAGCTGTGAGCCACAACGCCCAGTCAAACTCGGTGTCTTAAGCCAGTGAGTTTGTAGTAGCTTGTTACAGCAGCAATAGGAAGGAGATACATACGGTTTTGCCCATAGAAAGATATTGGTTAAATAAAAGGAAGAAAACCCATCTGGGTCTACGTTTTCTCAGGCAGTGCTTGCACTTTACGGAGCCCATGCAGGACATTTACATCAGCGGCAAGTCTATGAATCGTAGCCTGGCCTCGCCGTTAGAGGTGCACAAACTCAGCGTAAGCACACCCTAAGTTTGTGCCCGAGGTCACACCCTGGATCCAGCCCTGTCACACGGTTAACATTCCACAGCCAATGACTGAGCTAGAGCCAGAGCCGCCGCCCCCACGTCGTCACGCCACGGTCATTGTCATTTCACTGCAGTTTCTCCAGCTTCCTTTTGAAGAGGAACACAAAGGGGAGGTGCTTTGTGAGGAAACAATATATTGTAGCAATAGGGACATGTTTGAAAATAGTAGTTAATGAACATTATTTTCCTAAATTGGTAGTTTTTATTTTATTTTAATTTTTTTTTTTTTAAGAGCCAGAGCCTCACTGTCTTGCCCAGGCTTGAGTGCAGTGGCGCTATCACAATTCACTGCATCTTTGAACTTCTGGGCTTAAGCGATCCTTCTGTCTCAGCCTCCTGAGTAACTGGAACTACAGGCACACGCCACCATGCCTGGCCAATTTTTGTGTTTTTTGTAGAGATGGGGTCTCACCATTTTGCCCAGGTGATCTGGAACTCCGGGCACAAGCATTTCTCCTGCCTCAGCCTCCCAAAGTGCTGGGATTACAGGCGTGAGCCACGCACCTGTCCTTAATGGATAGCTTTAGAGCAGTCCATTAGGGTGGACCCATGTCATCTGACAAAGCCATGTGTCTGTTTTGTATTTTCTAAGAGATTTGGTGCTGAGTAAAGAAAAAGAAAATTCTTCATATCTGATGAGAAGGTAGTGCTGCTGAGAGAGACCAAAAAAGGACAATTAGTGATGAGGGTATTTAAGGCAGACAGTTCATACCTCCTGAGTTTTTGGAACACGTGTCTCTTTTTGGTAAAAGATTTGGGGGATAATCCCCATTGTATGTGTATTTAATATTATATACATATACTACCATAAACTTCCTAAGATAAACACAAAATTATAGATTTTGCTGAAGAGCAAAATGAAAATAAAATTGTACTCCCCTTTTCTTCCAACACCAAGTGAGTCAGCCCACTGGGGTGTGGTAGGCGCCTGTGCCCGGAACAGCCCTCCGTGCCGCCGTCTGTGGCCGGAGCCCTTCTGCAGCCCCCACTGCACCAGCCTTTGCCCTTTGCCCGCTGCGGCGAGTGAACTCGGTGCCCGCCTCGCCGTGCTGGGGCGGCCCGGCTTGCCGCCTCCCGGGACCGTGGGAACTGAGCTGGGCCGGCCTGGGCCCCCAGCGCCCGCTCGCAGAAGGCGCCCCGGGATGTCTCGTGCAGATGAATGTGTCCGTGCCGGGCTCGTACAGAAGATCGGGAGGCCCTCCGTGGCCAGGGCCTGAGGACGGCAGATAGCCTCGGGGACCGCGTGGGTTTTGAGGTCTGGGGGAACCGTGGGGGAGCAGGAGGACGTTGTAAGCAAAGGCCGAGAAGAGCCAGGAAGACGTGGGGATGGGGACACAGACCTGACCGGGGGAAACCAGGATTCCAGGAACACAAATGTCACTGAAGAAGCAGAGTGTGTGTTACTGGTTGGGGGTGTCCTGGTTCTTGGCATCTTGAACAAAGAATCAGACAAAACACACAAAGCAAGGAAAGAATAAAGCAACACAAGCAGAGATTTACTGAGAGCGAAGTACACTCCACAGGGCGGTGGCCCCAGCACGCGGCTCCTGAGCCTGGTGACAGCATTTTCTGGGCTTTAAAGACCCTCTGGCGGTTTCCCATTGGTTACTTGGTGTACACCGTATGTAAATTAACTAGTGGCCTGTGATCAGTCTGATTGGTTGCAGGGGGGGACCAATCAGAGGCTGAAGCAGAGTTAGAAAGTCACACCCTGTGCAGGTGTCTGATTGGTTGCAGAAAGTGACCAATCAGAGGCTGAAGCGAAGTTACAAAGTCACACCCTATGCAGATGAAGACTTGGCTCCTGACCAGCCTGATTGGTTGTGGGCGGGGTGGGCGGGGTCCGATCAGAGGTACTTTCAGGTTTTCATCCGCCGCACAGACAAAGTGGGAGGGGCGGGGCTGCGAGGGAGTCGCCGCTGGTGCTTGTGTTACTTGGGTATATGGGAAGTTGGGGTTTTCCTTCCGATTTCGTTCTGGGAAGTCGATGTGAATCGGCCTTAGGTTCCCGTCGTCCAGATCCTGTTCTCCTGCCTCGTGGAGTCACTGCTTTGCTGGGTGGATGAGCTAGAGCTTCATTCTGTGAAAGTGGTGGGCTGGCTTCAGGTCCCGTGGCAGCTGCAAGTGCAGCAGAACCAGGGCAGGCACTTGGTGGAGTCCTTCACTGTCCTCCAAAAAGCAGGTGGTGGTGTCCACCGTGGTTACACTGGGCAGAAAGCACACTGATGCCAGGGGCCAGGTGTGCCACAGGCCTGACCGGGGCCGTGGGAGTGAGGCCGGGAAGCGAGGGGTCCATGCAGGCACTCTGGGCTGAGACAACCAGGCTGACGGCTAGACCGGGGGCCCCGGGGCAGTGGGCCAGGGATGCATCCAGGTGTCGAGCCAGGGTGCGTGGTGATGTGACCTCCAGACCAAACAGCCAGGCCAGGGATGCATCCAGGTGTCGAGCCAGGGTGCCTGGTGATGTGATCTCCAGACCAAACAGTCAGGCCAGGGATGCATCCAGGTGTTGAGCCAGGGTGCCTGGTGATGTGATCTCCAGACCAAACAGTCAGGGAGGGACTGGTTTTCAGGATGAGATGCCAACTTTGGTCTAAGGAAGGTGACTTCTACATAGGACTGTGAGACAGTCGCTGTTCAATAAGCAGTCGGAACTATTTTTTTGGATTTTAATGATTCCAAAAAAGAAATCTGGGAGCTACAGAATTAGAATTTATCTTCTTCCCTTAACTGATACTAATTCTTCTGTGCTAAGCCTTGAAGAGTGCCCAAGAAAGGCGTGTATCGGTGCAGAAGGTGGGAGTCCAGGAGGCCAGTGTGGGCTCAGTTGTGGTGGCTGTCACGGGCGGAGCAGGGACAGCAAGGACATCTAGAAATGCAGAGAGCCCGAGCAGAGCCCCGCCTGGGAGCTTTTCTACAACCATGTAGCCAGAGAGGTCCCGCCTTTCCAGTGGAGGGCGGCCCACAGCCTGGACTCGTGAGGACAGTATGCTGTCATGCGGAGATATTCCTGGAAGCCTCACACACCTGTGGCCATGCTGTGGTGGCCTTTGCAGGACTCCCTGGGGCAAGCTGAAGGCAGATCCCGACCGCCAGGGGCAGCAGCCAGGGACGGCTTACAGGGCAAGCAGAGCATTTTCCTGCCTGTGGTCCCGCTGGGGCCCGAGACCAAGAATCTTCACGAAACAATCAGTGACCCCTGAAGATGCCACACAGGGTTTCTGGAATCACACGTGTCGTGTGTGTGCATCTAGGGAGTGGGAGATCTTCCTGGGCGTGGCCATGTCCTCCCTGGACTCCTAAAGGTTGGCCTTGAGGGATGGGTGACAACCAGCTCCCAGGCTCCCTCCCTCTCCCCCAGTTCTCCTTTTCTCTCCTTTCCTTCCCTTCCTGTACCTCTTTCGGAGGCCATGCTGCCTGCCCACTCTGCTCTCTGGAAGTGTGCAGCCCCCTGAGCCTGGGGTTCGGAGGAGCAAACCCGCCAGCATCCCAGGGCACCTGCCTGGCGAAGAGAACAGGATGCCTTCTCTGCGTTCCCTTCGTTGCCCTAAATTAACACTAGAGCTCCATTCTGTTATTTTTATGCTCAAACAGGCTTAAAAACAGTTGTTAACACATATTCTCATCTCCCAAATTGTCATTTTTTTGAGATGGCAAGGAATACATCATGTGTTTGGATGGCTTTAATTTACATCATCTAGCGTTCACCTCATTCACACGATTCTGGTACTTATTTTTAATTCTGAGTAACTAACGGCAAGTGACAGGGCAGTCACCCCACAGCGCGTGGCGCCCTGGGGCTTCGCAGAAAGAGCCCTGCATGGGGGCCCGTGTGGCACCCACACTTCAGGCCAGCTTGACAGCCACCCCCGTCTTAAGGGAGCTGCAGCAGCTCAGAAACATGTACGGCAGAATAAGAGAAAAGGACCCAAGATTGCTTTTTAAAAATGTGTTTCTTAACTTGTTCTTTGGCATAATTTCTGCATTAATGGATAAACTTCTCAGCCTTTCATGAAATTTCTGCCTCTTATATGTGGAGAAAACAGAGGCTGTTTTAAATTATAAAGGAAAGCTTTAATCTAGTCCAAGAAACTGGGGGAAATAGACTTCTTTTCTCGCTTTCAGCCCCATTTCCCTACCTAATGTTAAATATGGCTATTTCTCCCAATTTAGAGGGTTTTCTTTGTAGAATATGAATGAGCTATTTACTGGGTAACAAAAAGACAAGCCTTTGAAGTACAAATGGAGCTTTGGAGATCTCTCAATTTGAAAGACTAATCTCTGCATAAACACAACTGTTTCTCCATATTGCTGGGAACACTCCACTATCTGTTTGGCCACATTTTCTATTATGGTTTTTATAAAATGAAACGATGGCTAATAGCTCGGCAGAGAAGTATTTGGGCGCAGTAGCAATAGGAATGTGTTTACATTGCTTTAAACTGTGTTGTGAGCAAAGAATAGTAATTTTCAATAGAAATTGCTCTAATCCGATCAGTAGAATTAGGCATTGCATATTTTCATTTCTGTACCTTTATCGGAGCTTATATCAACCAGTCATCTCATCTGGATCTTTGGGTTTTTCATGTTAAATGTCTGGTTATACCTGCTATATCTTTCAGCCTCAAAACTCTTAGATCAGGTCTTCCCTTTTCTTTACACAAGTGGAGAGCAGATGTAACAATACCACTGTCTGCCACAGGGAATAATCTGAGCGGCCAGTGTGTCTAGAACCTTCCACAGGGAAGTGCACCTGGATATGGAAAGATGGTACCATTGCTCTTAGAAATGCCCTTTAGGGCTGACAGAGCCTGACTTTTTTTTTTCTTTTTTTTCACATCCCTGTAGATGGGGCTTTTGAAACCCTCCTTCACTGCAGCCCCCACCCCCACCCCCACCCCAAGGTTTTAGGACAAAATGGGATGAGTGAATTCATGGCTTGACAGACTGAACAGAAAAATGAGGCTCCGTGCTCCATATTCATGTGCATCTGCCCCTCATGGTGACATGCTAATTGGTTGGCCAGTGCACAAGACAGGGAAGCGCAGAGTTCCTGTTGCTCACACAGTGCTTCCTGTCTGCTGTGGCGGGAGCCGGGAGGAAGGGCGCGAGCCAAGAGGGGTGCTGCCCACCGGAAACGGTGGCGTGAGGCCGCGGAGCTCACGGGGGCTTCTCCGAGACGTGCTCTGTTCACGGCTCCATCGCTGTTAATAAGTATCTTGTCATTTCGTAATTTAAATGAGGTTGTGTTTAACCTGGGTAACATCTGGCTGTTAAAATCTGAGTTTATTTTCCTTTCATTTCTGTGCTCCGGCTCAAGCCACACTTCGTGGCTGCTTAGGTGTTGGCGTCAGGTCATCAAACAGCACGCCCTCTCTTTATTCTCAGGCTGCGTATTTCATTGATTCTGAAGGTCAGATGGCTGTGTTCAAGTTCTGTTAGTATATAGTTGTCAAAAATGAAAAGATAATGTAACCTTTTATAACTTCTTAAATACTCATATGTCAGGAAATTAACCTGTAGGAGTTGTGGACAAATGCCCATCCTGAGTATTTTCAGCCGTGGAAATGAGTAAAGGGCCTGAGAAAAGCTGCATGTGTCGAGCATTTGATTTTGGAGTAGGCGCCGTTCGTTGTCTGATGGAGTCTGCAACCTTGCCCTAGTTCCAGAGGGCAGCCTTTGGCCCTGGGCATGCCCGCATTGGCTCACAACACCTACAAACCACACAGCATTTGGCATCGGGGTTGGATCTGTTGGTGGAGGACACGAGGCCAAAAGGAAATGGGATTTCCTGGTTGGGCCTGCGGCTTGGCGGATGATTGTTGTGGAAAAGACACTGAGTCTGTTGAGGCAATTTCTTCCTCTTTGCTAAAAGTGTTCCTGTTTCGAAAGCAGTGTTGAGTTGTGGACACGTGTGTAAGCCGTGATGCTGTAAGTTAGGCGCCTCTGTCTAGAATCTCAGCCTCTTCATACTCTTTTCCCCGTTTTTGCCATATTATTTTCCTTATCACTTATCACTGACTAGATACTTGATATATACCTGCCTCACTCACTCTCTGTCTCTCCTCTCACAGGAAGGCAGAGATAACTGTTTAGTCCAGGCTGTGCCTTCAGTGCTCAAAATAATGCCTGGGTGCAAAATAAATATATCTTGAATGAAATAATGAAGTAATCTTTAAAATGGTGCTCAGAACATAATTTTCATAGAGTAATACATAGTTTGTAATTAGTTATCTCTTTCAGGGATAATGGAATTGTTCAACGTAAGAAAATAGGGCTGGGCACGGTGGCTCAGGCCTGTAATCCCAGCACTTTGGGAAGCTGAGGTGGGTGGATCGCTTGAACCCAGGAGTTCAAGACCAGCCTGGACAACATGGCAAAAGCCTGTTTCTACAAAAAATACAAAAATTAGCTGGGGGTGGTGGCGGGTCCCTTTGGTCCCAGCTGCTTAGGAGGCTGAGGTGGGAGGATCACCTGAGCCTCAGAGGTTGAGGCTGCAGTGAACTGTGATCATGCCAGGGCACTCCAGCGTGGGTCACAGAGTGAGACCTTGTTTCACACAAAAAAAAGAAAATCAAACAATACAATATACCACATTTATAGAATGAAAGAAAAAAAAATGAGATCTCAATAAACACAGAAAAGGCATTTGACAAAATCCTAACCTTCTTTGATTATAAAAACACACAAAACCCTAGAAATGGAACTTCTTCAACAAGGTAAAGGGCGTGTCCTCGTCCAGCTGGGCGCCTTTAACAAAACACCATATACAAGGTGGCCCGTAAACAACAGAGGTTTATTTCTCGTTGTTCTGGAGGTCAGAAGTCTGAGATCGCGGCACCAGATTCTGTGTCTGGTGAGGGCCTGTTTCCTGGTTCATAGACGGAACATTCTTGTTATATCTTCACACGGTGGAAGGCGCCAGCCAGCTCTCTGGGATCTCTTTTGTAAGGACACTAATCCCATTTACGAGGGCTCTGTCCTCATGACCTAATCACCTCCCGAAGCCTCCACTTGCTAATACGCTCACACTGGGAATTAGGTTTCAACATGAGAGTTGTAGGGGGACACAAACACTCAGTCTGTAGCAGGGTATTTATGAAAAACCTACTAACACCATACTCAGTGGTGAACACTTTAACCCCTAAGACAAGGAACAAGAGAGGATACCCACTTTTACCGATGCTGTTCAACGTTGTACTCCAGGTTCTAACCAGAGCAACTAGACAAGAAAACGAAATAAAAGGCATCCAATTGCAAAGAAAAGAATGAAAACTATCCCTGTTAAAAATGACATGGTCTTATGTGTGGAATATCTCCAAGACTCCACAAGAAAGCTACTAGAACTAATAAATGAATTCAGCAGAATTGCTGGGAACAACATCAACATGCAAAAATCAAGTGTGTTTCTATACATGTGCCATGAACAATCTGAAAAGGAAATTAACAAAGTCATTTCATTTAAATTAGCTCTAAAAGAATAAAATACCTAGAAGTAAATTTAACCCAGCAAGAAAGATGTGTACACTGAAAAAAATACAAAATACTGCTGAACGAAATTGAAGAATACCTAATTAAATGGAAAGATATTCCATATTCATGGGTAAGAAGACTTACTGTAGCTAACATGTCAATACTACCTAGAACCGTCTACAGATGCAATACAATCCCTATCAAAATTCTAACAGCCTTTTGCAAAAGCTTATCTTAAGATTCATATAGACTTTCAAGGCACACCTAACAGCCAACACAGTCTTGAGAAAGAACAAAGTCAGAGGACTCACACTTCCCAGTTTCACAATTTACAGAAGTACTGTAATCCACACGGTGTGGTGTGGACCTGAGGATAGATGCATAGACTATGAAGAGAACTGAGAGTCCGGACGTCCACACAGCTATGGCCGGACGATTTTTGATAATAGCTCCAAGTTCATTTAATGGGAAAGAATTGTCTTTTCAACAGATGGTGCTGGGGCAGCTGGGTTTCCACATCAAAAGAATGGAGTTGGACCCTGTCTCCTGTCAGATACAAAAATCAGCCTGAAATGGATCAGTGACTTACATTTAAGAGCCAAGACCATAAAATTCTTAGGAGAAAACAGGGGTAAGTTTCCATAATGTTGGATATGGCAATGGGTTCTCAGCTGTGACACCTAAAGTATGAACAACAAAAGAAAAAAAAAACAGATAAATTTGACTTTATCAAAATGAAAGACTTGTGTGCATCCAAAGACATTATTAAGAAAGTAAAAAGACATCCTACAAAATGGGAGAAAATATTTGCAAGTCATTTATCTGATGAGGGCTTAATATTCAGAATATATAAAGAACTGCAAAAAAATACTCAACAACAAAAGGACAAATAACCAAACACAAAAATGGGCAAATAGACATTTCTCAAAGAAGATATGCATAGCCAATAAACAAATGAAAACATACCGAGTATTCTTAGTTATTTGAGAAAGGAAAATCAAAACCACAGTGAGATACCACTTCACACCTACCAGAGGGGTTATGATTTAAAAAATCAGGAAATAACAAGCATTGGCAAAGATGTGGAGAAATTGGAGTCCCTTTTTATTACTGATAGGAGTTTAAAACGATGCAGCTACTATGGAAAACAGTTTGATGGTTTCTCTACACGTTAAACATACAATTACCACTTGACCCAACAATTGCACTTCTAGGTGTACAACCACAGGAATTGAAAACAAGGACCGGAATGGACATTTGTACCCACTGTTCATTACAGAATTATTCACAACGGCCAGAGGGTGGAAATAACTTACAAGTCTATCAGCTGATGAGAGATAAGAAATGTGGTATATCCATGCAATGAAATATTACTCAGCCATAAAAAGGAATGAAGTTTGGATGAACCCTGGAAAACATTATGCTAAGTGGAATAAGCCAGTGACTAAAATCTCTGATATGACAAATATATGATACTGCTTATGTGAAATATCTAGCATACACAAGCTCATAGAGACAGGAAGTAGATTAGAGGTTACCGGAGCTTGGGGGAGGGAAGAATGGAGACTTTACAGGAAGTAGATTAGAGGTTACCGGAGCTTGGGGGAGGGAAGAATGGAGACTTTACAGGAAGTAGATTAGAGGTTACCGGAGCTTGGGGGAGGGAAGAATGGAGACTTCACAGGAAGTAGATTAGAGGTTACCGGAGCTTGGGGGAGGGAAGAATGGAGACTTTACAGGAAGTAGATTAGAGGTTACCGGAGCTTGGGGGAGGGAAGAATGGAGACTTTACAGGAAGTAGATGAGAGGTTACTGGAGCTTGGGGGAGGGAAGAATGGAGACTTTACTGCGTGACGGTTACAGAGTTTTCTGTTCAGGGAAGAGATTTGGAAATGGATGGTGGTGACAGTGGCACAGCAGTGCAAATGTTAGTAACACCCCTGAATTGTGTCTCAGTTACTGGGAGGCTGAGGAGGGAGGATTGTTTGAGCCAGGGATTCGGAGGCCAGCCTGGACAACATAGTGAGACTCCATCTCTAAAAATAAATCTAAAAATGATGAAAGTGGCAACATTTGTTATATACATTTTACTACAATAAAAAGTTAGAAAAAATTGTGGGACTCTTTGGAGTGCAATTAACAACATTGAGTTTTATTTCTCCTTCTCCAGACGAACATCTGACAGGTGTGTGGATCAGAAATGATGGTGGAGTAGCTGCCCTCTGACATAGCTATAGACCGTGTGGAAATGGTGTTCGGTAAACCCTTGACGTCCGAAGGGGTACACGATGTCCGAAGGGGTACACGTGCAGACCTTTGCAAGTCTCCAGTAGAGGGCTGCAGAAATGTCTGTAGAATCTCTTGGCTTTCCTCAGACTCATGTTTTCATAGAGAAATAAGCGTTTCCTGTGTATTTTCTCACCTGCGAGTTTGTCCTCTCACGAATGGCCGTGTTTCACGAGGAAATAAAGTTTTAGCATTTGGGAGTGTGTATAAGGAGGGTTAGAAAGTCGGACTGTCAGGCTGAGATGCGGATTCTCATCCTGCCGCCGGCGCCTCACCAACCCAGTGCTTGGCCACCATCCTCACGGCACGTAATTCACATCTGCCACAGCAGAACGGCCAACGTCCTGGAGCCCTGAGCCCTGTGAGATGTGTAGGAAGGCACCCTGCCCCTGCCTGGCATCTAGTGTGAGCTCTAGGCATGTTTGTTGAATGAGTTAGTGTGTCAGTCACTGTCCGTCAGAGGCACATGTTGGGACGTGTTGTGGGAAATGGAGCGCTGGCCCTGCGGTCATGGCACTCCCGCCTTCCTGCTCTGGTGTGGGCCTGGGTGGGGGTGCAGGGGTGTCTGCTGGGCTCGGTTCTGCTTCCCCGAATCCCGGCCACCCTCCGTGGCCGCACATAGCACTGACCTCACTCCCCACACGCTGCCTGCCCTCAACTTCCATTTCTCCCGGTGTCTTGGGCCAGCAATGTGCCCACAGAGACCCGTTAGGACGCGTACCCTCTCCCTCTCTACTGGCCACTGCAACTGCGTTCACCTCTCCACGCCCAGGCTGCCCTGGTGAAACGAAGCTTGTTTGTAGACAAAGTGTGGGAGTGTCTTTACTGTGGGTGAAAGAGCAAACTTGGGGATCTGTTTGCAGAGTCCTGGAGATTGTTAATGATGCCATGATTAGTAGGCAGCACCCAGAGTGTTATGACATCATTAACCAGTGGTTGTCATACTCCCTGGCCTTCCTAACTGGCTTGTGGTTGGGCCCCAAGATTGCCTGGCACTCCGTGAGACCATGTCTGCCTTGGGCAGAGGGCTGCCCTCTGCAGCCTCCGAGTGGCCCAGGGTGCCTCTGGCCTGCCCTTTGCCCTGCCCTGCCGCTCTCACTGTCTGCTGTGTCGGGACACTGAGCAGAGGTGCCGATGGAATGCGCACAGCGCAGCGTGTCACGGTGCACGTGGGCTCCCCACTGGAAGGGATGTAGCGTTGTTTTTCTTTAGTAATGGAGAGGAGAGGGGAGGGAAAGGCCCAGGCACTGGTGCTCCAGCTCTTGTACATCCCGTCGCTGTGTGCGATTCAGAAGGTCTGGGGTGTTCTGAGAATTTGCATTTCCGGCAAGGTTGCCGAGAGTGATGTTGATGCTACTGGTTCAGGGATCCACTCAGGTCAGTGGCCTGGAGCACTGGAGGGCCCCGTGGAGCTGGGGGGGATGGAGGGATGACAGCCTCGGGATGGCAGAGGGGGCTGCCGGGTGAAGAGGAGGTGCTGGAAGCAGGGTGGGGCAGCTCGTGGCACTCTCTGGGATGGCCCCGTGGCTTCTGCCGAGCCAGATTCTCCTGTTTCTTAAGAATTTCTCACTGGCGAGACTCCATTTTTCTTGAAGAACAGCGTTTGCTTTATTTTTCTTTTTTCTTTCAGGCATGTATAGAGTCTTTGGCACTATAGAAAGCATTTACCGTATAATTAATACCTAGTCGTTCCCAGAGAAGACACAATCTTACAAGGGGAGGTCATGGGAAGAAGGAAGCTCTGGTCATAAAAGCACGATTTCCCCCTTCGGTGCAGAGAAACTGGACTCTTAACTGTAGGCAGATGCGTTTTGTTTTGTTTGGGTAAAACTCACCTTCCCACTGGAAGATGCCGCCCGCCGCCCAGCCAGCCCCCTCCCCAGACCCAGGGTGGACGGGCCTGGGCCAGCTGGGGCTTGGCCACAGCCAGTCCGAGGCGGTGCGGGCTCCTGCGCCCGTTGTCTTTGAAGTCCTGCAACCAGATCAGCTCTCTGCCCTCTGAGATCCCGGGGCTGTCAAGCTCATTGAAGCCTGCAAATGGGACAGCACCGGCCTTTCTCCTTTTTATTCAGCCACTGGATAGGGCTGGCCCACGAGCCAGTAGTTAAAAGAAGTCATTTAAGCTTCGATTTCAGATAAAAGACTTGAGGTTCATGAAATGTTCCAGCATAACAGTGCAGCTCTGTTCGCTGCTGCAAACACATTAGAATACACACAGGGGCCGCCCCGGGGAGCCCGCAGGATCCCGACCCGGTCCAGGCTGGGTGCCAGGTCTGAGGGTTTGGGCGTCCTCCGAGCCCATGAGAGACCCGCCTGGCGGCTGCTCCGGTCTGTTCACCCTCCCACTCCGTCCCCTCTGTCTTGTTACCTGTTCACCCTCCCACTCTGTCCCCTCTGTCTTCTTACCCGTTCACCCTCCCACTCCGTCCCCTCTGTCTTCTTACCCGTTCACCCTCCCACTCCGTCCCCTCTGTCTTCTTACCGTAATTTGCACCTCATTGGCCTTAATGTTAGCAGAAAGATTATGGAGAGACAGTTGAAGGTCAGGTGCAATAAAATGATTTTATGTACACATCACATAGGTCCCTGGTTAATACACTGCAGAATGTTCTAGTCTCATGAAGAGTCTTGCTCCACAAACATACTCCGTGTTTGTTTTCACTGGGTAGAAAGGGACAGGTTTCACAGTTAACAGGGAGTGCATCTGAGCAAACATGCACCTCTTTTTCTTGGGTAATGTGCAGAGAACATTTTGTGGTTGTGTTTGTGTCTGTCTTTTACAGACGTTCGAAGATAGTGTTAATTCTTTACTCATCATCTCAGTATGTCATTATCATTCTCTGAACAGCATTTGTTTGTAGAAGTCAACATTAATTAATCTTCTCAACTGAAATGAAAATACTTTATGGGAACGCACTCAGAGCCCCCCGCCCCCGCCTGCCAGCACATCAGATGGATTGAAATACTTGAAGGCAGAATATAGTTCACAGAAAAGCAAACCTAATTATAACCTAAAGATCATACACCAGGTGAGTTATGTTCATTTCAAAACAGAGACATTAAAAATGTGTCGTCTTGCCCAGGCAAAATTCCCACAAGGGAAAGAAAGAGTACGTGGCCTGGATTCTTCATCCCATCTCCAGCTTCTCTAGCTGTTTATTGTAGGCGTTTATCCCATAGTCTAGGTGTTTCTGCATGAAAATCATATCACTGCCAGGCAGATTCAAAAACCTAGTGGGGGCTGGGCCCTGTGGCTCATGCCTGTAATCCCAGCAGTTTGGGAAGCTGAGACAGGATGTAGCTTCAGGCCAGGAATTTGAGTCTCTACAAAAAATGAAAAGTAGCTGGGTGTAGTGATGCACCTGTAACGGTCCAGCTACTCAGGAGGCTGAGGTGGGAGGCTTGCTTGAGCCCAGTTGGAGGCTGCAGTGAGCTATGATTATGTCACTGCATTCCAGCCTGGGCAGCACAGTAAGATCCCATCTCTTAAAATATATATATATATATATATTTATGGCATTTATATATATAATATATAACATATGTTATATATATTTATAATGTACATATTATATGGGGACGGGGCTTGTACACCAGATCCAAATTCAAACACTTTCTTTTTGAGAGACGCAACCTCAGGCCCCAAACTGAAGATCCTGAGAGGCTGTGGCATTTGTCTCTGGTCCAGGAACCACCTTAACTGCAGACAAACAGGACCCATGCTCTTGCTAATGTGGTTGGACTCTGTGTCCCACCAGACCTGATCTTGAATTGGAATCGTCAGCGTTGGGCTCTGTGTCCCACCAGACCTGATCTTGAATTGGAATCGTCAGCGTTGGAGGTGGGGCCTGGTAGGCGCTGGCTGGACCGTGGGGGTGGTTTCTCGTGAATGGCTTAGACCATCTGTTTGGTGCTGTTGTTGTGGTAGTGAGTTCTCATGAGGTCCGGTTGTTCGAAAGTGTGCAGCACCTGCCTCGTGCTCTCTTCCTCCCGCACTAGCCATTCAGATGTGCCTGCTCCCCCTTTGCCTTTGCCGTGATCAGAAGCTTCCTGAGGCTTCCCCAGAGGCAGAAGCCACTGTGCTTCCTGTACAGCCCCCTGCAGAACTGTGAGCCAGTTAACCTCTTTTTTAATATGGATTACCCAGTCTCAGGTATTTTTGATAGCAGTGTAAGAACAGACTAATACAGCTGCTAAGCCGTGAGGAATCCTCAACCATCCAGCCCCTGCAGCCCTTGGGCTGCACGTTTCCTAGGTCAGCCTGCAGAAACGCCGAGCCAGGCATATCCAGCCCAGCCTCAGGAGTCAGATTCAAATGGATGCAACATCGGGAAGTGGCTCCCAGCCCACTGGCTGCCGGTCCAAGCCACTGCTCCCTCCAGCAGGACAGGGAGTGATGGTGTGGCCGGTGCAGCGGTCCCGATACCCCAGTGAGGACTTGGGGCCAGGTGGGTGCTGCTCCCTTCCTCCTGGGTGCAGGGGAGGATCTGCAGGGGAGCAGAGGAACTGGGATGGAAATGAAGCCGGCGCCTGGCCGGAGGGAGAGGGGCCACAGGTGCAGATCATGGGAGCGTCTGGAGACTCCAGAGGTAGAGGGGATTCTACCCCACACCCGCCTGTCTCAAAGACAACAACAAACCAAACAGCATAAAGGTCTCTGACTCCCGAGGTTAGGGTGGCTCTGTCTGACTCGGGGTTTTCGGGTGACAGTGAAGGACTCAGGCTGACCCAGGGAATGTGCAGCCCGGGGGCTCCAGGTGCTGAGGTTGGCGGAGGATGCCTCATGGTTCAGCATGAGCGTGAGTCCTGCTTATCTGGGGTTAAGATGGTTTATGGGTCATAGACAAACGCCATGGGCTCCCAGGAGCCACAGTTCGGGGCCTGAGGGTGCTTGCCCTGGGTCTGGGGTGGCTCCTCTTGATGGCTGGGAAGCCCCCAAAGAAGCCTTAGTCACGTCCGGTGTTGATGTGACTCCAGAGGGAAGTGGATCCTCAAAGGTGCAAACGTTAAGTTTGCTGTCTTCAGTCTGTGCTTGGCACTTTCTTCACTAGATCTTTTTCACTTTGGTTAAACAATTCTTTCTCCCCGCACAAGGAATGCCAAGTTCACAGTGGTGGCTCTGGTTTTTGTTTTGGTTTTTTTTAAGAGATGTCTCACTCTGTGGCCCAGAGACAACAGGGTCCCTGGAGGCCAGGAGCTCGAGGCTGGTTCGCTCCTAGGCTCCAGGAATCCTTGTGGCTCAGCCTCCAGAGTAGCTGGGACTCTGGTGCTTGCCACGACACCCGGCTGATTTTTTTTTTTTTTTTTTGTAAAGACAGGTTCTTGCTATGTTGGCCAGGCTGGTCTTAAGCAATCCTCCTGCCTCAGCCTCCTGAAGTGCTGCGATTACAGGCATGAGCCGCTGGTCCCTGCCTGGCTGTTCTGTTTTGTATCAATTAATGCAGTGTGCTTTGTGGCCAGTGTCCTGGGTGCCCTTATAGCTTGTGGTGCACATGGACTCCTGTTACCCTAAAACACAAGAAATCTTGTGAACAGCCGGAAGACCTGGCTTCTTCCCTCCGGAATTCACAACCTCACCGGGAGTACATACGAAACGGCGGGCTCACAGTAAGCCGCCGTGCATGACTCCGTGCTAAACTGTGTGGTGCAGATAATAAAACACACATTCACCGAAGGAGTCAAGGACAATGGTGTAGAAAGGTGGGGTGTGACTGTGCTTCGTGGCTCTAAGGGAGAAGAAAGGACATTGCAGAGGAACGAAAGAATTTGAGCCAAGGGATGGAGGAGGAACTGGAAATGGTCTCTGCTCACAGGTGCCCAGGAGATCGGCCTCATTAGAATGGGGTGTTTGTCAGGGGAATCTGAGATGCAGTTTGGATTAATCCGGGGGGGCCAGACTGAAGGGTCTGTAAATCTGTAACAGATTTGAAACTCGGTATGTTGGCACATGGATGCCTTAAGTGACTGTGGATTCCTTACGGAAGGGGCTCTGCTTTGTGTGTGAGAGGTGGCAGAGTGATGTTCAGGGGTCACATCTGGTCCAGATGCATGTTTAACTCAGTGTATACACCTCATTGTTTTAAAAATAATGTCCTCAGTGTTTAAAAATTATAAATAAATGGCCAACATTAAGACTAAATTAGGAGACTTCATGTTAAAAATCCAGCCAGGTCTGGTGGCTGACGTCTATAATCACAGCACTTTGGGAGGCCGAGGCAGGAGGACCACTTGAGTCCAGGAGTTTGAGACCAGCCTGGGCAATGTAGCAAGACCCCATCTCTTAAAAAAAATTAACAATTAGGCTGGCATGGTGGTGTGCACCTGTAGTTCCAGCTGCTCAGGAGGCTGAGGTGGGAGGATCCCTTGAGCCCAGGAGAGGCGGCAGTGAGCTATGATTGCACCACTGCACTCCAGCCTGGGCAACAGAGCAAGACCCTGTCTCAGAAAAAAAAAAAAAAAAAAAGCCAGTCATATTTCTTGCAAAAAAGGGGAAGATGCAGTAGCCGGTGGGCCGCGTGTCCCTGTCCCCAGGCCCTCTCCGTCTCCTCCACACAGAGGCCAAGAGCCTCTGCAGGATCTTGAGGCCCATCATGTTGTTTGCTCACAGCCCACTTCAGTCACTGTGGGACCTGCTTGGTGCCTGATGAGGACCGTTCCTGCCCCTAGGTGTGGCCTCCAGCAGATATTTGCTTCAGCTTATATTTTTGGACAAAGGAATGGAGTGACATGGATAATACTTAAATTGGAATAGACTATGCCTTTTATCTAAAAAAGTTCTCTTGTGATATTTTTTCTTATCCTTTTTGATGTCTCAAGAAAACTCACTTAGATCCATTTGTACAAACATGTTTGAATTCGACCTCACAATGGACTAGGCTTTGTAGGAGACTGAACTCATGGTAATGAATACTTTACTAATTTTGGTGGAATTTCTCTGTGGTAAAGAATGAAAGAAGGAATACCAGGAGGATTGGGCCCTAATTTTCCCCAGAGAGGACCTTCTTTTAGGCCTCACTTTATCTTCTAGCGAGACAGCTGTGGTGTTAGACTTCCGTTCCTTGGCCTAAGCAAAGCTGGGTCCCTGACCTTCCTGGGCATGGGCGTTTGTGGATGGAACCATGGTCAGAAGAACAAGGAAGGAGGTCCACGGGGTGGGAAATGCACGCTTACCCGAGAAAGCATCCAGCAGCGGGTCCTCCGTGGCCATGAGAAGCAGTAGCAGAATGCTCCTAGAAAAACCCTCCCACCTGCCTCTGTCGGGCGGGATATACTGGTCATGCGTTTCTCTTCAGTCCTGGCAGAAGCCCAAGAGGACAAAACCTGACCCTTTGCAGGCAGCGTGGCTTGGACGTTGGTCTTTGGAAACAAAGGGGAGGCTTTCAAAGGCTGAGGTGAGAGCTCAGATCATGGGATTCCTGAAAGGCAATTAGAGGCATCTTCTAGACCAAGCCCCTCTTTTCATAGCTGAGAAAACTACAGTTTGGAAAGCAAAGCAGTGAGCCCAGGGGATACCCAAGTGCTTATGTGACCCCACACCTCTCTCTCCTTTTGATGAGCCATGTTCGCATTTTGGAAGGAGAAGGGGGAGCGGAAGAGGCACCTGACGCAGGCCCTGCTGACAGGCAGTCAAGGGCATCCCTCAGGTCGGTGTAGCCAAGGGCCAGGGCTGCAGGACAAATCCAGCAGGCACATCCCACTGGCGAGGGGACACTGGCAGCTTTTCCGTGGTCCCTGGCTCGGATAATGTATCTCAGATCAACGAAGGATTCCAAAGGCAGGTGCTTTTCACTCATCCGCTCCCACTGACTCCTTCGTCCCCCTCCTTCCTGCTCCAGACCGACTTCTGATACAGGGAGGGGGAAAGACAAGAGTGGCAAGATACCAAGGAACGCAGTCCTTCCTCCCCTCCTCACTGTCTCTGCCTGAGCTCAGAGCCTCATCCGCTTTCCCCCAGACCCTCTTGACTCGGGGTTGTCTGAGAGCCTGCAGCGTTGGCATCACCTGGGGCTTGTTGGACATGCCGAATCTTGGATTCCAACCAGGCCTACCACAGCGTATCTTCTACTGTAACGTAATCGCCAGGTGATGAATATACACATCCAAGTTTCGGCGTGCTGCCCTAGAAGGTCAGAATTTCCCGTTGGTATTTTCCCGTTTCCCCCAGCACCTATTCTCCTTTAATCCATTCTGAACATCAGCTGGGTTCTAGTTTGAAAACAAAATTCAGCCGTGTCTGTTCTTTGCCTAAAATCCTCGCTTGGCTTCACGCTGCTTTTTTCCTAGATATGAACAATAAACAAATGGAATTTGAAATTTAAAACACAAAACCATTTATAATAGCATGAAAAAAATTACATACTTAGGTAAATCTAACAAAATATGCATGAGATTTATCTGAGGGAAACAACAAAACTGATTAAAGAAGTCAATGGAGAAACATTCCGAGTTCATGGATAGGAAGACTCAAGATAGTCAAGATGCCGGTTCTTGCCAAATTCATAAATGGATCCAGTGCACTCCTCATAAAAATCCAAGTCAGTTGTTTTTTGGATATGGACAAACTGATTCTAAAGTTTGTATGGAAAGGGAGAATGCCTGGAGTGGCCAACACAGTGCTGAAGGACAATAGCAAAGGAGGAGGAATGACTCTGCCTGACTTTAAAACTTACCATAAAGCTACAGGCATCAAGACAGGATGGCAGAAGAACAGACAGATGGATCAATCGACCAGAGCAGAGAGCCCAGAGGCAGATCCACATAAAAATATGGCCTACAAATCTTGACAAAGAAGTAAAGGTGATACGGTGGAGGCAAGATTATCTTTTCAACAAATGGCACTGAAAGAGCTGGCTATCCACGTGCCCACAAAAAAAATTGAATCTAAGCATAGACCTTATACTTTTCACAAAAATTAATTAAAAGTAGATCACAGGCTTAAATGTGAAACACAAAACTTAAAACTCCTAGGAGATAATGTAGGAGAAAATCTAGATGACCTCAGGTTTGATGGTGATGTTTTAGATACAATGCAAAAGGCATGGTGCATGAAAGAAATAATTGATAAGCTGCACTTCATTAAAATTATACATTTCTGCCCTGTGAAAACACTTTTAAGTCAATGAAAAGAGGGCTGGGTGCAGTGGCTCACGCCTGTAATCCCAGCACTTTGGGAGGCCAAGGCAGGTGGATCACCTGGTGTCAGGAGTTTGAGACCAGCCTGGCCAACATGGTGAAACCCCATCTCTACTAAAAATACAAAAATTCGCTGATCATAGTGGTGGGTGCCTGTAATCCCAGCTACGTGGGAGGCTGAGACAGGAGGATCGCTTGAACCTGGGAGGCGGAGGCTGCAGCAAGCTGACATTGCACCATGGCACTCCAGCCTGGGCAATGGAGCGAGACTCTGTCTCAAAAAAAAAAAGAAAGAAAGGAAGAGAAGCCATAAGGAAAATATTTACAGAGACAATCTGATAATGGATCAAACTATACGAAGAACTCGTAAAACTCAACAGTAAGAAAAAAAAAAACCTGATTAAAAAATTGGCCAAAGACTTTAATAGACACCTCACCAAAGAAAATATGCAGATGGAAACTAAGCATATGAAGAGATGCTCCAGGGAAATGCAAATTAAATAATGAGATCCCACTGTATACCTCTTAGAATGACCCCAGCCCAGAACACTGACACCACGAAATGCTGGCGCGGATGTGGAGCCACAGGAACTCTCATCTATGGCTGGGAGGATGCAGAACGGGGCAGCCGCATTGGAAAACAGTTTGACAGTTTCTTTCAAAACTCAGCATAATCTTACCATATGATCCAACAATTGCGCTCCTTGGTATTTACACAGAGGAGTTGAAATGTTATGTCCGCAGAGGAACCTTTGCATGGAAGCTTATAGCAGCTTTGTTCATCATGGCTAAATCTCGGAAGCAACCCAGATGTCCTTCAGTAGGAGAATGGGTGACTAAACTGTGGTACATCCAGACAATGAAATATTATTCAGCACTAAAAAGAAATGCGCTTTTTCTTTTCAAGCTGTGAAGACATGGAGGAAACATAAATGCCTGTGACTGAGGTGACTGAGTGACAGAAGCCAGTCTGAAAGCTCCGTACAGTGTGATTCCAACTATGTGACATTCTGGAATAGGCAAAACTATAGAGACAGTAAGAAGGTCATTGCCAGGGTAGTGGGGAGGGAGGGACGATTAGGAGGAGCACAAAGGATTTTTAGGGCCGTGAGCCTGTTCTGTATGGTGCTATAGCAGTAGAGCCATGGCAAAATACATGGCAAAATACATTTGTCCTGTGAGACCCGTGAGAACGTACAAGAGTGAACCCTAACGAACGCCACAGACTGGGTGATGAAGGAGCGGTGGTGTCAGTCCATTGAGCGTAACGATGCGCCACTCTGGGTGGGATGTGATCGTGTGGGAGGCTGTGCATGTGTTGGGGGTGGGAGGCAGAGAGCACGTGGGAAATCTCTGCATGTTCCTCTCCAATTTTGCTGTGAGCCTAAAAATTCTCTAAAAATTAAGTCGTAAATCCTGACTGGAGCTTCATAAAGTGGAAGAATGCTTTTAAAGTGAGATTTGGGTCATGATGACACATGTTAGAAATAAGTGACCTGGAGTAGGAAGGGGAAGGTCATCCAGCCTCACAGACACCCATGTGAAAACCCACATCCTGGCTGTCAGCCGTGTCCGCCAGAGCCTTGACTAGTGCGTCAGCATCTAAGAAACATACAACGCCAGAGCCTTGACTAGTGCATCAGCATCTAAGAAACATACAACATTGACCCAAGCAAAAGTCTAACATTCTGGCCTGATCATTGTCTTCCTGGGAACTCTGGTGTGGGAGCTGTGGACGCACTTGTCCTGGGGACAAACATGGGGTGGGGCAGACATGCATGCCAGACAGACAGACATGCCATTGTGGGCTGCAAAATGGCTGAGCCTGACCTGGAAGCTGAGAGCAGTTTGGAACATGTGTGGCTGTCCTCCCGTCATCTTCTGCCCTTTCAGAAGATGGGCAAATTCTTCTGCCTGGTTGAGAGTGAACGCCCTGCTGTGAGAGGTTGCCTGGCTGGGGAAGTGGGGACAGGACAGGTGTCTGGAAGAGGACAGAGTCTTGAGGCAGACACATCCCTCTGCTGTGCCTCGGCTCTCACCTTGATACTCCAACTTTGTGGACGGCTTCCTCTGCACGGGAGTGATTCAGGTTCACAGCCTGAGAAGCAGGGGCATGTGTGGACACTGACTGTGGCCTGACATTGACTGTGCTGTCAGCAACATGATTTCTTAGGCATGTGCTGTGACACAGTTGTGCATGGCCCTGTCTGCTGGGAAGACCTCCGGTGGCCCTCAATCTGTGACCACCACCCAAGACTGGGCCCCTGTTGTCACTGTTCCTGTCCCCCAGTCTCTACCCCCTCCCCACCGCACGCACCTCTTCCAGGGGCAGTGGTGTTTTCTCGCTAGACACCGTGGCTCATGTATTCATTCATTCAACAGGCATCTACCAAGTGCCTGCTCTAGGCGGGGTCCTGCGCTGGGCCTGAGGCTCCGCAGGGATCCAGTCAGGACAGCCACTTTCTGTTCTCTATGGGCACCTCTAGGAAGGGCAGATGGTTAGATTCATCATTGTGGGAGGGTGTTGGACAGAAGGCTTCAACTTAGAAAAGGCCTCCTGGAGGAAATGACAGGGAAGCAGGGCGTGAGAGGTGAGTGGAGTTTGCTGGGCAGGAAGGGAAAGGTGGAAAGCCCACAGGGCAGGAGGGGAGAGGACGGAGCAGGGCTGGAGTGGGGCTGGGGGAGACAGAGTGACCGAAGTGAGAGGACGGGTGGGCCTGCAGGGGCAGTGAGGAGCTCTCCAGCGTGAGGAGGGAGAATGAGCATCTCCGTGGCCAAGGTGGACAGCGGGGAGGCAAGCAGGGACAGGAAGGCCAACGCTGGCTTCCAGGAAGGAGACCCAATGGGGAGACCTGGCCTGTGGTAATCTCTGGGGGCCTGCAGAGAAGGGAAGTGCCTGGGGGCATGTCAGGTGGAGAATCAGTGCCAAACTCACACCCCTGGGGACTGTTGCCCCTGAACCCGCCACCCGCTTCACCCCCAACTTTCAGATCCTTCTGCACTCACTTCCTCTCCCAGGGCCGGGACAGGAGCCCAGGCAGCTGTACGAAGAGGAGACCCTGCAGACAGTGCCATGTGCTTGCTCTGTGCGAACTCACCCTCCCGCCCTGCCCATGGCTGACTCCCACGAGTGTGAACACACAGAAGCTCTGTATTGGCAAAAAAACACTCAGCTGAGCAATGAGACAGGACGACTTATTTATAAGTATTTGAGTATTTCAGTTCCTCCCATCACTACTCAGAAACAAAAGTGGAAGTTGAGGCTAATTGCATGGGAAGGAGCACAGCACACCTGAGGGAGGGGCCGGGTCAGAGCTGTCCCATGGGGACTGCAGGAGCCGCCTCTCTGAGCCCCATCAGTCTGTGTGGAGGGGGCGCCTCAATGAGGAGATGAGTGGACGCAAGAGCAGACAGTGGACTGAGACAAAGTTCCTCTGGGCCCTGGGGGACAAGTTATGGGAAGGTGAGGGGCGGAAGTGCACTGTGAACAAAGGTTGTCTAATTATGCAGATTAAGTCTCTCAGGTAGCAGCCCTTTAGTTGAAAGAACAGGTAAAGTCTGTTGTGGGCATGGAGACTGAGTTTTCTCTCCTATGTTAAGAGTTAATCTTCTGTGATTAATATAAATCCTGGGGAGGGGAGTCGAAGACAAATGCATTCCTTCCGGAGGAACTTCCCTAGGTCAGATGAGGGACCGTCAGAGAGAGCCCAGCCCCATGCTTCAGAAGGGAAGGACGGCAGGGAAGCAGGTTGGAGAGAGGCCTTGGTTCTGAGCTTATCTCTGAGGCCTTTCAATCTCCATTGTTCAACGCACTCAGCGTGCCAAAGCACCGTATCTTGGGGTGTTGTTTTCTGAGCCCGTGTTTTCAGGACAGGTTTTATCCCTGGTCTCAAACCCATCTCTCCCCAGAGAGAATATATTGAGCCCCAGTCCCCTTGGCCTGGCATCTAGCCAGACCTGCCACAACACGGCTCTGTAGTTACTGAGTTTCTCACTGTGTTCTTGGGCTCTTGGCTTTAACTGGTGTGCTGAGAACCGAGTTCTCTCCCTTGAAGCTCCCATCTCCAATTCTAGTCTTCCATCCCTGCTGTGGACACCTCTGTGAAACACTTGTGCTGTCCCTGCCTGGACAGACGGCTGGACCCAGGGGTCATGTCAGGCATCACTCAGCGGTGTGACTGCCGACCCAGGGGTCATGTCAGGCATCACTCAGCGGTGTGACTGCCTGCCTGCCGTGCGGAGAACCCTGAGCCTGCAGCCAGCATGCTGGGCGGGAGCCCTGCGGTCCGTCATGTCTACCCTGCGTGGGGCTGAGGCGTGTGGGTGCTGTGCCTCTCTTCCAGGCTTCTGGCCCCTAGTCGGCAAGATAAGATGTGTTTGCCGAATGCTTCCCAAATGCCAGATGCTGTGCGTGTTGTATCGTTTAATCTCCCCCATCTCTGTGAGGGTAGACGTCATCTGCACTTTACAGATCAGAAAAGTGGGACTCAGATAAATGAGACTCTTTCCCAAGCAGCACAGACAGGAGGGTGTTGGGGGCAGCCCCTCCCAGGTGTTACCCAGCAGTACTCGCCAGCGCTCTGCCTGTTCTGAGCCCCTCCTTCCTGGTCCTATGACGGTCTCTCTCCTCTCAGTAACAGGCCGCACACTCCGCTCGCTTGCTGTGTCTCCTGCCATCTGCTTCACAGCTCGAGGCCCCTGGGCTCCCTGCTTAGCCCCTGGTCTGTCCCACTCTGACCTGGCCTGTGAGATGTCTGTGTTCTCTTTCCCTCCATCCAGGGAAGGAGCTGCTGCCCCTTCCTATCCCCGTCTGACAGCAGTGAGGCGAACCCGGGGCCAAAGCCCACCCAGGGAGTTGATGCTAAGAGCCACCTTCGTTTCCTCCTCCTCAGGAGTGTGGCTCCTTCCTCTGCATTTGCTGGGCGATGCCGGAGCCTGTAGCCTAAGAGGAGCAGGAGATCCAGTGGCAAGGAGGACAAACCCACAGAGCAGGCCGGGCATGTATTTTTGGATTAGTTTTAGAAAACAAGTTCTCAGCTGTGATTTTTATGTTGCCTTTAGAAAATGTTAAAATCCTTTCTAGACTGGATGCAGTGGCTTGTGCCTGAGGCAGACGGGTCACTTAAGCCCAGGAGTTTGAGACCAGCCTGTCTCTACAAAGAATAAAAAAAATAAAAATGAACTGTGTTCGGTGGTGTGCCAGCTACTGCAGGCTACTTGGGAGGCTGGAGTGGGAGCTTCTGTCGCCGAAGCATTGAGGCTGCAGTGAACTGTGACCACACCACTGCACTCCAGCCTGGGTGACAGTGAAACCCTGTCTCAGAAAGCAAGACCAGAGAATCACTGTCTGTCTCACTGTGTGTATCTTACAGAAAAGTTCTTCTGTCGGCGTTAAAAAGATCGGACTCCCCTGCCCCCGCCTGGAGAGACAGACACTGATGCACATGTCCGACCCGGTGCTGGTGTTTTCCTTGATTTTTCAAACGGATGTCAGTAAATCTGAGTTGATTTGGGTATTTGGGGGTAGATTTAAATATCCCTAGCTTGCTTAAGCTCACCCTTGGACGCAGTCATGTTATTAGACATTTAACACTTATGATAGAGGATCACTGTAAAACGTTAGAACAGAATTTGTATTTCTGCAGCTCCTCTGGGACCTGTAGACGGGCACGTCACCCAGCGGATGGGCTCCGTCGCGACACCATCTCCCTGTCTGGAGAAATATTCCACAGCGTATTTACCAACCAATGTTTTCTGAACACCTGTTGTTTGCTAGGACTTCGCTGAGTACTGGGCGTCCGGGGGTGTGAGTGGAGAGTGTCGGAGCTCCCGCCTTCTCTCGGTGGACCTGAGCTCCTCGCAGGGAGGACCTGCTTTGTCGGCCTGCGCTTCGCTCTGCAGGTGTCTGGCTGGCATGGTGCTGGCATAACTGTTACCGCTTGGAGCTGCCCCTTTTCCACTGACCCCACTAAGCCTCTGGTAGGAGTGTCGTTGGTGGTAGAAACATGGACTTGGGAGCCAGGAAGGCCTGAGTGAGGGGCTCAGCCTCAGCCACTGGACTGGGGAACTTGGCCACGTGCCCTCGTGACTCCTGGGCCTCTGCCCGCTCCCCGCTGGGCGCGGTGACGCTGTCTGCTCTCCTGCGGGCCCGGGACATGCACGGGGCATCGGTTCCGCGGCACCGCGTGACAGCAGCAAATGCATTTCCTTGATGTGTAGTGAACCCGGGCACCTTTTCATATGCTTCTCGGGCATTTGAAGTTTTATAATTGTTTTAAATAGGGGCCTTTTTTCCTTACGTAAAACTCTGATGAGAGCGATCATTTCTTTTTTGTTCCCCGACCATGATCCGCTTCAGAGCACGTCGGGGACCCTCCTGTCTCTCCAGGGAGGGCAGCGAAAGGCACCTGCCTGCTTGCTGGGGAAGAGCAGTGGCTGCGCTAGCCTGTCCCTGGTGTGCTGCACTCACGGTGGGCGTTGGGCTGAAGGATTCTCTGGCCCTTGCTGCTGGGTTGGGGATGCGGCCAGAAAGGAGCACGAAGGGTGTCTGTCCCAGCAGGGCCCAGTGGCCGGACCAGGAAGGGCTGCTCAAAGAGGAACCAAGGCTGCTCTGCCCTGACAGGTGCTGACACCTTCAGAAAGAAAGACGTGTTTGTGGCGTTGGCGTCTTTCTTTCCGTGGCTGCCGAGGCCGAGAACTGCTCCGCGTTCCGTCTTATGGCAGGTTCTCAGGCTGCAGGCCTCGTGTGCATGAGCTAGCTAACTTGTTTCTTCTGTCATTCATCCGGTAAGTGTGACTAAACTGTGAACTCTTCGGCATCGGCAATTCCACACTAAATAAGTGAAACCCTTGCCTTCGCAGAGGTTGAAAATAAGCAGGAAAACTGTAATGTAATGTGGGGTGTCTGGAGCTGTGGAGAGAAATGAAGGGGGACCTGGAGAGCCGTGGCTCTGCCAAGGCCAGGGCTGGTGTCCTGGAGAACCCGCCTTGGAGTGGAGTGTGGATCCGGGAGGGAGGGAGGGAGCGCTGCTGGCCGCTTCATGGACAGCACCGGACACAGGCAGGAGGTGGGCAGGAGCGCCGAGAGCAAGGGGGAGACGGGAGAGGGCAGGGGCCTGGTCGGGGTCTCAGGGTCCTGGCCGAGGAATTTGAATTTCAGTCCAGGTGGGAGGGAAGGGAAGGACAAGGCTTTCAGTGAGCTGCCTGGGCTCTTAGAGAGTGACGCTGGCTCCGTCATGGAAAAGCGGCCGTCTGGCCCTCGAGTCCGGCACCTCTCCAAGCTCCTTCCTTCCCTAGACTGGCAGGGACTTTCAGGGACAGGCTCGGTCCCCTTTCCGCCCCGCCTTGCCGTCTCCCGTCGCTTCTGTGTTGGGTGTGCTCTCTCGTCCTGTTCCCTACAGCCCTGGCCTGGTCGTGAGTGTTACAGGGCCGGGGCAGGGCCTGCCAGGGGAGCAGAGTGCAGACCCCCTCCGTGGGCCCCTCTGTGCCCTCGCACCCCACTGCCTTGCAGGGGAGAGAGCAAGATAGAAACAGGTCCTGAGATGAAGTGGCACCGTACAGCCCGTCTCACCCTTCTGCACCCTTCCAGGTGCGTTTCTGAAATGTGTCAATGCTACACTGGCTTCAGGGATGTGGCAAATCCCCTATTTCTTGTAACCAGCTGCCACCAGTCACTGTGGAGCCCCTCCTGTGCCCCAGGCAGCCTGTGTACTAGGAGAGCCAGGCCTCACAGACACTTGTTTGCCTCCGGGCGTTTTTTAGTTGTAACAGGCTAGTTCTTGCTTCCCATCACCTAGAATCTGTTGATCTGTCTGGATCTTAGCTCCCGAGTCTCCAGCTCTGCAGACGCACGCTGCACATCCACGCTCACATGGGGCACCCACACCCAGGTGCCCGTCATGCCAGCAGGTGCACAGATGGAGAAATCCGCTCCCCAGACCAGACTCCCCAGAGCTCAGGGAGCAGCCGAGTGTCCTTACACAAACTGGGGTGGAATTGATACAGGGACCAAGGAGGTCCCTAATGCTGGTGGAACCCCGACCCCAGCCAGCATCCAGGCCCTTGACCCTGTCGTGAGAAGGAATTCAAGGATGAGTCAGAAAGCAGTGAAAGTACGAAGATTTATTGCAGAGTGAAGAGTACACTCTCGTGAGAAGGAAACGTGGGGCAGACTCGAGAGAGTCGCACAGTGGGGTTGAGGGCTGCTGTCTTTATGGGTTTCTTTAACCAAGGGGTGGAATATTCATGGAAATTCCTGGGAAAAGGTGATTTATTGGGATTGTGGTGTGCCACCCATTCTTTTTTTCTTTTTTCTTTTTCTTTTTTTTTTTTGGAGACAGAGTTTCGCTCTTGTCGCCCAGGCTGGAGTGCAGTGGTGTGATCTCAGCTCACTGCAACCTCTGCCTCCCGGGTTCAAGCGATTCTCCTGTCTCAGCCTCCCGAGTAGCTGGGATTACAGGCGGGCACCACCACACCCAACTAGTTTTGCATTTTTAGTAGATACAGGGTTTCTCCATGTTGGTCAGGCTGGTCTTGAACTCCTAACCTCAGGTGATCTGCCCTCCTCAGCCTCCCAGAGTGCTGGGATTACAGGCATGAGCCACTGCGCCTGGCCCAGTGCCACCCGTTCTTACACCAAATGAGGGTGTCCTGGAACTGTCATGATGTTGGTGGTGTGTGATTGAGTACGTCAGTGAGCGGATAATGAGGTCCGAGGTGAGACCTAGCTCAAATCCAGCACTGCATTGGGTTCGGTCGGTCTTAGCCAGCTTGGTCTGCACCCTGTTTTTCAAAAGGGCCTAGTCACCCTGCAGCCTCTAGTTATGTGAAATTGTTGCCTGGAATGTGTATTCTCCGGCGACCAGGTGTATTATTCTTGTCGCAGAACCGTGACACAGCAGCAGCCCTGTCCCAGAGTGGGGCACAATCACATTCCTAGGTGTGGAACCCAGCGTGGGGCACAATCACATTCCCAGGTGTGGAAGGAAAACTTCACTGCATTAAATTATCCCCAGCATCTGTTGGCTGCTTTTAACACGAGTGACTTAAAGGGACGTGGGTTAGAAGAAAGAGGGAGGAGATTTGTGCCAGGGATGAAAGAAAATGGCTAAAAGATAAATGAAAGTTGCATATCTCTCTTTGTCTTCTGTAAACAACTCACGACAAAAGGGAATAAAATTTAGATTTTCCCCACTTGGAAGAGACATGGCCAAAGAGACACGGAACGTGTGCTTTTCCTAAACCGCTGTGAAGGTAGCGTGAAAACCAGGCTTGCCCTTCAGAGAGCAGGAGGCTCCTGTTTGGGGCACTCCATCCACCCTGCTGTCGTGAAAGCCCTTGGACCCAGATGGCTTCCTGTGACCCACTGTGGTCCACTTATTATATTCCCTTCAGCTTTGCTTGTAACTGTCAACAGCCACAGGGTGAGCACCCCAATCCGATAACAGTAACCTAAAATTTTAAATGCTCAAAAGTCAGAAACCTTTTAAGCGCCAATGTGATGCTCAAAGGAAATCTCATTGGAGCATTTCAGATTTCAGATTTTTGGATTAGGAAGGTGGATGTATAACATAATAACTGGTAAGTATAATGCAAGTTTTCAAGATTCGAAAAAGGTCAAAATTTGGAACAATTCTGACTCCAGGCATTTTGGATAAGGGATATCCAACCTATATTATGAAGTGGTAGCAAGAAAATTACATTGAAATGGAACTTTTTTTTTCAGTTTATGGATCCTTTTGTGAGTTTTTTTTTTTCAAAATATCACATTCCAAGCTAAAAAATGTACATGGGTGTTTCAGTTTATGAAGACTGTAAGTTATGTGTGCTTTTCTATATGTATATATATTTTTACCTCAATAAAATGATAGCCCCAAACCCTCTTCAACTTCACCTCATCTATGGTTTATGGATGTTTCCAGGGGAAGTTTTTTAAAATGATGTGTCCCAGAAAGGAATAAATGGAATATTAAAAGCAAAAATGCGCATCCTGCCGTCTCCCCGACAAGCCTGGCCCTCCTCCAGAACGGGCCGTGTTGCATCCTGAGTGTCCTGGGATCCCTCCGAGCGCGTGCGGATGACACAGGCCTGCGGGAGGACAGAGCTGGGGCCAAGGCAGGGCGAGGGGCTTCTCCAGCTATCCAGTTCTGTGATAGCCAGCATGGAACGTGCTTCCCCCTCCTAGAACTGAAATAGACCCTCTGTCCATGCCTCTCCCTCGGGGAATGTGAGAGGTGGGCACTGGGGACTTTGCCCGGTGTTGGCTGTACCAGATTCTGGAGTCCTTGGCTCGTTGGTGTGGCAGGGAGGGTCCAGGTAAAGCGTCTGCACGCCCCACCCCCCATCCCCGTTAGATCTGGGCCTCCTCTCTCTGGACAATATTCTGTATCTCCAGCCTGAACCTCTCAGATGTTGGAAATTAGCCTCAGAGTTCATCACTGGGCTGCCGGAGGGATTTAGTTGGACACAGTGGGTGGCCGACTTATCTCTCCTCCTCTTCATGGAAAAGGCCGCAGAGCCCTACTCAGCCTGCGGGACCCCAGGCAGAGTCCCTCGCAGCTGACGATGAGGAGCTGAGGTGTGCCGCGTTTCTGCCACAGGGTTCGTGAATGATTTACTTTAAACCTCCACCTGCAGGGCAGCTGGGACGATGAAAGCATCCAAAGACCTCCGTTTTCCGTCTGCGGGAGATCACCTGTGGAACCGAGGCGGGCCGGCTGCTCCTGTGCTGTCAGCCACGGGCTTGTCGCCGAGGGCGGCCGTCACACTCGGGCCGTGGGCCGGCACCTGTGTGTGTGTGTCCAGCTTAACGACAGAGATTTTTGGAAAGATACCCTAAGATAGACGTATTTGGAACTGAGTGAGGATAAGTTTGACTTATTTCTTTTTGAGATACTTTACATGTTTGAAATAATAGCTGGCACCAGTGAATCTGGTTTGTGTCTGTTTCCTTTAAAGATTCTATGTAGTGTCGGTGATTGGGATTTAGTAAGCCGTAATGAAGATACTAACGTTTGATTTTATAGCAAAAAGGAGCGTTTGTGTGGAGCAGGGACGTTCGCGTATGAGCAGTGATAAAGTTAATGTCCAGCGGCCCGGCAGGGAGTTTTACACCCATTTTACAAAGAACCAGACCCAGAACTAGAGGCCAGGAAAACGGATCTCCTGTGTCTCAACCTGGTACGTTGCCCATCAGGTGACAGCGTCTGGGTCTGCACCACGTCAGGCCAAAGCTTCGCATGTTGGTCCTGTCTGATGATGGAATTTGCAGAACACCACAGAGGCTTTCACGAATCCGTGCGAGGAAAAGCAGGTGTTTCCATCATTCCATTGATGACTGTGAGGCTGGCTTTATTGTTCCTAGGGCTGAAATGCTGTCTTTCATGGGTGTAATGAATACAGTGCCATGGTTTATGCTACCTTCATACAGTTTTTGCCCCCGACTGAAAATGCAGCTTTTCATTCTCTAAGATCCGCCGAGACCCCCTAAGACCGATTCGGGCAGGTCTAGCTAGAAGCAGGCCATACTCTCGTCCCCGGAATGACCAGGAGGCTGTCAGGCCTGAAGGGCACAGAGGAAGGGTGCGAGCGGCCTGCACAGGACTCATCCACCCCAGCGTACGGGAAGGTGAATCCTGGATTTCTCCCCTGTTCCCGGGCTCTTGACGGGATCTCATCTTTGTCAGTTTTCTTCTGGTTCCGAGTTGCCTCTGCCCGAAGGGACATCCTCTCACAGCCCAGCACTGCTGCAGTCCGGTGGAGCGGCTGCAGTATTAGCAGGAGTTGTTCCTCCCTTCCCCCCGGATCTGAATCTGTCTGCTCCTGTGTGTTCACTCTTCCTGCACTCCGGGTGGGGGCAGCAGCTCCTCGGCACTCGCCTTCTTCCCCAGCCCCGTAGGACGCCTGGCCTCCCTGAAAAGGCCGCGGGAGGGCCAGTGGGCGTTGTCAGAGCCTACTCAGGATGGGATCACCGCTGACTGGGCGGCCCTCCGGAAGGTGTCCAGGGCCTTGGATCCCTGCAGGGAGATGACAGGCGCTCAGAGATGGAGCTGTCCCAGCAACTCCTGAGTCGCCTGGGCAGGGGGTGCCCTGGGAGCACCAGGCCATGCCAGACCCCCTTCCACATTTTCTCCATCCCCCACAGCCCCACTCTTCCTGCCTTCCGTTAAAAACAAGTGTGGTAAATAGAGGAGGACGGGCTGGGTGCAGTGGCTCACACATGTAATCCTAGCACTTTGGGAGCCAAGGTGGGAGGATTTCTGTGCTACCAGCCTGGGCAGCAGAGCAAGACCCTGTCTTCACAAAAATAAAAAATAACAGCCGCTGTAATCTCAGCAGTGTGGGGGGCTGAGGCAGGAGGATCACTTGAAACCAGGAGGTTGAGGCTGCAGTGAGCTATGATTGCGCCACTGTACTCCAGCCTGGGTGAGAGTAAGATCTTGTCTTAAAAAAAAGGAGAGGATCAAAACACAATCCCTTATCCTCTAAACACCGTGACATACTGCCCACAGCCCAGAAGTTACATTGTCTTCAGGCATTTAAATACCATTTCCAAAAGTCTGCTCGCACTGGCAAAGTGTACATCCTTACCCCACGGCCAGGCCTGACACCCTGGTTCTCCTTTTCAGTCAAGTGAGTCTTTCTTTTCATTTTTACTTTTATTTCGCATGACGGTTCTATGTAAAACATGGTCATGAAGGGACTTGTTAAATCGTGGAGTCAGCTTTTAGGGCTAGAAAAATTGAGAGAAAATTTACCTTCAGAAGAGTAGGTTGTGAAGCAATGATCACTAGAAATATTTTATGGAAAAACAAATCATGTGTCCTCTTTTGCACTGTGCACCCCTGAGGCCTCTGGCTTTGGTGTTGCTAAGGTTCTGAGAAGAAGCTGTTCTTAGCTGGGCCTTGCTTTGAATGCTTTGGAAATATTTTCCCATATTTGAATGGCAGGATTTCATTAAGGCATAGGACACCGTGCCTGACCGGTCACATAAGAGCTTTTCTTCTTTAAGCAAGGAACTGAGAGGGGTGGAGATGACATGATTTTTTCTCCCGTCTGGGACTCAGAGCTGGACACGGCCTCTTTACTTCATCCGCGGCTGGGAGGAGGGGCACAGAACAGCAGAGGGAGGTGGTGACAGCCCAGCCGTGCCATCCCTGCCTCCAGCCCCGTAGTCGTTGTCCAGGACCCCGCTCAGCCTGTGGGCCCTCTGCTTCCTCCCGTCTGTGTGCGGGGCCACCCGGGGGGAGAGTCCTGCTTTTGAGAAGTCCTGGCAGGGCCCAGCATGGAGGCGCGTGGTCCAGACACGGGGGCGCGTGGCCCGGACATGGGGGCGTGTGGTCAGACATGGGGATGCGTGACCTGGACATGGGGGCGCGTGGCCCGGACACGGGGGCGCGTGGCCTGGACACGGGGGCGCGTGGTCGGACATGGGGATGCAGTGCCGCAGTCCTCCCTCACGGTGTGGAGGCCGCCTTCCTAGCCATCCCACGGTGCCTCCTCCTTCCTGGGCTCCCAGCACAGCCGACAGCCAACGTGACCTGGACATGAGTGGGGGAGAAGGAGCAGGGCGGTGGCGATGGCTCTGTTGAGAGGAGGCATCATGGTTGACGGGTGGAAAAGGAAGGTGCAATATTGACGTTCGCTGTATCCCAACCTGTTGTCTTTTAGCTTGTCTGACACAAAAGCATATATTCACCAAGAGAGGAAATAAAATCTTCATTCAACTTCTGCTTCAGGGGACATCAGTTAAGAGAAAAAAAACAGCTTCAGGAAACATATTCATTTCCAGGAAACATATTCATTTCCAGCAGTCTCAGGTGGAGAACTGAGGAGCTGAAGTCTGGAGGCTGTTTGCTGATGAGTTCACACTGCCGTGTGCCACCGAAAAGCTAAAGCCCTTCTCTCAGGCCTGCCTCTGAGTTTCACAAAACAAGTCAGATACATCTGTTCTCACAAGACATCTTCACATGTGCCTGTTTTACAGAAAATACACGTTGAGACTGGGCATGGTGGTTCACACCTGAAATTGCTACAGTGTGGAAAGCTGAGGTGGGGGGTTCCTTGAGCCCCAGGAGACTAAGGTTGCAGCGAGAAATGATTGCGTGACTGCACTCCAGCCTGGAGACAGGGTGAGACTCCATCTCCACTAATAACATATATATAACATATAACATATATGTAACATATACAACATGTAACACATAACATATTATATATTATATAACATATTTTCTATATAACATATAACATATGTGATATATTATTAAAATATATCTATTCAAGGTATACACACACACACACACACACACTGAATAAATGACACAGTGGGAGTTAAGGAAGTTTGGGTGCCCCAGCACCTCCCGGGATGAAGGCTTATCAGTGAATTACTAAATGGTGGTTCCCAAAGTCTTCAGCGGTGGTAACTTGTAATTCACCCCGTCTCCCTAGACGTCCTTCAAGTCCACTTTTCCCCGTTGTCACAGCAGCGAGAGGGAACCGCACGGGCTCATACTCAGCTTAAGGCACAAGCGAACCCCGTTTGCCTTCGCCCGTGACCCGCCTCCCGGCTTGGCAGTTAGGGTGGCCCTTACGGTCTCATTTGGCATCAAGGAGAGGTTTCCAGTCTGCCAAGTTTTCTCAGTGAGTGAATCATGGTGAAAATGACCTCTGAATATACATGTGTGCGGCTGTTCAGAAGGGCTGTGCAGCAGGATTCAGAGGAAGGACTATTAAAATTCCAGCGTACACCAGTAAATCTAGAGTTTCATCGTAAATTACAATCAGGAATCATTTTGTCCACGGCCTCGCTCCCTGCGCGGGGAGATGGTTTCAGTTCCAGGGCCAGCGAGGTGAAGGCGGTGTGGGGAGGGCTCTGAGAAAGCGCCGGAACCCAAATCACTTTCCTTCTTTAGCTGATGAATCTCAGGGCTTGAAATGCTACAAGCAGTTGAGATTGTCAATGTCTCTCGTCTCTGTCTCTGATTCTGCCTTCAGTCAACGAATGTTTTCCATTCAGCAGCTTCCAGAGAAGCAGCTTTGGTGCTGTCCCTTGCAGGATCCCACTTAGTTATCTCTTAGAGGACATACAAGGGCATGTTTCCCCCGTTTCTGAAGTGTAAGACGGTGTCACTAATACCGTCTTAGTAAAAAGGGAAGAAATACACCGAAGATTCTGAAATCTTCCCTCAGCCGCCACGAAGAATCGGGTCAATAACCTTTCGAGTGGTGAAGATGGCTCAGGAAAAGGTTAATACACTCGCGAATTCTA
Source organism: Macaca nemestrina (assembly GCF_043159975.1). NCBI lineage: Eukaryota > Metazoa > Chordata > Mammalia > Primates > Cercopithecidae > Macaca > Macaca nemestrina. Next base: position 83,680,219 of record NC_092143.1, read on the forward strand.
GAACAAGGAAAGACTTCAAAGGTCATAGGGCCCAGCCCTCTGTCTTTTGGAAGTTGAGTTCTTAATTTTGTACTGAGATGGCAACTGAAGCTCGGAGGATTGTTGCTGTGCCTGGATCACACGGCAGCGTCACCAGTACTGCCACTGCGTGGTGTCCAGAGAGCGCCAGCACCTCTTTCACCTTCTGGCTCAGTCGGGGCCCCTCGGCCTCCAGCCGCCAGGCCCTTGTGGAGTTTCTTCCCACTGATCTGTCATCCTCCCCAGCTCCCCGGGCCCCTGCTGAATCCTGCGGCACGCGGCATGTTCTCCTGGCGCTCCTGTCTCTGCCTGGAGGAGATGTGGCTGCGTATGGAGGAACAGGGCAAGTGAGTCTGCAGGGGACAGGTACCAGCTGTTCTCCATGGGCACCTGTGAGGGCACAGGAGGAGGTGAGCGCTGCAGTGGCTTTGGAGATTCAGGTTAATCATAAGGAAATAAATCCTGAGACGTGGAGACTGTCAGGAACTCGTGTGCATGGTTCAGGAAGATGGTGGAGTCTGTTCCTCTGGAAAAACAAAACATCTGCCTTAAAAATGTGGTGGCCTCACTTGCCCAGAACAGCTTTAGTGGGGTCTGGCCTGAAGTCGGGGCATGGACCAGATGACCCCGTCTCCTTTGGGTTCTATTAAAAGATGTTCAGGGGATGAGGTTTCTACAGGCAATAGCACAGTCTAATGCTTAACAAATCTTATGCTGAAGATTTTTATACCATCTTTTCATCTGACCTAAATCTTTCGTGTGGAAGTTGAGCCGTGTCCCCTGTGGAGAGGAAGAACGGAGGAGATAAAAATTCAACCTTTAAAGTATCCAGTTAAATTTAGTGTTTAGAGTTGGGGAGACTCAGGCGTCAGCGCTGAACTGGGTCACTCCAGTGATGTTTTCCGAGAGGAGCACACCACGGAAATCTGACTCTTGGTTCTGGTATCGGAGCCAAATCCCCCACACTCGAGGTTAATAAAGGTACTGGGAGGTGGGAGGGAAAGGGTGTGATTTCAAGGTTTGTGGCAGTTACCACAAAACCACTGCATTAATGCAAACCAGAATTAAAACCACAAAGTATAAAATGTCATGCGCACACATCTATTTGTCCAGCAAATCTCGAGGCAGCCAGCCCGAACCCGGGCACCCTGGTGGACGCGAAGACAGGTAAAGCCAGGCAGCCCCAGAACGAGAACTTCCCCATTAATAACCTTTGAACATGGCCTTTTATTAGTTTAACAAAACCTAGGAAATGCGCTTGTGTTCAAGAAAGGCAGTAAGTAAGATGAATTAATATGTTTTAAGCCGTAATGTTCAATTAATTAGTAATTTCCATCCAGTCTGCTGCCTGACTCATAATGAGCATTCCCTGGTCTAAATAAAGTGGAGACTGCTTAGTTACAGAGCATCTTATTTGGCTTCCTTTTATTTCAACTTAGAGAAGGGTTCTTTTTATTTTTTAGAGATGGGGTCTCACGCTGTCACCCAGGCTGGAGTGCAGTGATCACAGCTCACTGCAGCCTTGACTTCCCGGGCTCAAGCAGTCCTCCTGCCTCAGCCTCCGGAATAGCTGGGACCACCGGGACGTGCCACCACGCTCAGTAATCTGTTTGGTTTTTTTGTAGAGACAAGGTCTCACTGTGTTGCCCAGGCTGGTCTTGAACTCCTGGCCTCAAGTGATCCTCCTGCCTCGGCCTCCCAAAGTGCTGGGATTATAGGCGTGAGCCACTGTGCCTGGCCAAAGGGTAGCCTTTTTAGTGTGTGTGTTTTTTCTTCTTTTTTCACATGCCTACTGTGTCAGTCTTGTCATGTTTTTAAAAGGCTGACTACTGTGTATTTTTAACTGTTCTTAACTATTACCATTTTTCAAAAGTAGTTCACTAAGCCTTTGTAAGAAGGTACAAGTGGCTTTCATGCCATAATATCAGGTCAAAACACATATAGGGGAGCCTTAATGTTCTTTTATGTGAGGAAAGCCCTCCCTTTGGGGAGGAAAGAAAGCTGACTTCTGAAAACCAAAGCTACAATGGGAAGATACACTTTGTCAGCTGGGGGTGACGTGCCAGGGAGAACGACAGCGGAGAATCCTTCTCCACACACGTCCCGCCGTGGACACCAGAGAATCCTTCTCGCCACACGCACGTCCCACTGTGGACACTGGAGAATTCTCCCCACACACGTCCCGCCGTGGACACCAGAGAATCCTCCCCACACACGTCCCGCCGTGGACACTGGAGAATCCTCCCCACACACGTCCCGCCGTGGACACCGGAGAATCCTCCCCACGCACGTCCTGCTGTGGACACCTCCGCACTGTGCTTCGGTTTTTGCTGTCAGCTGTGGCCTTCCAGTGTGATTCTTGGGTCAGGCAGCCTCATCTCCACTGTCCGATGAGACACCAGTGGAATGGAGATGGCACCAGCACGGTCTCACTTCCTTTCCTCCTCCCCTCCAGAGCGTCACCTCCTGACGGGACTTCGGTTTCCTCTTCAGAAGCACATGTTTGGTGCAGACATGTTGCCCAAGACTTGACATTTGGAACTGTTGGGAATAACTTGAAAGTCCTTACAATGTGATGTTTTGGTCTTAAACAAATGTTTAGGAGGGTTGTTAGGAAATGAAGAGTTAATGGGTGCAGCACACCAACGTGGCACATGTATACATGTGTAACAAACCTACACGTCATGCACATGTACCCTAGAACTTAAAAGTATGATAATAAAAAAAAAGTCAAAAAGCTTCAAAAAAAAAAAAAAATATATATATATAGCTAACCTCACGGAGTCACTGTGCAGACCCTCTCAGCAGCTAGCCAGGCTGGCCTGGCCCTGATGGCCCGGGAAGAGCAGCTGTCTTGCGACCTCCCGCAGCAGGCACATTGCGCCGTCTCTCAAAGCCCCTCCTCCGGAGGTGCCTCCTCTGCCCGTGGGGCTGTGCGGGACAAGTGGCTGCGTCTCTGTCTCACTGCGGGACAGCGACGGGTCTCAGGTGCTCTTTCCTATCGTCCACACCTGACTGACTAACGCCGCTCCGGGAGCCTGGTTTTGAAGCCGCCGCTCGGCGTCACGCTTTCCCGCCGCTCGTGGGAGCAGCGCCCGTGGGAGGCAGCGTCACTCCCAGCTCCTCAGAGAGGAGACCACATCCGTGGCAGTGTGCACCTGTCCCTCTCAGCGGCCCTTTGTGACGCCCGCGGGAAGTTCTGCGTTCAGTTCCTGACTCCCAGAAAAACGTCGTGTGTTTTGAACTGAAACGAGGCTGATGTCAGAGCCTCCTCCAGTAACAACGGAGAAAATCTACATTAGAGGAAAGAAACCCTGAAGTTCTTTAAATGCTGCTGGAAGAAGACGCCACAACGGACTGCGGGTTGTTGACAGTCACCGCAGAGACGAGATTGTCGAGGGAACCGGCCGGGAGTTGGTGAGGCCGTCAAACAGGTCATCACAAATACGGTGAAGCAAATTTAGAATCAGTGTTTAGAAGGGAGAGGAAACCGTCGGCAGTCTGACCCGTCAATTCTCCTATGTTTTCAAATGTTGTAACTATGAAGGTAGCTTGCAGGAGCCTTGAAGCCCCTCATGCCCACCCCAAGCCCCCTGTCACTGCTGGGTCCCAGCTTTGCAGCCACCTGGAGAGGAAGGTGCAGGGGTCTCCGTGCAGTGAGGATGATGGATGGGACTGCAGACGGCTGGTGCTGTGACTGTCGGGGAGATTGAGGCCGGGGGGGCGGAGTCGGGGGCTGCGTTCTTCCTCCTGCACCTGCTGTCAGGATTTCAGCAAAACGTTGCGTTTCTCCTCCTCAATCTTAAATAGGTACAGTGACTGCGTATTCATATTAATGAGCATAATAACAATGATAAAACTGGCAGCAGCCTCCAGTGAATGTGGTCTCCTGCAGTAGAAATATTTACCCGATGTGTCCTGCCAGTGAGCGAGATTTTGGCATTAAACCTAGACATTACCTCATCCTCCTGGGCAGACAGCCGATTGCCATGCTAAGCAAGTCTGCAGCCGAGAAGGGCTGAGTACCTGCCGACGGCTGCCCGGCCCAGACCCTGGGGAACACGGTTTCCTTGAGCTTGTCTGTCTGTCTGTCTGTCTGGGTCTCACCCTGATTTCCTTTCTTTCTCTTTCCCTCCTCAGGTTGTCATTGTGTATTTTCAGATTGTGTTGCTTTTATTTTTTGCAGAATCTTGTAGGGTGTGTCGTGAAACGTCTGCCAGCCAGGTGGGTGGGTGTTATTAATAATCCACAGAAACCCGAGGGGTCGGGAGCGAGAAGAGGAACATGACGTGCCTCTGTGTGCACAGGATGCCCCACACTCGCTCACACACGAACATCCGTCTGTCTCAGAGCCAGGGAACGGGGTGGGGGTGGGTTTGGTTTAACGCATGATAAAAACAGGGGCATTCTGTAATAACAGAACTTTCATTGCCAGATTTTTAGCAACTAAAATAATATTTTGAAACATTTGGAATTGTGCTAGAAATGTGTGTGTGATATGTTCAACCTAAGAAAACATCACACTTAAAATGCTTTTACTCCACGGGCTTCAGACCCTTTGAAATTGGTGCCTACACAACCGGGAAGTCCGGGCAGGCGCCAGAGGCAAATTGAAGGGAGGAAGTGACATCTTGTGTAATGCTGCGAATTCACAGAGGCTTTGAACCATCACCAAAGTAGCAAATACTCATTGTGGAAGTTTTTGCAGTGAGGTACGGAAAACCATTTCAGCTGCTCTGTTAGGTCTCCTGTGTTTTCTGTGGCTCCTGATGTAAAATTTCACGTCCTGTCAGTTTTGTTCCTCTTACTACTTAGTGCTTTAGTTTTTATCAGCTGGTGCCACATCTTTTAAAAATCTGTCCCGGTAGCCTCCGTGCAGGTCCTGACTGATTCACCAGCTTTGGGACTGTGTCCAGATGCATTTTGTGATGCCTCTTTTCTAAAATGCTTTTATTTGGGTTTAAGATTTACTAATTCTTTTACACACCCATAAGTGAATACCATTATTGGTATGGATACTACCAAACTTTTGTGTGTGAAGTTCATACCAGGCACCAAGTCATTTAAAACATTTTACTTGTGTGCTGAGCTTGTAAGTGTACAACATGACTGTCTGGTAAATTCTTAATTATTTGTCGACTTGGAAGGAAAAAGATAAGTAGGGAAAAGATAAGGTAGCATTCATCCGGTGGCAAAAGGACAAGCCTTGTGTAGCTCTGCTTCTCACCCACTCCCAGCCAGCGTGGGCCGCGGCTGTCTGAAGTGCACAGGTTCGACAGCAAACAGGAGCGCCACTGGGAGGACCGTCAGGCCACACCCGTGGGCATGATCTGCCTATGAAACAGGTTTCTCGGTGCTTTGGGTGGATGTTGACTTCTCCTGAGCCATCCTCAGAGCACAGCTGGTGGGGAACCTCACCCGTCTGGTCCCTCCTGAAGCAGGCTGGCTGGCAGCCACAGGCGAGGATCCCAGTTGTTGGAGGTCAGTGCACACAGCAGCTATATGCTGTAGCAGAAAGAATGTAGGGGAGGAAGGGCTTGCGAAGGAAGGGCAAGAGAGAGCAGACTTTGTGGCATCAGTCAGGTATATGTGCTTGTATTAACATGCACCTGAGAGGCCGATGGTATTACGTGGAATTCCAAGTTTCAACCGCATCAGTTCTGTCTCTTGTGGTTTATCTGTGGCCACCATCAACCGATGATGTGTGACAAAACGTTGAAAGTATGGACACCTGAAAGTGGAGGTGGATACTAAGGACATTTAATTTTTTAAGCTCACCTCCAGGGTTTTTTCCTTGGTTACACGGAGGATGGCCCTAGGTACTAACTGTTGGAAATGGCAGCATTGAAAAGTGCAGCAGTTTCTGCTTCCGCAGCATCTCAGTTCTGTGCAGCCTTTGAAAATCCTTTTCTGCAGAGAGCTGGCAACCCGCCATTGTTTCCAGCCGGCAGCGTGGTCCCTGCCACCAGGTGCCTGAACAAACGGCGATGTGTGTGAGGGTCTCTTCTCCTGAGTAAAATTACCGTAAAGATTCTAAATGAGAATGGAGACTTTGAAAAAATCTTCTCTATTTTTCTACTTTAAATATCAAGTAGGGGAAACAGATCTGAAGGGAAGAGGAAAGAGGACCAGAAGGGGGCTCCTGGCGGTGCAGGAGACCTGTGGATCCAGTGGAACGCAGCCCCGTGTAAGGTGGAATTATCATGGGGTGGGATGTGCCAGAGCGGGGAGCAGGCAGCCCAGGCATGCGTGCGTGGATGGAGCCCCTTTCTAAAGTGAGTTCGGTTTTATTCTGGGCAGGCCTCATAGGCTGTACATCTGGCAGGAGATGAGAAAGGAAAGTCTGGCTCTTGTTTAAAAAAAAAAACTAAGTGAAAAATAATTATTTAAAAATGACTCAAGAAATAATTACGAGAGTAGTTACGATAGAGTAAGAGGATTTGTTCTTCATTTTCCAGATTTTATGTAACATGGATATACTATATTTAAAGATTTATTTTTTCAGTAACATTACTGGTGATAGCCAAGGCTTACATGGTACATAATACATGCCAGGCACTTTGTAGAAATGAACTCATGTCGTCCTCCCCACAAGTCTATGAAGTTGGCATAATTCCCATCTCCACCGTAGATCTGAGGGAGGAGGCTCGCGCAGGTCACGGATCTCGCAGGTCACGGATCTCGCCTGGAATCCCACAAGTGGTAAACGGTGGAGCCAAGAGTTGAGCGAGGCAATCTGGCCCCAAAGTCCGTTCGTTGACCCCTATGCCATACTCCCCTCTCAAAAACAGAGACTTGGACACCAGATCCAAATTCAAACAAGACAGTTCCCCGCTTTTATCAACCTAAAGCATCACGAATGGGTTGCTCCAGTTTGCAGTTACGGCTGAATGCTGAGTGGCATTCGCCAGATGAAGACCGTGGCTTTTAAGAAAAGTGTCCACAGTCTGTCGATGAACAGTTGCAAACTCAGAGAGAACGAAGCCGTCTAGAATATTGCATTCATTCTATGTTTTTATTTTTATTTTATTTTATGTTTTTGAGACAGAGTCTCGCTCTGTCGCCCCGGCTGGAGTGCAGTGGCACCATCTCAGCTCACTGCAACCTCCGTCCCCCGGGGTTCAAGCGATTCTCCTGCCTCAGTCTCCCGAATAGCTGGGATTACAGGCGTGCATTATCACGCCCGGCTACTTTTTGTACTTTTAGTAGAGATGGGGTTTCACCATGTTGTTCAGGCTGGACTCAAAACTCCTCACCTCAGGTGATCTGCCCGCTTTGGCTTCCCAAAGTGCTGGGATTACAGGTGTGAAAGAACCACCCCGCTCAGCCATTTTGTATTTTCTCTTCCGAGAGAGGCATGGCTGTGGCTTATGCTGCCGGCTGTTGGCTGGTAACCCTGTATCTCCATTCCCACAGACATGCCCCACTATTGTCCTTGCTGTTTGTGATGGATTCTGACTTGGGAATATCCACCCTTAGTAAGAATCTTCACCTTCCCACTAGAGGACGCCTGCAGTGACCACAGATGGTTGGAGAAGGTGGCTTGAGTCTGGAGACCTGGACTCCAGCACTGCCATGAGGATGGGGACAGGGATGGGGATCTCAGGGGTTGCCATCCATTGTCCCCAAACCTAGTGAGGAAGGCAGGTTGGAAGCCTGACAGGCTGAAAGCTAGGCCTGTCGTGCCCGACAGTTGCCAAGTTACGAATGCACAAGAAGAGTTCTTGAAGTGCGACTCCAGTGAACACACAGATGATAAGAAAGGAAAATAGCCTTGTCGTTGACATGGAGAAAGTCTGAGTGGTCTGGATAGAAGGTCAAACCAGCCACAACATTCCCTTAAGCCAAAGCCTCATCCAGAGCAAGATCCTAACTCACTTCAATTCAGTGAAGGCTGAGAGAGGTGAGGAAGCTGCAGGAGAAAAGTTGGAAGCTAGCAGAGATGGGTTTATGAGGTTCAGTGAAAGAAAACATCCATATACCATCACAGTGCAGGGTAAAGCAGCAGGTGCTGGGGTAGAAGCTGTGGCAGGTTATCCAGAAGCTCTAGCTAAGATCACTGATGAAGGTGGCTGCACTAAACAGCAGATTTTCAGTGTAGAGGGAATAACATGCCGTATAGGATTTTCTATTGGAATTCTATTGGAAGAAGATGCCATGTAGGATTTTCATAGCTAGAGAGGTCAATGCCTGGCCTCAAAGCTTCAAAGGAGAGGCTGAATTTCTCATTAGGGGCTAACGCAGCTGGTGACTTTAAATTGAAGCCAACGCTCATTTCCCATTCCAAAAATCCTAGGGTCCTAAAGAATCATGCTAAATCTACACTGCCTGTGCTCTAGAAATAGAACAACAAAACTGGATGACAGCAGATCTAAAATAGATCCATAGATGTATTTTTAGCCCACTGTTGAGACCTACAGCTCAGAAAAGAAAGGTTCCTTTCCAAGTGTGACTGCTCACTGATAATGAACCTGGTCACCAAGAGCTCCGATGGAGACATACCAGGAGGCTAATGTTATTTTCATGCCTGCTAACGCAGCATCCACTCTGCGGCCCATAGATCAAGGAGCCATTTTTACTTTTAAGTCTTACTCTTTAACAAATACATTTCCTAAGGATATAGCTGCCATAAATAGTGATCCTTCTGATGGGTCTGGGCAAAGTAAATTGAAAACCTTCTGAAAAGGATTCCTCATTCTAGATGCCATTAGGAACATTCATGATTCATGAGAGAAGGTCAAAATATCAGCGTCAGCCAGGCACAGTGGCTCATGCCTGTAATTCTAGCACTTTAGGAAGCTGAGGCTGGAGGATCGCCTGAGCCCAGGAGTTCAAGACTAGCCTTGGCAACATAGGGAGACACCATCTCTACACAGAATTAAAAAACAGAGCCAGGCTTCGTGGTGTGCACTTACGGCGCCAGCTGCTCAGGAGGCTGAAGTGGGAAGATCACTTACGCCCAGGAGGTCGAGACTGTAGTCAGCCATGATCACGCCACTACACTCCAGCCTTGGCAACAAAGCAAAACCCTGTCTCAAAGACAACAGAAACACAACAGGTGTTTGGAAGAATTGGATGCCAACCCTCCTGGATGACTTTGAGGGATTTAAGACTTCAGTGAGGAACTAACTACAAATAAGTTGGAAATAGCAAGAAAACTAAAATTAGAAGTGGAGCCTGAAGATGTGACTGAATTGCTGCAACCTCATGATCAAACTTGAGTGGATAAGGAGTTGCTTCTTATGGGTAAGCAAAGGAAGTGGTTTCCTGAGATAACATCTGCTCCTGGTGAAAATGCTGTGACTATTGTTGAAATGGTAACAAAGGATTTAGAATATTTCATAAACGTGGTTGTTAGAGTGTTGCTAGAGCTCTAGAGGATTGACTTCAATTTTGAAAGAAGTTCTGCTGTGGATCACATGCTATCAGAACGGCATTGTGTGTACAGAGAAATCTTTTGTCAAAGGAAGAGTCAATCAGGGAGGCACTCTTCCTTGTTCTCTTATTTTAAGAAATCGCCACAGCTACCCCAGCCTTCAGCACCCACCACTGTGATCGTTCACCAGCCATCAACATTGAGGCAAGACCCTCCAACAGCAAAAAGATTGCAACAGAGTGAAGGCTCAGGTGATCAGTAGCATTTTTTAGCAATGAAGTATCTTTGATTTGAGATATGTACCTTTTTTAGACTTAATGCTGTCACACACTGAAGAGACTACAGTCTAGTGGAAACCTACCTTTTACATGCACCGGGAAGCGGAAATGTCTGTGTGACTCACTTTGTTGCAATATTCACTTTATTTTGGCGGCCCAGAACTGAATCTGCGGTGTCTCCGAGTATGTCTGTGCCATAGTAACTAAAATGTGAACCGTATTGTTCAGAGGCAGGTGTTACTGAACTAAATCGTGGTAACCAAAATGTTTGTGTATCTGAACTGTGTGAAGTGGGGATGGCCTCTCCCTGGTTGGATCTGGAATGGAAGAGGTGATACGTGTTTGTGGGAATGGGGACCTACGGAATGGAAGAGGTGATGCGTGTTTGTGGGAATGGGAACCTACGGAATGGAAGAGGTGATGCGTGTTTGTGGGAATGGGAACCTACGGAATGGAAGAGGTGATGCGTGTTTGTGGGAATGGGGACCTATGGAATGGAAGAGGTGATGCGTGTTTGTGGGAATGGGAACCTACGGAATGGAAGAGGTGATACGTGTTTGTGGGAATGGGGACCTACGGAATGGAAGAGGTGATGCGTGTTTGTGGGAATGGGAACCTACGGAATGGAAGAGGTGATACGTGTTTGTGGGAATGGGGACCTACGGAATGGAAGAGGTGATGCGTGTTTGTGGGAATGGGGACCTATGGAATGGAAGAGGTGATGCGTGTTTGTGGGAATGGGGACCTATGGAATGGAAGAGGTGATGCGTGTTTGTGGGAATGGGAACCTACGGAATGGAAGAGGTAATGCGTGTTTGTGGGAATGGGGACCTACGGAATGGAAGAGGTGATGCGTGTTTGTGGGAATGGGGACCTATGGAATGGAAGAGGTGATGCGTGTTTGTGGGAATGGGGACCTATGGAATGGAAGAGGTGATGCGTGTTTGTGGGAATGGGGACCTATGATTTCAGCTGAGTCCCAGGAGTCAGCTCGGAGACTTTCTTCATGTCGTGCAGCCTCCCGGGACCTCCGTTTCTCTTCTGCACAAGGCTGAATAACCTTCACAAAGTCTTTTCTAGCTCTAAGACTTTGGTTCTATGATGCAGGAGTCCTTTAGAGAGAGTTCCAAAGAAAGTGATAAATACGATTAAAAATCATCTTTGATATAATGGACTTTGGAGAGTTGGGGGAATGTTGGGAGGGGGTGAGGGATAAAAGGTGACATGTTGGGAACAGGGTACACTGCTTGTGCGATGGGTGCACTAAAATCTCAGAGTTCATGGCTGTAGAACCCCCCGTATGATTAAAACCACTTGTACCCCAAAAGTATTGAAATAAAAAAATCATCTTTGAAAATATGAGGAAAGGTGAAGGTCAGCTGGGTTGGCCTTCCTGGTGCAGAACGACGGTGTCGACGCCAGTTAAGGTTCCCAGCCAGGGCTGGTGACGGACTGTCTGTCTCCGCTGCAGACTGTGGGAACAGAGAGGCACTGCCGGGGGCGGAGGGAGATACGGCTGAAAGCATGGAGAGGATTAATGCGGCTGGGGTGAGGAGTGAGAAGGAAACTTCCAAACAAAACAAAACAGGAAGATAGTGGAGATGGTGCCCAAGTGATCTTTTCATCTGCTCGGAAAAAAAATGGAATCAAATTCCGATCCTCCAACGAAAAGCGAGCACATGGAAGTTAGGAGAACGGCAGTGGTTTCTGGGAGCAACATTCTTCAAGCCTGGATTGGGTCACCCATAGAAGTCATGGAACTTGTGTTCTCACACACGGATCTGTGAGGAGTGGCCCGAGTGCAGCCTGTGGAAGGAAGAGGAGAGAACTGGACCTGCTCAGGTCTCTCTCCACTGAGCTTTCAATCCTGTTTCTGAAAAGGGAAGGCAAAACGTGCTAAAAAATAATCACACAGGGCCGGGCGCAGTGGCTCACACCTGTAATCCCAGCACTTTGGGAGACTGAGGCAGGCGGATCGTGAGGTCAGGAGTTCAAGACCAGCCGTCTCTACTAAAAATACAAAAATTAGCCAGGTGTGGTGGCGCACGCCTGTAATCCCAGTTACTCAGGAGGCTGAGGCGGGAGAATCGCTTGACCCTGGGAGGAGGAGGTTGCAGTGAGCCAAGACCGTGCCACTGCACTCCAGCCTGGGTGACAGAGCAAGACTCCATCTCTAAATAAATAAATAATAAATAAATAATCACACAGGTTATCAGTGCACTATTAATAGCAAATGGGCATATTCTTTGAAAAGTATCAGTAAAGAAAGGAAATACGTGTCATAAATTCTGTAATCGTTTTCTGATGGGTAGAGATTTCCCTCGAGGACTGACGTGAGTGGGCAGGGATGAGAAAGGCAGTGATTGTCTCAGGCCCCCCAGTAGGAAAGGCGAGGGCCTGGGTGCAGGTGCTGGAACCACCCCAGCGTTGCTTCTCCCTCGGGCACGCTGGGCCGGGAAGCACTGGCTCTCAGCAGTAAAACTCCCCAGACCTAAAACAAAGAGAAGACCTTGGCCTCCTCTCTGTTTGCTCAACGTAATGCCCCCAAATCAGACTGTATGAGGAAACACACAAGAAATGTATTTTTAGTGTCACTGGCATGGGGCATGTTCTGGGGACTAGAAAGATGTACAACATCTGGGTTGTACACCCAATGACAGCTGATGTATATAGTTGACATTTCTTTGTGCATAGAAATTAAGTTTCTTTTTTTTTTTTTTTTTTTTTTTTGAGACGGAGTCTCGCTCTGTCCCCCAGGCTGGAGTGCAGCGGCGCGATCTCGGCTCACTGCAACCTCCGCCTCCCGGGTTCCCGCCATTCTCCCGCCTCAGCCTCCCGAGTAGCTGGGACTACAGGCGCTGCCACCACGCCCGGCTAGTTGGTTTTTTTTTTTTTTTTTTTTTGTATTTTTAGTAGAGACAGGGTTTCACCGAGGTCTCAATCTGCTGACCTTGTGATCTGCCCGTCTCGGCCTCCCAAAGTGCTGGGATTACAGGCGTGAGCCACCACGCCCGGCCAGAAATTAAGTTTCTAACAAGGAGCGCTGGCATTGCTCCGTTTATCTAAGTCAGGTTGGAAGGCAAAACATCGTGTTTTGTTTTTAAATGTAATTTCCTTCCCGTTCCTTTTCATGGCTGTGTCTCATGCTGGGCCTACAGAGTAGATATAGGCTGAGTAAGAAAATGTGGCCATATTTTAGCTACGCCATTATTTTAACCCCTCAACCACACGTCTGTTGTGGCATGAGGAACCTGTGACTGAAATAAATCTCCACCAGAGTCATGATATGGGAATGATCTTCCTAAAACCCTCCATAGCTGTAGTCACTTGGTCGTCTGTGGCCTCGTTTCCTACGGGAACGGCTTCGTAAGAAATGTTCTCAAAACAGGAGCGTCCCTTGTGGTTCTGCGAGGTGCTCACCGTGAGCTGCTGGCGTGGAAATCGTTGTGTGCTTACAGTGTGGGTGTTGAGTTCTTTTCAAACCTTAATGCTTTGGGGCGTATATTACGTTCCAAACAGTTTTGCCGCTTTTGACGTTCACATTCTGGATGTTGACTTCCTTGGATTCATTAAGTAATTTTATGTAGTTCACAGTTCCTAGGTTAAATGGACTTGATCAATTCTTCCTTGAGCTTTAGAGAACTAATGACTACTGCATTTAATTTGAGAAAATCAGAGATTGATTTTTCCAGATATTCTGCCTCCTCCCTCCTGTAACTCGAATTGCATTTATGTTTAACCTTAACATTTCCACCTATACTTTTGGGATCACTGGGTTCTGATAGTGTCCTGGGTATTACTGGTCAAATTCCAATTGGCTGGAATATGTTGGGATTTCACATTTTGCTTGAAAATAAATTTGGCAGTGGAGATGACTTACACTGAAAAGTAAATTTTTTTGGCTTTTTTATGTGTTACCCTATCCTGTCTTCTCTCATTGCCTTTTGGACTTCAGAGATTGTCTCTGAATTATCGAATGACAGTGCAGAGTATCAAGTTTGGCCACAGATGCTAGTTGCTTAGCAGCAATTCCTTTAAACGAATAAGGGTCTCAGCTGCCCAGAGGGCCAGCCCCAGAACAGGGTCTTGCACGGTACATAAGCTCCATCAATGTGCACAGTCTGACGATCGTGTCATCCAGCCTGCCCTGCATTGCTTTTGTTTTGTTCTGGGTGGCACTTGCCCCTGGGTCACAGAGCTGCCCTGAAAGGTGACAGAGCCTGGCTAGCCCTCACTGTAACACGCCCTGCACCCTTGCTGCCTCCAGGCTTACAGACAGCCTAGTAACGGTTTCTGTAATCTGAGCTGTGTGCTGCTTCGGAACACATTTAGCGAGCAGTAAGCCGGTCACATTTTCCGCGTTACCGCTGTGGGCTAAACACAAGATGTGTTTGTGGGGGGGCAACTTTGGTCTCCATGGACGTTTTTTGGCCATACTTACATAGTTAAGTAATTAAATGACGTGTTTTTTCCCCTTCCTTTGTTAGGGAAAATGTAAACTTCAGGAGCTTCAGATCCTCTTCTTGGGGATCCTGTGGGGAGCTGGATCCGTGGATTTTAGGAGCGGACAGGTCCTCACAGGGCTCCACCTTCGTCGTCTTCATCGGTCTCTTTATTGTGAGCTTTCAGAGCTTTTGCTGAATTTTCTTGCTATGTTGAAATCACCAGTGCCCCAAGCCTTGGACCTACGTTGGGCTTTGATTTCATGAGAGCGTGTTAGAAGTTACTCAGGGAACACCTGTCAGGCCAAGTTAACAGTGTAAAAGGTGGGTGCTACCCTGGCACACTTAGCCCGTCTTTTAAAGCTCGAAACGTGTAAAAGTGTTCAGAGATCTTGTTGATGAAGACGCTGATTCAAAGTCAGAACTTGGAGAAATTCAGATAGACGTCCTGAGAATTTTCAGCAGAAAGTAATGTCGGCTTTTTCAGCCACAAGGGCCCCAGCACTACACCATTGCGGGTCAATTTGGGAGATCGGGGTGCTGGAGAGAGGGCGATCCATACAGTCCCAGCAGACTTTTGTCTCTTGCCGAGAAGTTGAAGAGACTGGAAATGATTGTTGTATTTCTTTTGTACTTTGTTGTACATGTCAACTCTGGTACTAACTTCTAGTTAATTGTATACAGGTCTTATTCCATAATAGGAGTCCCCCATTTTCAAGGAATCCTTAACAACCCATGGAGGGCTGAAGTCCTGGATTCAATCCTGACTCCCTCCGTGAACTGTGACCTTGGAAGAGTTAACCGCTTCTTTAAACCTCAGTTTCCTCCTCTCTGCAATGAGATAATCAACCAATTTCACATAATTACTGTGGAAATTAGATGAATACAAATAAATCACCTAGCACAGTGTCTAGTATATAATAAATACACAACGGTTATCGATTCCATTTCCTTCCTTCCTCCATTTATAAGCTCAGCGTTAAATAACTCGTTCTTGTTTAATTGACGATGGATGTCTGAGCCAGGCGGGCCTCACTGACAGGTGAGCCAGGATTCTGGGGCCAGATAGAGACCGACGAGGTAATGGGGAAGGCTGACATCATAGGCCGTGGTATCCCTCTCTGGTTACACAGTCTTTAGACTATTTAAATTCCATATTTGTGTCTACGTGTATATTTATTTAAAGAAGCTGTGGGTTCACTTAGTCTTGTAACTTCTACCTTGCACAGCTGTGTCTCAGAGCTCATCCCAGGATCACAGGCTTATGCAGTGCAGCTTGATGAGCTAAGCTCAGGCATAAGCCCTGGTGAAGCCTAGGCTGGTGTTGCTGTCCAGCCTCTGCAGACGTCCTGGTGCGCAGGTGAGCGCTGTAGGTTCCGTGTCTCTGCTCACACCCGCCTTACGCCGTGTGTCGGTGAGCGAGCTGCCGACAGAGGCTCTTCCAAGCTCTCTCCACGCTTTCACTGAAGGGCATGTTCTCCCACCCCCACCCCTCTTCTCCTTCACTTCTTGCCACATCACCACTGTGGGCAGCTTTTTTTCTTTGTGGACATTTTTGCTGCGTTGAAATGGTTATGAAGTAACTGGATCACATAACTGTTAAAGCGTCAGCCTTTAGAGAAGACGGTGGAAGCGGTGGAGCCTGTGGTCTCGATAGGCTTCGGTTCCGTTGGTCTCCCGAGCAAGCCTTCCTGTGCGCAACACTGGCGTGCTTTCTTTCTTCTGCCTGCCTCTGTCGTTACATTGGTTTTAAAGAAACCAGAATCCTCGGTGAGCTGCCTGTAGGCACGAGGGAGGGAAGGATGAGTATTTCTGACTTTGCTTTTTGAAAAGCTTCCAAATATACAGCAAAGGACAGGAGATAGGCAAGGAGTGGTGCTGGTTCTTGCATGTCACTTTGAATGTAACTTTGAAGCCAGATTGTCCTACGTGGCTTACGGTTATCGGACGGTTGTCTTAAAAAACAAAAACAAAAACTAAAGCACGTAGACACCAACACAGACGAGCAAATGCTAAGTTGTCATGTAATGCAAGCGACTGATCCGAGGTATCGCACTGGTGAAAGGTTCCTTCTGTTTTGCCAGCTTCCTGAAGGAATCTCAGTCGACTTACAAATTCAAGTGTTTATGTTTCGTCTTTCAACAATGGTTCTTTATTTTACCTTTTTAAGGATCTAGTAAGTGAGACAATGACAAGATTTGTAGAGCTGAAACATTTCTAAATTATATTAAGATCACTACTGCTTGAGGTGTTTATTTGCATTTTATGGGGAGTTTCTTAAGCAACCTGAAATGTTTTGTTTTGTTTGAGTCAGTGTCTTGCTGTGTCACCCCGGCTGGAGTGCAGTGCCACAATGATAGCTGACTACAGTTTTGAATTCCTGGCCTCAAGAGATCCTCCCACCTCAGCTTCCCGAGTAGCTGTGACTGTAGGCGCATGCCACCATGCTTGGCTAATTAAAATTTTTTTTGTAGAGATGGGATCTTACCATGTTGCTCAGGCTGGTCCTGAACTCCTGGCTTCAAGTGATCCACCCACCTTGGCCTCCCAGAGCACTGGGATTACAGGCCTGAGCCATCATACCCGGCCTAAGCGGAAATGTTTTTATTCCTAAAAGTCTCCATGTGTGAGAAAAAAGAACTGTGGGTCTTCGGACCATATAAAGGTTTTATTTACACATCCCCCTCTTCCCTGCATCCAAAATTGAATGTGGAAAAAGTGAGGGTGTTGCAAATACATGTGACAGTAACAAACTTCTGATGAGGTTTTTACGGCACTTCACAGCAGCAGTGAAGCCGTGAACAATCTCTTCTGATGTTCTAGAGGAGCCCTCGTGTCTTACAGAAAGTTCTAGCCCCGTGCAGCCAGCACATGCCCGTCTTTGTTCAGCTGTCACCTGGGTGGCACAGCGCAGATCGAGGGGACACCTGTGCCTGTGAGGCCGTGGGGGAGGGTGTGACGTGCACAGACCTGAGGACCTGAGAGCGCCCTCCTTCACCAATGTGTGTGCATTGTGTGGCTCTTTATTGCTAGGGTGGCTTTTGAAATTTCGTTTGTTTCTAAAAACCAACAGCGTGGCACTTCAAGTGGACACTATTTATGATTCAGGGATCAGTGTCTCAGGGCATCAATGTATTTCAGTCCTAAAAAGTTTTATAAATTCCGGATAAGGTCATATAAAGGTGTTTCGGTTTGTTACCCTGGATAATGGCAATTCATTTGGAGGAGAAGCCTTTCACGATGCTTCCTGCTGGCACCTTCTCCGAAGGAGAGTGGCCTTGCATCAGCCCGTGTTCCTTAGGCAGCTCGCATCCCTTCATTTCATTTCATTCGTTTGTTTACTTTGAGACAGGGTCTTGCTCTGTTCCCCAGGCTGGAGTGCAGTGGTGCAATCCTAGCTCACTGCAGCCTCAAACTCCTAAGCTCAAGTTATCTCTTCGCCTCAGCCTCTCGAATGTCTGGGACTACAGGCACAGGCTACCACACCCGGCTGATTGTTTGATTTTTCTGCAGAGACAGGGTCTGGCTGTGTTGCCTAGGCTGGCCTTGAACTCCTGGATCAAGCGATCCTTCCACCTTGGCCTCTCAAAGTGCCAGGATTACAGATGTGAGCCATTGCACCTGGCCTGGCATCTCTGTTAAAAATGGTTTATTAAATACTGAGTTGATACAAGCAAATATGTGTAACCTATGTGTGAAGTATTAAGAACCATCAGAATCCGGTGGATGCTTTATGTCCCCACTACCCAGTTCCAGCAGAAGAATGTTCCTGTCGTCTTCTACTTCCCTCACACAGACACATCTAGTTTCTCTAACTGATGACTCCCCGTGCGGGACAGCCACCTGCACGATACACATGAGTAATGACGTGGTTTTCCCTCCACGTGGTCCCGAGGAACCAGAGGTCGCTCCGTTTTGGAAAGAGCTTCCCGGTTGCCCGGGGGTTATGGAGTCTGCTGGTGGGGCTTCCTTAGATGTCTGAGTGTCTCTGGTGGCCACCAGTGAGGTGCGCTCACTGGGTTCAGGGAGGGCGGCCCGCGAATGCCTGGCTCCCACATAAGCAGTGTGGTCCTGGAGGCATGCGTGGGGTCCCTGGAAGGAGTGCAGTTTGCAGTTGTTGAGGTCCACAGGTGGGGAGTATTTCCCTCTAGCTACCTTTAGGTCTTTATATGACATTCTGTTCTTATAACATGTCTGGGCATGACTTTCTTTTCTTTTTGTCTGGTTCGTTATTTTGTGAGATTCCGAGTCTGTGGATTGGTGTCTTTCAGCAGTTCTGGAAAACTCACAGATTTTCAAGATCTCCTCAAACATTGCCTCCGCCTTGGTCTCGTTATCCTCCCCGTGTGATGAGTTGTGGGTTAGGCCTTCCCACTCTGTCCTCTGTGCTCCTTCTCTCTTCTGTATTTCCCATCTCTCTGCTTTCACATTCTGGGTAACTTCCTACAGTCATTAGTTCCCTCCTCAGCTGTGTCTGGTGTTATTAGACCCATCCAGTAGGTTTGTGCTTCGTGTATTCTGTTTTTCATTCCAGAAGTTGTATCTGTTTTTTTTCAAATGGGATTGGTCCTTTTAAAAAGTTGTCTTTCTCCTTATACAAAGTTTCCAATGTCTTCTTTTCTTTTTAAGCTATTAAACATACTTAATTTTACCCACTCCATCTGATACTTCCCACATCTGAAGTCTTTGCAAGTGTCATTAAACGTCCTGTGTTTATGCTGGATCTCACTCATGGTGCTTTGTTTCTTGTTTGTTTTGTGATTCTTTTTAAACAAAGAGCTTATAATTCTTAGAAGTACATCTGTGGAAACTCTTGGCCTAGGTTGAAGGTGGGTTTCTCCAGGGGATCCATGCGTTTATATGCACCAGATGTCTTGGAAACATCCCCAGCTTTGACTATTTTCTGTTACTGGCTTTGGTGTTTTTGACTCACCCAGAGAGTATGGTTTTAGTTTATAAACCTCCTTGTGGGCAGACTTACGGTTACACATTCTCATGGGGGGAGATGGTTGTTCCCAGCCTCTGCAGACCAGTAATTTTCCTTGTAGGCGGCTAGGGCAGGATGGGTCTCGGGGATGGGTTTATTCCTAGTTCACCATCTGTGGAGGATGTAATTTGGTGAAGACGCAGATCCCCACAGTGGAAATGCCCCGGGCTTTGTCTCCCGTCTGCTGGCTGCAAGAGGGTATTAAAATGGAAGCTCGAATTCGTTACTTTGGCAAATACTTTCGAGGTGGAGACCTTCAGTGCCCAGTGAACTCTCTAAGTTCCTGCTCTCCTTACCTCATGGCCTCCAAGTATAGATTACTTTTTCTTACTGTCATTTTAAAGATTATTTTTTTATCCAGCACTTTAGTTGTTTCCAGTGAAGGTTCCTCTGGGGATCTCACTCGCTGCTGCCAACATGAAACTCACCATCCCTCTCGTTCCGGAAACACGTGGCGTCAACCTGCGTGGCTCTCCCTGGTGCTCTGGCAGGAGCTGGGAGCCGGGGTCAGCTCCTGCCCTGTCTGCCTTGGGTTTCCCTTCTCTTCACTGATTTCCTCAAGGGGATGCTTCCCTTTTCCAAACAGACTTGGCAACTGCCAAAGGTTAGCAGAAATGGGCCAGGCATGGTGGCTCATGCCTATAATCCTAGCATTTCAGAAGGCCGAGGTGGGCAGATGGAGTGAGCTCAGGAGTTCGAGACCAGCCTGGGCAACGTGGTGAAACCCTGGCCCTATTAAAAAAATACAAAAAAAAATTAGCAGGGTGTGGTGGCATGCACCTGTAGTCCCAGCTGCTCAGGAGGCCAAGGCATGAGAATTGCGTAAACACAGGAGGCGGAGGTTGCAGTGAGCCGAGATCACACCCCTGTGCTTCAGCCTGGGCGACAGAGTGAGACTCCGTCTCCAAAAAACAAAAAAGTTAGTGGAAATGAAATTTTCCACCATACCTCATGTTATCCCAGGTAGATACCCCAAAAACACTGGTTTACCAGCTCATACTGATTTTTCATTTTCATGAGTTTCGAATTTTCTGAGGATGTTTTATAACTAAGTCCTGTTGCCTCAAGTCTATGCTGTTAAGTACAAAAGCTTAAAGTTTAAAACATGCCTGGAATTTGCTACGTAAAATGTGCACTAACTACAGGTGCGTTTAGGTAATGAATACACGTGAAAAAGAGGGCAGACCTGTATGTGCCCTTGAGAACAAGGAATTTTCTCAACCATAGGAATCCTCTATAGACCCTATAATTTGCCAGTTCTGTTTTATCTCACACTTGTTAGGGGATTGGGCAGTGGAATGTTGCTGGTAATTCTTCAGAAGAATTCATGGGGATGAGTTGAATTTTCAGCGTTTCGTTGGAGGCAGCTTCCCAAGTCTGCTAAAGCCTGTCTTCAGCTTCCCCCGAAAGTTGGCCCTGTTGGCATCCTCTGATTGAGAGGAACGAGAACCTTGAGTAAATAATAGCAGTGGGGTATAGAATAACCCCACCCTCAAGGCACGAGGGTGATTCTTCCTAAACTGTACTTTACATATCTTGAGTGCTCTGTTTGCTGAGATATTAATAGATGTCTCTTGACAAAGGAAGTGCCGTATTCAGACAGCGGAAGGACGTCGTGTACATGGCCCAGCGGCCTGGAATGTCCACAGGAAGTGCTCGGGGCAGCTGTTCTTTCGGATGGGAGACTCAGAGGGAACAACTTAAAAATACCCACCCTCTGGGCAGTGTCTCACACCTCGAATTCCAGCACTTTGGGAAGCTGAGATGGGAGGATCTGTTGAGCCCAGGAGTTCACGACAAGCCTGGGCAACAAAGGGAGCCCTCGTCTCTACTGAAAATTTAAAAATTAGCCGGGCATGGTGGCAGGCGCCTGTGGTCCTACCTACTCAGGAGGCTGAGGCAGGAGGATCACCTGAGCCTGGGAGTTAGGGGCTGCGGTGAGCCGTGATTGTGCCACTGCACTTCAGCCTGGGCATCAGAGTGAGACTCTGTCTACAAAAAAAAAAAAATGCCCTCACATGCACATGAGATTAAGAAGACTGGACAGGAAAGCCTTTGTCAGAGAATGCAAGGGATGTTGCTGTCGGAGACTGCGTCCCCACCCTCGGCACCTCTTGGACAGGCCCCTGGAATTCGTCTTCCTGAAGACTTGGCATTGGAGGTAGCCTAGTGAATGCCCTGCAGAGTCAGAAAGCCCGTTAGACTTTGCCTAATGAGTCAGTCTCCCTCCTGTTGTAGCCTTGGAGTTCTTTTTTGTTTTTAGAAAAAGCCCCATTAGCAGCTTGCAGGACATGTATGTCCCAGGCAGGGCAGTTTGGCAGAGATGCCGACGCGACCGACATTGATCGCTGGCACTCGTGCCGCCTGGCTTTGCAAGCTATGAGGACGTGCACACTTGGGAATTGTTCTGTCTTAACCGTGAATATTTGTTTGCAAAATTTGGTTGAGAAGATTAATTGCCTTCTTGTTAAGCGTATTTACATGATTAGACTAGTTTGTGATTCGCTACAGGTGTAAAAATCAGCCTGTTGTGGAAGATCTGGAGTCATTAGGAGCTTTTGCGCTTGTTCTCGTTAGAGATGGGATAGAGCGAAACGAACCAGGAGCACCCGAAGTGTGACAGATTGCCTCACTGATGTCCTCTGAGTACCTCTGCTGGATGGATTGCCAGTGGAGTGGCCTGGGAGGCGGTGCAAACCCACGAGATGACAGTCATCTTCTGTCACTGCTCTCTTTTACGATGTGAGTGGCGTGAGGAGGAAGAAGGGAGCAGTTGCTGCATGAGGTTTGGAAACTGAAGTTGTCACAAGGTCTGTTCCATGAGCACATGACGGGGAGTCGATCTGAGCTTTCTCTCAGCCCTGTTGCTGACTTGCTCTGTCTTGGCATACAAAAATTATCTTAAATATGGGCACTTCCATACGATGAGGATGAGATATATGGAAAAATAAGCAAATTATAAAAAGTGATAGTCATTACTGGCCCTGTAATTTGACATCTAGGAGCCGTCTCTGTTTTCTCTGAGGCTGGTGGGTAATCCGCTCCAAGACGGTCTTGTCTCCGTGGCAAGTGGCTGAACGTGCAGTGCCCGGTCTCCTTCCGCAGGTGGGCTCAGGACACCGACGCTTACTTTGCAGGGTTGTGGTGAAGTAATTCGCCTGAAGCTCTCAGTTAACAAATGCTCCTTGTTGGTCACGTGTGTATCCTGTTTTCCCCTAAAGCAGTATTTTGAAAACTGGAAAATATTTCCCGTCTGTTTCTTTTGTTTGAGGTGATAAAGGCTGTGGCGTGTTCCGTTCTCCTTGCTTTTTAGCAGGGACTGGCCAGGCTGACTTCCTGCCCTCTGGACAAGCTGCCTAATTCTCCACTAGCCTGTTGCCTTGCTGTTTTCTAGAACCAAAGGACCTCTCCTCCTGCTCTCCAGGCAGACCCTCGAAAGTGGGACATTGTCTACACATGATTCTAGAAAATCTCCTAAAACAGACCTTTTTTTGTTTTTTTGTTTTTAACATTTGTGTAGCATGACATCACACCCTCGTCGTATAACGTTGCTTAACAGCGTACGTCTTTTACGTGTCTTTCCCCGCGGGGCCTCGGAAGGGCCGGTCTGCATCTCTCGTATCTGCACTGAGTGGTCCTAAGGGGTGGTTTGTTTAAACCGCAAATGCGATCTGTTTTCAGAGATGCAGCTGACTTGCTGGGCTTTGTGTCCTGGAACATGGCACCTGCTTGAAATCCTCAACAGTCCTTCTCTGTGTCATCCAGGTAGAAGCTTACACGCTGCAAAAAAGGGACCACAGTAATATGGCATCAGACATAAAAGCCGTATTTGGAATGTTTAGCTCTGTCTTTTTTATCTGGGCCAAATGTATTTTCTACTCTTTCAAATGAACCTAACACTTAAAAACCCAGCAGCAAATCCTAGGGTGGTTTGGGGGGGATTTTAGTCAGAAATTCATGGTCAGCTTTTTGCAAATATTTGATAGTGTTATCTTGAATGTACGTACAGAGTTTGTAAAGGTGTGTTTGACGCATTTACGAGGTGCTGAGAGTGGACGCGCCCACCTGTCACTCCAGCCTCACGTGCCCCCCACCTTCCTGGCTCTGTCCTTTAGCCCAGATCCAGCTCCCCAGGAGCAGGATCACTGTGCCCCCCGCAACGTTCCAGAGAGCCGGTGCCCGTGGGGGTCCGTGTCCGCAGCAGCCTCCTCCTGCTGTTCCCACTGTGTGAGGCAGACTCTGAGACCATCCCCAAGACCCCCACCCCCGAGTGTGCACACCCTGGCCGTCTCCTTTCCTGGGTGGGGTGGGACTGGGATGTGGTCACATGGGTACTCCTCACATCAGGGCACATTCGGTGGCCTAGGCGAAGGGATTTGGCAGATGGAATTGACATCCCCGATCAGCTCATGAGAAGGGAGATTGTCCTGGTCTAATCAGGTGAGTTTTTAGGGGGACATGCAGCGGCCTCACACACCCTCCTGCTGGCTGTGAAGAAATGAGCCACATCGTGGGGAGGGGAGTGGGCCACGTGGCAAGGAAACAGGGACCCCAGCCCTGCAATAGCAAGGGACTGAATTCTGCTGACGGTGCAGGCGAACGCTGAAGAGGACCCCAGGCCCGGGAAGGGAGTGCAGCCGCCTCGATCCCAGCCGCAGGAGAGCCTGAGCCACCCGGGCTGATGGCTCCGTGCCGTTCTGAGCTGCTGGGTGGTTGCGGTGTGCGGGGCCGCGGTGGAACAGCCTCCTGGGCTCTTCAGAGCCGCTGGCTGGAACGTCTCCTCGTTTCCTTGCTGGGCGCCGTGCGATTGCTTCCCCGGCCACTGCCCTGGTGTCTGGGTGACGCCTGCCACAGACCTTTTCTACGGGGACCCCTTTGCCTTTCCCGGTGGCCGTTTGGGAAGGATTTGGACCGACCCCAGTGGGCTCTCCCTGGTGACACGAGCCTTTTGCTGTGGCTGACTCCAAGGTCAAGGTGGCCCCGGCCCCACGCTATGCAGCAGGAGGCAGCCCGTGTCTCCGGGTCTCTAGCGTTCCTGGGTGAGGATCAGGCCACAGTCCACAAGCCCGCCTGCCTTGTTAGGAGTTTTTCACAGACGCCTCGGAAGAGCTTCTCTTCACAAAGCCATCTCTGGCCATCAGCACCTCAGTCTTCCAGGTCAGGGCCCCCCGACTTCCCCTGGGACTGAGAGGAGCCTCAGAGCACCAGGGAAGCCCCTTCCGAATCAGGACCGGGCCCCTCTGCGTGGTGCAGAAGAGCCAAAGGGTCTCGGGTTGGTTTTTGTTTTACGCTTTCCTTTGAAAAAACACATGTGATCGGCACCCTCGCTTTGATGTGTTATATTGATTGTATCTTGGTGCTTCCTTCGAAACTTAAAATGACACATTCTGTTAAACCCATTCAATTGTTTCTAAAGAAAAATACAGGTTATTTATGCTTAATAAAATGAAGTTACTTGAGTAGATGCAAATCTCTTCACCTGGGGCTTTGAAAAAAAATGTAGGCAGAGTGGTTAGTCTGTTATCTGGGAACAGAGTTTGAAGGAAGGCGCTAAGTTGCCTGGTCACCTTATTACTGAAAAGGAGAGTTACTGTCTGTATCAGTTAGCTAGTGCCTCAGTAACGCCGTGTAACAAACCACTCCGTAGCTCAGCGGCTTCAAACAATCACCATTTGTTATGGAAAGCTCACGAAACATCACTTTCATCTATCCGTGCTCCAAAACCTGCTCATTCCAGCAAAAGCCGAGACAACCAGATCACACGGAATCAGCTGTGCGCATTTCAGCGCCCCGCAAAGGAGATGTGGCTTCATGCAGGGTCCCCGGAATGGAAGCCTTGCGTTTTTCTCCACATCAGAACTAAGCCCACGATTCTATCCTGAGCTGCTGAAGCTTTAAGTGTGATTTGATCTTCTTGATCTTAAAAAGAATTAAAATGCCAACTAAGTTGGCGTGTGTCACTCTCCATCTCGCCCCAGTTCTAAATTAAGGCTGCCCTAGTTAAAGCTGCTTATATCCTCACTGTGCCTGAGCGTTAGAAGAGCTTAATTACAATCCCCGCAATCGGTTTGGGAGTGTGCGTGCGCCTTTGCATGGATGTGTGCGTGCTCGCGGGCAGGCACAGGCACACGTGTGCTTGGGTCTGGATGCGGTGCTTTGTGGTGAAGTGGGAGTGGCACGGGAGCCGGCAGACCTGTGTGTTGAGTCCTGACTCTCCACATGATTATTTCGACCTTCAGCAAATGACTTAATGTCCAAGAGCTTGGGTGTCCCTATTTGTAAAACAGAGACACTGATCTTAAGCTCTCTGTTTTTCTGGGAGAACGAAGAGCACAGACCAGCACCTGGCACACGGGGAGCCTCATCCCCACGCCCTGAGTCCATTTTGCAAACCTCACATTTAAACACGCTAAAGGCAACCTCTGCCTTTCAGACCACAGAGCTGCTTCTAGGTCCCGGCCGTCCTGGACACCTGGAGAACGAAGCAGTCGGGATCTCCAGGGAAACAGGCGTTCCCATAAACGATTGGTTCTGCAGAAATCTGACCAATGTCATTGGAAGTTGATGGGCGTGCTTCAGGGGGCTGAAATCCCGTTTCCAATCTGTGTTGTGTCTGGGAAGGTCTTGGCATCTGCTGGGGTGACCCACAAAGGGCCTGGCCTCACTGGGCTTGTGGAGGCCCTGGAAGCAGAGCGTGAGCAGGAGGGCAGAGCTAGGTGGGAACCGGAACTCCAGCTTGCCCGCGCCTGGGTCCTAGGCAGAGTGGCACCTGTGAGTGGAAAACCAAAGCCCTGACTGACTGAGCAGCCTGTGAGACGTGCTGTGCCCACTCTAGGGGCTGGAAAGACCAGGAGAAACAGTTCTTCTCCCACCTGTTCCCTGGGCCGTGTACCCCAGCGGGGGCCTCACCACCCCCTTTGTCACTCTTCTCCAAAGGATATCTTGCCCCCTCCTGTGTGTCTATGTAGGGTTTCTCTCTGCATGCAGATTTCGAGCAGATTTTTCTATTTCAGAACACTTTTTCGGTATTAAACATGCTTGAAATCTCATGGACTCAATCGCAGTTTGGGAATTATATTTTGGGAGGAAGGGAGCTAATTTCCTGTGGGCATGTTATGGCACTGCTAGAACAAACGCTCCCGTAGGATGGATGTGGGATGTATCCTGTGTGTGTGTCCATTTCCCTTTGCGATTTAGATGGACAGCATCTCCTCAGCCTTCAGGATTTCTGCAGGAGCCTACTGGGCTCCTCTTGTCAACGAGCCTGCAGTGACTCCTTGCACTGCATGTGGTGGGGAAACTATCCCCGGAGAAGCTGGGGCATGTCGTAAAGTGTGTGGAAGGGATTTTTATACTATTGGAAAACATAGCATGCACTGTGAACAGCTCTAAATGTGTGAGAAGAGAAAGAGAGATGTGTCTGTAAGAGGGGAAATGAAGTTAGCTCCAGAAACAAAGCCAGAAGTATAAAAAAGCAATTAAAAAGTCTCTCGCATTTTCGCATTTTCCGTATCATGAGATCACTTGTGATTGAGCCATACTTTTTAAGTAATGGATATTTTCTCCATTTTCTCGCTTGAGCATTAACTGCCATTTCTGTGTTACTCTTGTGAGGTTGTTTTTGGTGTGATTTGATCCTAGTCAGAGCAAAAATAAAATGTCAGTTCTACGATGATGGACTCTGTAATGTGGAGAGCACCTGCCGTGTGTCATGGTTTCGTCTTTATCACATCCTCGAAGGTGTTTTTCCATTTGTATGTGAGTGAGCTGGGCCTCAAAGAGGACAGGAGATTTGCTCGGGGATGTAAGGCTGAGAAACGGCAGACACGGTGTGAACTAAGGCTTCGGAGTCCTGGTCCAAGGTCCTCCCCTCCTCTCCCCTCCTCTCCTCCTCTCCTCCTCTCCTCCTCTCCTCCCCTTTTCTTCCCTCCCTCCTTCCCTCTCTTCCTTCCCTGAGTGGTGTCCTGGACCCTTTTCTGGTTCCGTCTGTCTCACGAACATAGATGACGTGGATGGTGTATGGAATGCACGGCACTGCTACGCTTGTGCTGCCGGATGAAAAGCTTGTGCTCCCTGTCATTTGCAGCTGCCCTTGGCAGAGAACGTTGGGCAGTGATGCTGACTGGGCTGGGACCTCATGTCCTAGTGCAGGTTCCCTGTAAGACACCATTAAGTTTCATGCTTTTACTCAGCTCAGTGGAGCAGGCTGTGAGGCAGAGAAGCCAAATAAGTGAATTTAATGGTGCTCAGAAAATACCAGTTCTGCAGACACTTCATGACAGCGGTCACAGATCAGCCTGAGAGAGTCATGCATGGGAGGATGTCTTAATATGACTGACAGGGCTGTCACTTGGCATATGCCCTTGTCCTTGAATGAGGCATGAACTGTGCCTTGTATAGGAGGCGGGCCTCCGGACTGACAACGAAGGTTTGCTGACCGTCTGGAGACCGGGCCCTCATGGCGCTGGCCCAGGCCAGGGGAGCCTGCTGCGCACACGACTTCTCCAGAAGGCCTCATTCTTCCCACCTCTTCTCAATCCTCGCCGAAGTCCCAGCTCCAGGCTGGCCCAACGTGAGCCTCTCCCCAGCCTGCGTCCCTCACCCGCGGGCCTTCCAGCTTCTCACCTTGTTCTGCTCACCGCCCCCTCTAGGAAATTTGTGGGGACTTGGCCGTATGCATGGCTACTTGGAAGAGGCAGAAGAGAGGGCTCAGCCAGAGGGAGAAAGCAAGACAGAGTGTGCGAGCAAAGGAGGGGAAGTGGAATGCCCAAGCGGTCCTGCGTGGTCTAGATCGGTGGGTGAAAGGCATGGGAAGGACCTGGGGGAACTGCCGGAGTCCCAGGAGGCCACCGTGGCCTTCACAGAGGCCGCCCATCAGGTCTGGGGCTGAAGACCCCGGACTGCCACTGCTGCGGCACCCCCGCCTCCCTCGCCACGGACATCCGTTCTCAGAGCTTGCCTCCTGCTTTAGCCTGGCTTGACGTCTTGCACCTGCTGCCTCCGTTTCGCTGTCGGCTCCTGCCCTCCGTGTAGGAGGCTGGGACACTCCCTCCAGGCTTCCTGGTGACTGTCGTCTGCCTTTCTACCCTAAGATGCGGCTTCTGCACCTGGCCTTGCACTTCGCTGCCTGATGTGCTACCTGGTCAGCCTACCCAGGCTTTCCTGCAGCAGCCCCGTGGCAGATTTCTGAGAGTAGGTGCCTGTCCCCAGCTGAGTCTAAAACCATATGGGGGAAAACACAGTGACTCCTAGCCCACATCTGCCCGTACTCCTCCTGTGCCAGCACCGAGCTGGAGACGCCTTACCTGCGTTACCCTGTTAGTCCTCACAGCAGAATGGAGCACCGTTATTACCATTATTTTTTTGAGATGGACTCTTGCTCTGTCACCCAGGCTGGAGTGCACTGGCGCCATCTTGGCTCACTGCGACCTCCACTTCCCAGGTTCCAGCGATTCTCCTGCCTCAGCCTCCTGAGTAGCTGGGATTACAGGTGTGCACCGCCGCGCCCAGCTAATTTTCATATCTGTAGTAGAGACGGGGTTTTGCCACGTTGGCCAGGCTGGTCTCAAACTCCTGACCTCAGGTGATCCACCCACCTTCGCCTTCCGCAGTGCCGGGATTACAGGCGTGAGCCACTGCGCCCGGCCCGGAGTTGAGCGTTTTCAACCTTCTTCCAACGAGGTTAGTATAATTTACGTAAGGTTTGCAAATTTATGCCACTTTCAAAAAGAATAGTTTGCGCTTCTACAACCAGCTCTTTGCAGAGTTGGGTTCTGCAGTGACGGTGACACCCGTGGCTCCCATGGCACACCCCACTGGCTCCCATGGCACACCCCACTGGCTCCCATGGCACACCCCACTGGCTCCTGCATAGCAGCACTCCCCCAGCTCTAGGGTACATGAGTCCCAGGGGTTCCAGGAAGATGCAGATTCTTATTCTCATTCTGAGGTTGGGAGTGAAACCCGGCCTGTTGCTGTTGGTCTGTGGCCCAGGCTTTGCGTAGCGAGAGCTTAGATCCTCAGCCATGGTTCTAGCTTCACAATGCTTTGGGATCACAGGAGGCGAGAGACACTGGCCCAACTGATGTCAGAATGATGGGAAGTCAAAATAGCAGCATCTAGTTGAAACCCTTGCTTAGAAAGTATGGAGATTAAAGATGTGTAGGAGAACCTGGTTAAGGAGCTCACTGTCTGATTCTGGCTCCAAGCAAACCAGAGCTTGCCCCCAGCAACCTCCTCATTTGGCAGTCCTGGGCCCCCAGTTGCCCGTCACTGGCCAGATGCCCACGTACCATAGTGGTGACCTTTCAGAACTAGCTACTTGGGAGATTCAGGTTCCCTCTTTGACGTATTCCTCCCACATTCCAAAGGGAAAGGTTTTCCGAAGATGGCCTTTGATGATACAAATGGTGGTGATGACTGTAAGCTACCTGGAACACGGATGCCTGTTAAAAGGAGGTTGTCCACAAGTGGAAAACGAAAAAATGCATATGGAGACCTTGGCAGCCTCAAAGGCAGCTGTCGTGATGCAAGACTTTTAGAAAGCCCTGTAGGAAGCTGGAACGTCGCAGAGCTCAGAGAACTAAACACAAGTAAATAATACGTGCTTTCAGGATGGGATCTGTCAAGTCACTTTGTGAAGTGTGGTTTTCACAGTCATGTGGACATGGCACGAAACAAAGGTTGAGCTGCTGACCCCTCCAGTGTGAAAAACACCAAAAAGAAAATGTAACTTTTGGATCAAGAGCGATCCTATCCTTTCTCCGAACGTTGGCAGGACATTTGAATAATGTGTGCACAAAAGACAGCGTTCTGATGTGATGAAACTTGTATTTCATCCACGTAGCTGTCCGCAGGTTGTGTCCTGTTGTGTTACTGTCCGCAGGTTGTGTCCTGTTGTGTTACTGTCCGCAGGTTGTGTCCTGTTGTGTTACTGCCCGCAGGTTGTGTCCTGTTGTGTTACTGTCCGCAGGTTGTGTCCTGTTGTTACGCTGTTACTGCTTTAGAGACTTCGTGGCACCATCCCGCTGAGATGGAAGAGGTTCCGTTTTGAAGCACTGTCATCCTCAGATAATGTTTGCTTTCGTGAAAATGATGTGTTTGTCTGTAGTGGGAAGCTTTCTCTTTTGAAATATCTCAGATAATTTGAGGTGACTAGGTGATATTTCAGGGTAAGTTTCATCCTCAAATATGTGTCCTTAGAGGCCACGTTAAAGAAAAAAGAAGATTGCCTGATCATAAAAAATTCACATTTGAGTCAAAAGAATTAAATTTGCCCCGTACCTGTGCTTCCAGTCGTGTGTCTCCAGACTCCTTGACAGCTGATTTGTGGAGCCAACGACCTGCTGCAGTAAAAAACATAAACCTCGATAAAGCGATGTGGAAATGTCGTGTGCAGCTGCAGACTTTTAAAAGTAAGAAGAGGAAGGAACACGTGTTCCTCTTCTTCCCCTAGAAGAAAAACAACATTGGATTCTAAAAGATGGTCTCCTTTTTGTTCCCCTGAATGCCATAGCTGTTCGTGGACAGTCTTAGAAGAGCTGATGGGGTCATCAGGATGTTTCTGGAGCATTCCGAGGCTTTAGATAGGGAGCAGCATGATTCTAGCAGCGCTGCGTGTTCTTGGGCAGCGTGTCCTTCTAGTAGGAGTCCAAAAGCATCCTGGCCAAAATGAAAGGATTTCCAGCAATATCTGCAGTGAGAGCAAATTGACCCGAGGATAATCTTCACGTGGCCCAGCAGAGAGAGGCAGTAGGGTGGGGTCCGGTCCGCTGGCCCAGCGAGGCAACCTGGACTCTGTGCCCACTGTACTCTCGTGCCCTGGCACGAAGAAACGTGGGTTCTTTGTTACAGCTTGGCGACGTGTGTGACATGCAAGGACCCTGCCAGGGCCCAGGGTGAACCCCCAGAGTAAGAGCTGTGGCTCGGGCTGCCTGGAGGCCTGCACTCGAGCCAGGAGGAAGGGGAGGGGGCACGAAAACCACAGCATTTGGTGAGCAGCCCCCACAGATGTCCCAGGGTCACGGTGGTGTGGGCTGGGGGTGGGGCTGGGGGTGGGGGTGGTCCCGGGCAGCGGAACTTCATCTGGGAGGACTTTATTCTAAACCCTTCCGAACCAGAAGTCTGGACTTAGAGTAAAGTTAAGCCGCCCTCTTAACACAGTGGTTCTGCTTCATTTCATCTGCTGACCACACTCTGCCACCTGCAGGGCTGGTCCGCTTGCTGGCTGTCCCTGCGCTCCACAAAACTGGAAGCTGCTGTTCCTTAACCCCGGGGCCTGCCTGGGGCTCAGGACCAGCCCAGTCCTGGAGGCAGCCAGGGGTCCACAAAGGTCACGAGGGCACTGGGTGGCCCCAGCTCCAACTCAAGATTAAACCACATGCTTGATGTTCCTTTAATACAAAGTCTATTGAGTACGGAGACAGACGTGTGACCGTCCTACTTGCGGAATCAGTCTTACAGCTTAATAATCACACTTCAGCCATGCGCACCGGCTCACGTTGATAATCTCAGCACGTTGGGAGGCGAATGCAGGAGGATTGCTTGAGCCCAGGAGTTTGAGACCAGCCTGGGCAACATAGTGAGACCCCAGCTCTTAAAAAAAAAAAAATGGTAACCTCCCAGCTACTCAGGGGGCCAAGGCAAGAGGATCACTTTAGGCCGGGAGTTCAAGGTTCCAGTGAGCTGTGATTGCACCACTGCACACTAGCTTAAGCAGAAGAGCAAGACTCCGTCTTTTTTTTTTTTTTTTTTAAAGAAATCACACTTTGTGGTAACAATGTCACAGGGAGGGGCTGTCGGCTCTGGTCTGAGGTTGGAGGAAGGCACAATTCGTGGTGCTCAGATATCTGCTCTTTGGGCTGGAACCTGATGGGCCTCCTTTAGTAGGAAAGGCGGTTTGATCTGGAGATGGAGAGAAAGCGCTGGATCTCTCTCCTTAGAGAACTCTGGGCCTGAGACAGTGGAGGGGGTGGGGTCCTCTGAGGGTGGGAGTAGCCGTACGCAGGAGGCTGCGCGGAGGATGCCGGGTGGCTGGTGGCCCTGCTGGGGGGCGGCCTGGCCCTCTGGAGACAGAGCTTCCCACACCAGTGGCTGTTTGTGCTGTGTGGAGTGTGACGTAGGCAGAGCGTGGTCGCCTGCCTGGTGGATGTGTTACTTTAGAGGATAAAGAGTAAGAACCCTGGTCCGTGCAGGGTGGTGGGCGCTGAGAGATGGAGCAGGGCTGGGGACAGCTGGCGCAGCGTCAGGGCTGCAGAGGCAGCTGCTACAGTCACTGGGGGGGACACTCCCCGCCACGCACACGGTGGACGGCTCCCGCAATTTCCTTCAGAGGGTAAGAGCGATCGGGAGGGGCAGTGAGGCGGCCACAACTTCTGGAGTATATATTATTCCTCTCTCTGAGAAATACGTGACTAGACATTCAAGTTTGAGGCTGCAACGTTGGCGGTAGTATTCTGTCTGGATGACCTGTGGCATTAAACTGATGATTATAAAGTAGATATGCTGGTTACTAGGATTTGGTGATCTGAGTTTATTTCCAAACAGGTCAGGCCCAGATACAAGCGACCGTTTGCTGGGAGAAGAGCAGCGCTGGAACAGTGGGTCCCTGTCTTCCACATTTCCTAAATTGGGAGGGAGGTGGAGGAGCGGGATGGCTTGATTGAGGGCGTTGGCATTTGTCTAAGGGATTAAACCACTGGGCAGCTAGATGACCTCAGGAACCAGTCTTGTCTCAGCCCCAGCCTTTGGATGCTCATCATCCTGTCTGTGGTTTTCTAAACAGGGAGATGAATCCACCTTCATCGGACTTGGCAGGACGGAGGCACGCTCCTCTGTGTGATCAGGTTTAATAGCAGTAGCGCTTGTGAAATGGTTTGCAGTTCCGGCGCCCGAGGCGGAAGCCCTCTTTGCACCTTTGTGTTCCTGGGGTGTGACGGCGTGCCTGGCCCTGCGCCCTTGCCCTGCAGCTCCCAAGCCGGGGGCCAGCGGCCTGTCCTGGGCGGGGGCCGTGGAAGGAGCCCTTGGTCAGGAGCTTGGAGCAGCAGTGTTGGGTCTTCTGAGTGAGCAGCAAAGCCACACTCGGGAAATGGGCCTCCTTTGCCGGAAGGGATGTGCCAGTGTGTTCTTGCTTTTGGTTAGATACCAGTTAATTTACCCGTTGTTTTCCATTAACTCCTACATCAAATTTCTGAGCAGCTGCAGTGTGTCAGGGCTAGGGGACAAGCCAGTGGCCCGCGGACAGGGTCCCTGCCCCCCACAGCGGCCATCTCGTGACGGGCTCCAGTCACAGGCCTTGTGTCTGGAGAAACTCATGTGTCTGCACAGAGAGCTGTTTCTCCTGCTCCAGTGGATTTTTCATCTTGAAACCCCAGTGACTTTGGTGTATTTCTGGTCCCCGTCTAGTGTCGAACATTTACTTTTGTTTGTTTGTTTGTTGTTGTTGTTGTTGTTGTTGTTGTTGTTGTTGTTGTTGTTTGAGACGGAGTCTCGCTCTGTCGCCCAGGCTGGAGTGCAGTGGTGCGATCTCAGCTCACTGCAAGCTCCGCCTCCCGGGTTGACGCCATTCTCCGGCCTCAGCCTCCCGAGTAGCTGGGACTACAGGCGCCCGCCACCTCGCCCGGCTAGTTTTTTGTATTTTTTAGTAGAGACGGGGTTTCACCGTGTTAGCCAGGATGGTCTCGATCTCCTGACCTCGTGATCCGCCCGTCTCAGCCTCCCAAAGTGCTGGGATTACAGGCTTGAGCCACCGCGCCCGGCCCAAACATTTACTTTTTAACCCCTCATGACTACTTTGAAGAACCAGAAAGGGAAGATAAAGAAAATAACATTGCAATTAGCAGATCTTTGGACTGTAGAGCATTTTAAGGAGAAAGAGCTTAATTTTGAAGAAAGTCAAAATAGAATTAAGCATTTACACTTAGCTTGTCATCCCAATTTTTTTTCATATTCTTTGCATTAACCATCACATTTTTCAGTGTGCCTGGCAAGAATTTGGTTTAAATATGTGGATTTGATTTAAATATAAATTGAATTTACAGACGGTACTCCAGTTGCCCATTACCATGGACATTTTGGAAGTGATTATGTACTGAATCTTACCATGAAGCGGTAGTCCACACATCTGAATTACATAGTGGGCCTTTTATTTTTATTTATTTATTTATTTATTTTTTGAGACGGAGTCTTGCTCTGTCGCCCAGGCTGCAGTGCAGTGGCCGGATCTCAGTTCACTGCAAGCTCCGCCTCCCGGGTTCCCGCCATTCTCCGGCCTCAGCCTCCCGAGTAGCTGGGACTACAGGCGCCCGCCACCTCGCCCGGCTAGTTTTTTGTATTTTTTAGTAGAGACGGGGTTTCACGTGTTAGCCAGGATGGTCTCGATCTCCTGACCTTGTGATCCGCCCGTCTCAGCCTCCTAAAGTGCTGGGATTACAGGCTTGAGCCACTGCGCCCGGCCGGTAGGCCTTTTAAAACATATCTCTTTATTATGTGTATAGTTAGAAGGAGTGGTGAGATGGATATTTTCGAATTGAGTTCAATGGCTTACTTCAGTAGGTGAATAATGTTCTGCTCTGGGAATTAAAGGGACTTTTAAGTTTCTCTTGCCTATGATATGCCTTTCACTGAACTGTAATGGACCAGGGATACTTGCCCAGCTCTCCTACTCGACAAAAGGTGGAACAGAATGATGCGGTGAAAGCCAGATGAAATGCATCAATGTACAATGCAGTTTTAAGATTTCATTTTAATTTGAGAGGGTCGCGAAGCCGTTGCCTTCCCGTTAGGCCCCCGGGAAGAATCTCCAGGTGTGTCGTCTGGGACTCCGCACCGCCTGCCTTCCGATGCTTCCCGCGAATTGTTAGAACCAGCCGTATCCTTCTCACGTCTGCACAAAAACTCCTGGTGGTTTTGTACTTTGCCACCTTGTTTAGGTTTCCCAGGCAGTTGGTTCGAGGCAGTCCTGTCTGTGCTTCCCTGTAACTCTCACTTGTTTTCTTTAATGTGGCCTCCATATGAATATATCAACACTTTTTAAATTAAGAGGTAATGAACACACTGCACAGCCTGAGGACGTTTGGTATTTGGGCTTCTTGGACATGCTCTGCATGGGTCAAATGTTATTTTCAGAAAACTGGCTAAACTTTTCATGGGACCTGTTGTCAAGTCACCCTGTAAACAAACCTGTTGTTAAATCACCCTGCGTTTTTCCCATAAACACGAATGTTAATTTACATTTTTAACCTAAATGAATGAGTCTTTTTTTTCTTAAATTCCTTAAAGGAACATACCTTGCAACAGGAAAGCTTTAGGAAAGGACGAAACAGCTTTATAATCTTTCTTGAAGAGACCCTGTTGCTAAAAAGAAAG
Source organism: Macaca nemestrina (assembly GCF_043159975.1). Lineage (NCBI taxonomy): Eukaryota > Metazoa > Chordata > Mammalia > Primates > Cercopithecidae > Macaca > Macaca nemestrina. The sequence continues at coordinate 83,715,685 of NC_092143.1, forward strand.
AAAAAAAGAAAGTCAAAATAAACACATGAAAGAGAGAGGCTGCGTTTGCTGTGTGCAGGCTACTTTCTTATACTCGTGTTTGCTGTCTGCTGTCTGTTGTGGCACATCTTTTTGTGTGCTTCGCTGCGGTGGAATTCACACACGGTGAAAGCTACTCACTTTTGGTGAAGAGTTTGATGAATTTTGGTAACGACATACGGTTGTGTCATCAACACCACAGTCGCAGAACAGTCTCATCTCCCTGAAAAGTTGGCTCGTGTTCCTTGGTACCCGGTCCCCAGCCCCGACCCCAGGCTCCAGGCCACCGCGGACCTGTCGTCACTCTGCATTTCCTCTTCTGGAATATAGCACAGTAGAAACATGCGTTATGTCGTCCTCGCAGTTTTACTTCTTTCATTTAGGGTAATGTTTTTGAGACTCATCCATGTAACGGTGCGTTTCTGCGGCTCATTCTGTTGTACTGCTGCGTGGTGTTCTGTGGTCCGGATGTACCATACTCTTCGTCCATGGACGCAACTGTTCGTTGTTTCCAGCTTGGGGCTATTCTAAATAATATTTCCGTGAATATTCACGTAGAAGTCTTTGTGTGGGCGGATATTTTCATGTTTCTTTGTTAAACACCCGAGAGTTAACCGGCCAGGTTGTATGTGTTTAATTTAATGGGTAATGCTATACTGGTTTTCAACGTGGCTTTACCATTTTATAGTCCGGCCAGCAATGAATGGGGGTTCTGATAGAACCACATTCTCATCAACACTTAGTATTGTCATTTAGTCATTCTGGTGGTTGTGTAGTGCATCTCACTGTTGTTTTAATATGCATTTCCCTCGTGACTGGTGATGTTGAGCATCTCTTTATGTCCCTATTGCTCATTTGTGTCTTTACTTTTGTGATATGTTGTTTTAAATCTTTTGCACATTTTTTATTGGGTTGTCTATTGATTTGTAAGAAAACTATGTATGTTTTGAATACAAACTTTTTGTTAGATATATATTTTCTGCAAGTATTTTCTCCTAGTCTGTGGTTTGCTTTTTGTTTTTCTTAGCTGATTTCAAAGATGAAGCGTTTTTTATTTGTATGAGGTCCATTTCATAATTTTTTCTTGTATACATTGTGGATTTCATGTTCTGTTTAAGAAATCTTTGCCCAACCTAATGTCACAAAGATTTTCTCCTATGTTTTCTCCTATAAGTTTAATAGTTTCAGCTTTTACGTTTAGTTCTATGATCCTATCAAGTTAATTTGTGGATATGATACGGAGTTAAGAGTGAAGTTCACTTTTCGAAATAAAGATACAATTGTTTCAGCTCCATTTGGTGAAAAGGCCATCTTCTCCCCCACTGAATTACCCTGGTACCATCGTTAAACCTTAAAGGACCGTATAACATTGAGTCTGTTTTTGGAGTCTGTATTCTGTTCCATTGATCTGTATGTCTATCCGTATACCAATATCATTCTCTCTTGATTACTGTAGCTTAATAGGAACTCTTGAATCAGGGTAAGTTCTCCAACCTTATCTCTTTTCAAGACTATTTTGACTTTAGGTCTTTTCCTTTACATACATATTTTCAATTTAGTTTGCCAGCTATTCAAAGCAGCATGCTAGGATTTTAATTGCAACTGCACTGAATTGAAAGATTAATTTCGGAAAAATTTCCATCTTAGTAATAGTGAATCTCCCAGTTCATTAACATGGTATATCTCTCCATACACTAAGGTGTTTGATTTTCTTTTATAATTTTCAGTGTGCGGGCCATACACACCTCTCATTAAATTTATTCCTAAGAATTTTGTATGCTTTTGTAAAGGAAAGTATTTAAAATTTTTCATTTTAAGTCACTGCTAGTTTAAAGAAATACAGTTGATTTGTGTACATAAACCCTGTATTCTGTGACGTTGCTAAACTCCTCTATTTGTTCTAGCAGCTCTTTTGTGTATTCTCTAGACTTTTCTTTGCATAAAGTCATATATTTTGAACAGAGACACTGTTTTACATCTTTTTTTCCCAGCCTGTATGCCTTTAATTTGTTTTTCTTTACTGCACTGTTCGGAACCTTCAGTACAAAGTTGAATACAAGCAGTTAAAAAAAAAGGACATGCTTACTCTGTTCCTCATCTGAGACAGGAAGCAGGAGCTTTTGATGACTGAGCTGTATGTTTCTTGTAGGTACTTTTAATCAGGTTGAGGAAGTCCCTTTCTGTTCCTACTTTGATGTTTACAATAAGTAAATGTTGAAATTTGTCAAATACTTTTTCTGCATCTATTGAAATGAGTATGTGGTTTTTAAAAATATTAATTCTGTAGTTATAATAAATTATATTGATTGAGTTTTCAGATATTAAACCAACCTTACATGTTTGGGATAAATCCCACTTGGCCGTGATATATTATTCCTTTTGTATGTTGTTAGATTCTGTTTGCTAAAATTGTGCCCAGGATTTTTGCATCTGGCTTCATTAGAGATATTGGTCTGTTGTTTTCTCTTTCCTGTGTTATGTTTATCTGGTTTGGTATCAGAGTAGTATTGGTTCATAAAATGAATAGAGAAATTGTCCTGTCTCCTCTATTTTCTGAAATAATTTGGGTAAGATGGTATGATTTCTTCTTTAAATACAGTCATGCATTGCTTACAGAAGGGGGTAGGTTTTAAGAACTGCATTGTTAGGTAATTTTGTCCTTGTGTGAACATCATAGAGTGTCGTTACACAAACCTAGATGGTATATCTAGCTGACCGCACACCGAGGCTATATGGCAGCAGTCCCTGACATTTTTGACACCAGAGACCAGTTTCATGGAAGACAGATTTTTCCATGGACTGAGGGTGTGCAGGAGGATAGTTGCAGGATGAAACTGTTCCAACTCAGATAATCATCATCAGGCATTAGTTAGATTCTCATAAGGAACACGCCACCTCGATCCCTCACACGCACAGTTCATAATGGGGCTCCCACACCTGTGAGAATCTAATGCCGCTGCTGATCTGACAGGAGGCGGAGCTCGGGAGGTGACGCTCCCTCACCCGCCGCTCACCTCCTGCCGTGCGGCCCAGTTCCTAACAGTCCATCAGCCAGTGCTGGTCTGCAGCCCAGAGGCTGGGGACCCCTGCCGTGCAGTATAGCCTGCTGCTCCAACCACCGTTATAAATGTGGTCCATCATTGACCAGTACATTGTTATGAGCACATGACTATATTTAATAGAATTCATCAGAGAAACCACCTGGGCCTGGAATTCATGTGTGTGTGTGTGTGTGTGTGTGTGTATGTGTGCGTGTGTGTGTATGTGTGTGTGTGTGTGTGTGTGTATGTGAGAGAGAGAGAAAAAGGGAGAAGATTTAATTATTATTTTGATTATTTAACTGATACAGGGTTCTTCAGTTTTTTCTGTTCTTTCTTATATTCATTATCATAATTTATATCTTTCAAGAAATTTGTCCATTTTCATCTAAGTTGTTAAATCTGTTGGTGCAAAATTATTTGTAATATTGCTTATTAGCCTTTTAATATCATAGGATCTGTAGTGGTGTTTCCTCTTTTGTTCTGGTCTTGGTAATTTATGTCTTCCCTGTTTCCTTCTTGACCAGTCTAGCTAGAGAACTTACCAGATTTGTTGATCTTGTCAGATACCCAGCTTTTCTCTTCACTGATTTTTCCCTATTACTTTTCTACTTTTTATTGAATTGTGTTCTTATCTTTATTATCTCTTTTCATTTACTTACTTTGGAGTTTGTTCTTCTTTTTCTAATTTCTTAAGGTGAGAATTTAGAGAATTGATTTTGTATCTTCTTTTACAACACAAGCACTTGAAGCTGTAGACGTTCCTGTAGGCCCCAAGCTAGCTGTATCTCACAAATTTTTAACTGTTTTGTTTTTACTGTGATTCAATTCAATATATTTTCCAGGTTTCCCCATATTTTTTTTCACCCGTTTTGAAGAATGGGATAGTAGAGTATAAATGAGAGAAGAAAAATGCAGCTTTCCATTCACATATTTTTTCGACGTGAAGAGTCTCATTTAAAATTTTGATGCCATGATTCTTTTTTTTTGAGAACGGGTCTCAGTCTTGCCCAGGCTGGAGTGCAGTGGCACGATCTCAGCTCACTGCAACTTCCGCCTCCTGAGTTCAAGAGATTCTCCCACCTCAGCCTCCCCATTAGCTGGGACTACAGGTGCATGCCACTCTTCCCAGATAATTTGTGTATTCCGGAGTAGAGACAGGGTTTCACCACGCTGGCCAGGATGGTCTCGATCTCATGACCTTGTGATCTGCCCACCTCAGCCTCCCAAAGTGCTGGGATGACAGGCGTGAACCTCTGTGCCTGGGCTGATGACTCGTACTGTCACTGGGAAAAGCCTTCCTCAGGGAGGTCTGGCTCTGGTTAGGGCTTGTGGCTCTAGAGTTTATCTGCTTCATGAAGTCTTTGAAGAAACGATGACTAATCTTTTTCTTATCTGTCCCTAGGAGGGAAATTGGGGTCAGCGTTTTTGTACTTCCTTGGCTCTTAATGAGAAATTCAGTCTCCTTTGGTGTAACTTTTGATTTTGGCTTTAATTCCCCACCCCTTGTAACAAAGAAAAAACAGAGAAGTAGTTTCTGCCAAGTACTCTTTTTCTCAGAGTAGAGTGATTGCTTTTATAGGCTTGTTCGAGTGATAAAAGCTTGTTGGGAAATCATCTTTATGCCTTCCCTGCAATGCTTTATTTCAAGGCCTCTGGGAGACGTGGGGTCCAGGAAGTGGGTGGGGAGCGTGCGACTGTGTGAGCACAAGGACCCACGTCAGGGAGCAACTGTGTGCTTGTTTGAAGACCAGCTAGCTGAAGGAAGAGCTTATCCAGGTAATTGCTCAGTCCCTAAATGTAGCTCAATTTCCTTTTGTTATATTTGCATAGAAACAGAGCCGTTCAAGGGAGGAACCAGAACTTGAAAAAGCTAGTATTTTTCTTTTGCCAATAGGAAAAACAGATGCAAGCTCTTCTTGACTTAATGTCCTTCACTACAGAAAGCTCTTCTGCGTTTTTGCGGACAAACATAGATTATTTTCCACCCCCTTTCCACCTCGTGCAGCACAGCTGTCTGACTCCCCATGCAGTGCACCTATTTAGTGTTCATCACTGTTGTGATATTTGTACTTTATTTGCCCAAATGGGAAAAGCAAATGAAGCAGGTGTCATGGCTGTGTCTTGGTGGGAGGAAAGACATGACATCTGAAATTAATGGGACTAATGTAAGGATTGATATTTTCATACTTGCTCAATTGCATCCTGGATTAAGTACATTCAAGAGGTAAAGAATTCAGTGTCTAATTATAATTCTTCTTTCAAAGAAGAAACTCACAGTGCATGGAAAAGAAATGTAACCATTGTCAACACTGGAAGGGAGAAACAGGTGCTGGCAGACAGATGTCCTGACTTAGGGCCACCCGAGTCCTTGAAGACCACTGTCGTTCTGCAGGCAAAGTCCTGTCGGCCCTGACACCCCCGGGGGTGCGGCCGGTGGAGCCAGAGTCACCCACATGCCAAAGCTCCTTCTGGCCCAAGAACAGGGAAACGAGGAAAGTCCACAGTTGGAAATTATGCAGCCAGATGCCAGGGAGGTTGAGTAAAACAGGATATTTTGTTTTGTTTGTTTTCATGCCAAATCTTCCCAATTTATCTGTGTTTGTCTTTTTTAAAAAATACAAGTTTTAAAAAACTAGCAAAAGATACGGGCCAAGAAATGGAGATCCCCGTAATTCTTTGTTTAGTCTGTAAGGCAGAGTAGATTTACATCTGAAATTAAATGGCCACTGAATAAACACAAGGACTCAATATTTGTAAGGGCACTAATGTTTGCAGATGGCTGCAGTTGTTAAGGGCAAGCCAAGGAAACAGGAAATGCTGGGACGTGTATTTTTTTCTGGAAGAAATGGGCATTCCACATGCGTCCTATGCAACCTTTTCTTCTTCTTCCTCTTCTTCGTCAGGTACATCCGTTACAGTTTCTGAAAGGTGTTCAGTCCTGGTGGAGAGCTGGAGATGTGTTTATGCTGGGGGTTGTTAAATGTATTTACAGCCTTTTCAGAGAGTTCTGTGGGGGTTTGTCAGTGGTTATTTATTAGTCTGCTTCAACATCTGCTGGCTGGAAAATAATCTGTCCAAGGCAATTCGCAGGAACATTATAAATTGCTTCCGATTATAATGAGCAGTAGGAAAGGTAATTTGAGGGAAATTCCACACATGTTAGTTACAGCGCGTCAGGAGCGAGGTGTGGTGTGAAATGCCCAGAGAATCAGTGTCTGCCGATAACAGTTATCAGATGGAAGGCCCTTGGTGACTCGACCGTGGTTTTCTTGCTCTCTCACTTCTGAGCTTGCCGGGCAACTTGCCTGCTTGCTGGGGTTCTTTGGAGCCTGTGGGCACCTCTGTGTGGGCACTGCCAGTGGTGCCCGAGTGGAGGTGGAGGTGGAAACCTTGAGTGTTGAGGCCCCTGGGGGCTGCTGCATTCTCGGTTCCAAGACAGAGTCTGCAGAGCTGTGGCTACCCTCGGAGGGCAGGCAGCTGGGCCCACACACACCTCCAAAGCCAGCCCGACCCCAGCAGGGCACTCCCGCCAGGGTGTAAAGTGGTGCTGCCATTTTGGAAGACATTGGAGGAAAATGCAACAAAATGTAAAACGTGTCAACCATTCTCCTCAGCAGTTTAGACCAACGCACAACCGTAACGATTCGAGGGCACTCACTGCAGCCGTGAAATGCCAGGTTCACTTTAAGTTGCTTATGATAATACTGAGAACTTGGACTGACATCAACCAGTGCCAACAATAGGGACTTGCTCAAAGAAATTACAGAAGGAAATTCACTCTGTACTGTTCCGTGGAAAACAATCGGTGAGAAGCATTTGGTCATATATGCAAAAAAAGGGCTGTGCACACTTGGGTGTGTGCACCGAGGTCACGGGAAGAGCAGTGTGAAGAGTGGTCTCCTCGGGTGGTGGGAGTCCCAGCTTCCTTTGCGAGACATGAGCATGGAGAGACTAGAACTGGTCCTTCTCACAGAAAAACTGTTGGTTCCAGCATTCTGCACGTTTCTACTAATAATTAAAATACTTCCTGCCTCTGAGATGCCTCCGGACACCCTTCACAGTGCTCAGAAATGCTGTCTAAATCAGGACGGTGTGATGACCTTTGGACCTTCCCTGGTGTGAGAAGTTTAGCACACTGAGTGTGATATACGAAAAAGACCGCCAGGTGTGGTGGCTCACACTTGTGATCCCAGCACTTTGGGAGACCAAGGCAGGAGGATCGATTAAGGCCGGGAGCTCGAGACCAGCCTGGGCAACATAGCGAGATGTTGTCTCTACACAAACAGCCCCCAGAAATTAGTGGGGCTGGTGGTGCGCACCTGCGGTCCCAGCTACTGGGGAGGCTGAGGTGGGGGGATCCCCTGAGCCCAGGAGGTGAAGGTCGCAGTGAGCTGTGATCACGCCACTGCACTCCAGCCCCGGCAACAGAGTGAGACCCACGTCACAGCCGTGCAGCTCCCTTCGCAAAGCTGGCCGTCGTGTGGTTTATGTTGGGGAATCAGTTCGTGGTTTAAAAAGTCAATGCAGAGAACAAGCCGGTGTGTTTTATGGAGAGGCTGTTTAATCTCCACCGTGGGACAGTAAATATTGGGCTGTTGCATCATCGTGAAGCTTAGGATCACAGTCTGGCGCCGTCTCCCTCCTCGCCCGGAGTCTGGTCTGTCCGGCCCGGTGTCCTCCCGGACCCTGGCCCCTCGTGCCTCCTGCCTGCGCCTGTGCCGTGTCCTCTCTCCAGAGGGGCCTTTCCTGCCTAGGACTCATCGTCGTCCCCCCCGGCAAAGCCATCCCGGACCTTCCAGACAGAACCTGCCGGCTTCCCTCAGCGCTTTGCACGGACTTTTGTCACAGTCCTGGGTGCGCAGTGTCGCCATCTCTGCGTCAGCCTCCCGTCCCCACCGTGGGCTCCTCCGGGGAGGTGTGGGCGTTTGTCCTCCAGGCGGCCCTCAGGAGTCCGGGGAGAAGACAGGGAGGCGGGCGGGGAGCGCTCCACACACTCGGAACACTTCTCTGTGCTTATTTCATTCTGGGTTTTCTTTTGGGTCCTTGGTGTTTTTAAAGAAACCCTTTCCTACAGTGAGCCTCCCTTCCACGCAGGGCTGTTTCGAGCACAGATCTGCTGGTGTCCGTGTGTACAAAGAGCAGGGGCCACCAGTGTCCGAGCAGCACCGAGGGGCGGAGGCGCCTCGCCTGCCTGTGTCCCCTGCGAGTCCCTCTGATGTTTTCCTCTCCAGCTGTCGCCTGGCTGCCTGGTGTCAGGGAGAATCAACTCTCTGGATAAACGTGGTCAACAGGGCCCATAGTCCCAGCTTTTTTCAGGCATTTTTCACGCCTGGAGCAGCCAGAGGACGCATGGGTGGCTCGTCGGAAGGTAATTTAGGGATCACCCGTGTAACTTTCCTGAGGTTTTCTTTAACACGGTTCTTCTGATTCAGTCTGGCCGGTTAAATCTAAATCTGCCCCTGAAAGCCATGCGGTGTGGGTAACAAGCACACAAATGAGCAGTCAGCTTTTTGTGCCCTTCAGGGCCTGGGACAACCACGGGATCTAGATGGGGCTGGAGCTAGAGGTCTTGAGCTCCTGTTCCTGAAATCATCTTCGTCCTGTGTCTGCCGCCTTCTCCTGCCACAGCCACACCCACACGTGCGAGCCCCCCGGGTGCCGTCGCCCTGAATTCTGAGACCGTCCAGCGCTTCCTTTGGTTTTGCCCCAGCGCCGTTGACTTCTGTTTACTGAGGAGTGTGCTGGAGGCAGGACAGGGGACATGGAAGGCTGCAATTTAAGAGTCTAAAAGGTTTGAGAACCTGAAGGAGGTTTAACAAGCCGAATCGAAGAATAAGACCTTTTTCAACTGGAGAGAATTTCCGTGATTGCATTATTGTTAAAATGAACATCTCTTCTGTTAAAAGCATTTGTAGATTATCTTTGTACCTTCACTTTCTTTCTGTCTGCCTTACATTAGGTCTCAGAGGAAGACGGGTGGAGTCACCTGGAGGTTGTTGGTGACTTGGGGTTTGGCTGCCTGTGGGGTCCGCCAGACTCTAGCTCTGATCCAGATTCTGCCCTTTACCTCCTCTGTGCCTGGGGAAGTCGGTGAAACTTTCTGAGCCACAGTTTCTCCAATAAGCAAAAACTGCCTCCAGAGGGGCTACCTGTTGGGCCTCCGACAGGGCTGCTGGGAGCATTAGCCGAAGAGCCGTCTGTGAGGGAAACCAGCAGGCTCTGGCGTGGAGTGGGTACCCGGGGACACCAGGATGAGGCCTGTCCCCGACAGGCACGCCCACATACGTGCATACGTGTGGATGTGCACATGCATACACACACGCGTGCACACAGGGTGAGGCACCGTGAAGCTGAGGCCACACTCCTAGGCTTTCAGCCCTGGCATTGTGGTTTCCGTCGCGGGGCCTGCTCTGGAGCCAGGCTGCTTTTCAGAAATACCTTCAGAAATGAGACTGGGAAACTTGAGTGAAAAATGTGTTGATTGCCCGAGGCACCGCTCTGCCTCCCCCCCGGCTGTTTTCCTGGAGTGGGATTTCCCAGTCACAGTGCTGCAGGGGCCAGGGACACGTCTAGGGTGCCATGGAGGCACAACTGTTGATCATGTTAATAGGATAAACAAACCTTCTTTGACACCATAGATAGCAGACGCTGTGCTTTCCTCCCCACCTCCTGGGCAGGGAAAAAATTTGAAGCTGGAAGGAATGGAGCCCTGAGCTTAATACAGTTACAGACCCAGAAAGAAAACAAAGGTGGGTACAAAGATGTGTTTTCAGGAGACAGAAAATTGTGAAATCGACCCATCAGCCGGCCCAGGACGGGCTCCCCTTGAGCGGCTCCTGGGACGGTGACGGCTGGGGGTGGCAGCCTGCGTGGCGGGTGGGAAGGCGGAGTTTGTGCCTGCGTGGTGGGTGGGAAGGCGGAATTCGTGTGGGAGACGGAGCTCCTGCGGAGCTGTGCTGTGTTCTAAGTAGAGGCTAGAATGGAGACACCTTACAGGGAGGCCTCACCAGCACCCTGTTGACAGTGAAGCTAAAGTCTGAACACACCCGTCACCTGTCAGAGGACAGACGGAGGCCATCTTTATAAGAGTGATTCTGCACAGACCGAGGAGAGGCTGGGTCCGACCGTTTCAGATGCCGCCAGGGAAGAGGGTCCAGCTCCCTGGCGCACATCAGGTTGGACGTCATGGCAGGTGATGGTTTGTGTGTCTTTTTTTTTTTTTTTAATCTGCTCCTTTTATTTACCAAATTTTCTATAATGAACAAGTATTACTTTTATAACTGAAAGTATTATTAGAGAAAACATGCATTAAACTTTCTTAGAATGTGAACATCCACTGTGTGACCTCAGCCCCGAAGTTTTAATGGCCACACAATCCAGGCTTATCCGGTGGTGCTCCCCAGAAGGTCCTCAGCTGAGGGAGGCAGCTGGCGTTCGTGGCCTCCTCTCGATGGCCCCGGCTGATGGCAGGGGATCTCTGGGACGCTGCTGAAGGAGCACCTGGGAAGAGGGCAGGACTTTGAAGGGCTGCGTGTTTTTGATCTTGCTCCCCAAGCCCCAGCCTCTTTGACCACACTGTTGAGCTGCCCATGTTCAGGGCAGATGCCTGGAACTGGTGAGCTCGAAGTTACAAATGGGGAAGCAAAGGGGACTCCTTGGGGACTCCGCTCTTTATGTCCAAATTATATATCAGTGAATCCTTTTGGCAACACCAAAATGCATGCTGAGTCCTTGAAGTGTGGGAAAAGATAAAAATGGTTAAATATGAAGTTTGCAGATTAAGACCAATTCAGGGGCCTCCACTGACCAGCGAGAGAATCAATCTGTGTCATCTTGTCTTGTCCCCTGGGATCCACTAATGGCTTTCTCCTTTATGGTGTCCTGTGCTGAGGCCGTAGCTCTGGTCACTCTTCCACACACCTTCCAGCTGCCGGCCATGAGCGGTGCCGTTTCTCAGCTGCAAACAGGCGGTGGGAGCCGAGGAGGGCGGGAAACTGGTGGGGCAGGAAAGAGACGGGAGATGTTATGGGGCCCAGCAAGCTAATTGATGATGCCGAGAGACTCAGTGCCTGCTGTGCACAGGCCACAGCGGGGTGGAACCTCAAGGGGTGTAACCATGGCTCCAAACTCAGGGAAAGCCAGTGGGGCAGGATGGAGGCTGGGAAGGACTGAGCAGGTGAGAGTCAGTGGCTCCGTCTGGGAAGTCGCAGTCGCAGAGCCGTCCTCAGTCCTCGGCCGAGAGGGAGTTTCTTAGCAGCAGCAGTGAAGGACGGGGGCGGGATGCAGTGCCCGTAACTGTGGGATCACAGGCCCATTACCTTCCCCCTCTGGACCTAAGTTCCCTGCCTGTGAGGTGAGAGCCTGAGGCCGTTCGGGATTAGGGCAGATGGGGTAGCTCGTGCCTAGTGGGGAGGGGGTGGTAAAAGCCGACACCAGTTGAGGCAGGGGACTGGGTCTGTGTGCACAGATGGAGAGACGGGTGCATTCCGCCTGGACCCAGTGGCCGTCACTCATCAAGCAGAAGGTCAGGGGGGAAGGGAAGGGAGTTCAGTGAGGCAGCTCTGCAGGGGAACCGCAGGCCAGGTCCCCCCTAACTGCTGCTCAGGAGTAAGTTGTCTAACTGGAGCGGCTCAACGATAAAAGACTGAAGATGGCCTCACCTCCCCTTCCCCCTCCCCTCCCCTACCTCCCCTGCCCTACCTCCCCTCCCCTCCTCTTCCCCCCCTCCCCTTCTCTACCTCCCCTTCTCTACCTCCCCTTCTCTACCTCCCTTCCCCCTCCTCTTCCCCCTCCCCTTCCCCCTCCCCTTCCCCCTCCCCTTCCCCCTCCCCTTCCCCCTCCCCTTCCCCCCTCCCCTTCCCCCCTCCCCTACCCCCTCCCCTACCCCCTCCCCCCTCCCCTCCCCTTCCCCTGCCTCTGCCTCCCCTGCCTCTGCCTCCCCTCCCCTGCCTCCCCACCCCTGCCTCCCCACCCCTTCCCCCTCCCCTCCCCTCCCCTACCTCCCCTCCCCTACCTCCCCTCCTCTTCCCCCCTCCCCTCCCTTCCCTCCCCTCCCCCCCTCCCCTCCCCTCCCCCCCCTCCCCTACCTCCCCTCCCCTTTCCCCCTTCCCTCCCCTGCCTCCCCTCTTTCCTCCCCTGCCTCCCCTCTTTCTTGACTGACAGAGTCTTGCCCTGTTGCCCAGGCTGGATTGCAGTGGTGCAATCATAGCTCATAGCAGACTCAAATTCCCGAGCTCAAGCGAATCTCCTGCCTCAGCCTCATGAGTAGCTGGGACTACAGGTTTGCTCCACCATGCCTGGCTAATTTTTGCATTTTTTGTAGAGACAGGGTCTTGCTATGTTACCCAGCCTGGGTGATTTTTTTTTTTTTTTTTTTAAATACCACACACTGTACTGCCATGCAATGTCACTGAATAACGCCGGCCAAACTACTCAGCATCCGGGCACAAAAGTCATCAGTGTGTGCAGGGAACTTCAGGCAAGCTCGTTAGGCCTGATGCTGTTGGGCACACGGTTCCTGCATCCGCCATCCCACTTTCTCAGCTTAGCGAAAGCAGCGATCTCTGAGGATCCTGTCGCTGACATCAGTGAGGGGCTTGCTGGGTGATGAGGTGGCACCGAAAGGCAGCGTCTCTGTTGGGTTATGAAGTAGCCACACGAAAAGCCAGTTGGCTGGGAGAGGGGGTCTCACTGCATCTCCCTGGACAGATGAGTCCCCTTCTTTTTCATTTACAACACGTGAGAACATTTGACATTTTGGCTGGTGAGGTGCGACTGTGCAGTTGTGATTTTTTGCCATCTTGAAATGTATTGATGCGGGATGAGATTCCAGCAGGCCCCGACGTTGGCAGGTAGAGCTCTCGTGCCGGCGAGAGTTGTGCATTTGTCTCCCTTTGTTAACCTGCGTTCTGTTACTGACTTCATTTCCGTTAAGTCATCCTATGAGGTGGGAAGGAAGAAAATGAAGTTTGGAAATGCTAGGAACTGCAGAACCCCAGAGAGGGTGTCACAACCCTGGCCCAGGGAGCTCCTCCCACGTCTGGGCTCCCCAAAGGCTGCAGCTCTTCTCTCATTCTCTCTTCTCTCCTTCTTGTCACCCACAACATGGCAAGGAGGGGGATGTGTTTCAGGCCTGTTAGTGTTACAGCTCTTTCAGTCCCACCATTCAGCAGGTCCTGAGTTCTTGTCCTGCGTCCAAGAAGAACGAGGTACACAGACAAGTGGACGGTGAGCAAGGCAAAGAGGTGCTTTATCGAGTGACAGTACAGCTCTCATGAGTCCCAAAGTGGGAAGCTCCTCTCCACAGGCAGGTCATTCTGACAAATGCAGCTCTCAGCAGAGAGGAGACCCAGAGTGGGAAGCTCCTCGCCGCAGGCAGGTCATGTTGCCGTCTGCCTGAGTCTGGCTGAGCCTGGGGGTTTTACAGGCTTCGAAAGGGAGGAAGTAGATGCTGATTGGTCCATTACAGGCTTCAGAAGGGAGGAAGTAGATGCTGATTGGTCCATTACAGGCTTCAGAAGGGAGGAAGTAGATGCTGATTGGTCCATTACAGGCTTCAGAAGGGAGGAAGTGGATGCTGATTGGTCCATTACAGGCTTCAGAAGGGAGGAAGTGGATGCTGATTGGTCCATTACAGGCTTCAGAAGGGAGGAAGTGGACGCTGATTGGTCCATTACAGGCTTGAGAAGGGAGGAAGTGGACGCTGATTGGTCCATTACAGGCTTCAGAAGGGAGGAAGTAGATGCTGATTGGTCCATTACAGGCTTCAGAAGGGAGGAAGTAGATGCTGATTGGTCCATTACAGGCTTCAGAAGGGAGGAAGTAGATGCTGATTGGTCCATTACAGGCTTCAGAAGGGAGGAAGTGGATGCTGATTGGTCCATTACAGGCTTCAGAAGGGAGGAAGTGGATGCTGATTGGTCCATTACAGGCTTCAGAAGGGAGGAAGTGGACGCTGATTGGTCCATTACAGGCTTGAGAAGGGAGGAAGTGGACGCTGATTGGTCCATTACAGGCTTCAGAAGGGAGGAAGTGGATGCTGATTGGTCCACAGGCAGCCATTGGCGGGCCTGGATAAAGCACCGTAAGTTCTCACTCTGATCCACAGAAGTGGCAGCACAGCCCCCAGACTTCAGTCCCTCCCTGGCCCGAAGGTGGGGTTTCACCGGGGACCTGCTCCTTTCCACCCAGGAGCCCCTCTGCCTCCTGCTGCCATTCGTGGCATCCATGGTGCCCAGGCTGTTGGTGCCAAAGGGTACCTGCGAGCCCAGGCCAAGCCACCTTTAGCACCCCCTTGGCCTTCATCCCCTGCTTGTTGGCACCCAAAGTCCAGAGGAGGCCGAGGGCAAGGGGTTGGCATGTTGGTACCACTCCAAGTGTGTGCACACCTGATCGGGTCACAACAGCGCCTGGGCTCGGCCACAGCTTTGCCCCGAATTGGAGTGGGCGCTGGGAGCGGGGAGAGGTCAGGCAGCAGGAGCAGGCTCTTCCAAGCCTGCTGGGGATAGGGGTGGTTTCTGGGCCTCCGAGAGTGCAGGGGCGCAGGGATGGCCGTGTCCACAGCTGTGGCTGGGGGGCTGCAGCTGTGCCTGGGAGGGTGGGGCTCCTGCCCCACCAACTTGGAAAGGGTTAGGGCTCCCACCCGTTCCTGGCTCCTGCCTGCTCTGGGGAGCACATTGCCCCACCCAGGCCTCCCCTGCCGCAGCCAGCGTTATGGCAGCGGCCACTCTAGACAGGCCATGATTTGTACCTAATAAATATGAGACGGGATAATGCACGGAATACTTTTTTTCATTTTACCATCTCAAGATGGGGATCTATTAATTATTTCATGAGTCCTAAAGCAACTTCTTGAATTTTCAGCTCCCCAAAAGCAAGCAGCTGCTTAGCGTAGCTGATTCTACAAGGAGTTGCGTTTCGCTTTCTCACAAGTGGATGCTGCCGTGTGCCTCACAAAGCCATGGTTGCGTGTGGTGAGGGGGTGGGCTGGTTGAGATGGCATTACTATGTTTCAGGAAAGTGGTGTAAAGATGAGAAATATTTGCATCCAGACACAGAGGGAGGCACCAAGCCAGCGTCTGATTTGCCAGACTCGCTGCTGGCAGTTTAAATGCCCTGTTGATTTTATTAAACATTCTTAATAAGAAGTTGGAGTTTTGTTTAGGCTAAAACCGTAATGAAAACAGCTGTCTTCGTTTTTCATAAACAGTGAGATCGCACAAGGATGAGGAATATCGTGCTGGACAGTGGAGCTGCCGTGGGCCCGGTGGGGGTGCTGCCCATGGAAGGTGCTGGGGATGTCCATCAGGTGCTTCTGGGATAGGGCCCAGGAAGACCAGACGGTTCTGTTCAGTTTATTTTATTCGTGGAGGCATTTCAACGGGAGAACAGATCTGTGATTGTGTTTCAACATTGTCTGAAAAAGGGAACTGGATCTGGGTGTCTGAGCTGTGAGCGTGAAACACAGAAAGGCCGTGGCTACCAAGAGCAGGGGACGGTGGGTTCCGCTGGAAGAGGGAGGAGGAAACTTAGCAGACAAAGAGTTAAAATCAGCCCTGGCTGGACCGTGTGTGCCGCGGGGACAGCCTTATTTTAGTCTGTTTAATTTTAAAGCTTCTGGCATCTGGTTGTCCCGGGGAAGCCAGCAGCAGACGGGTCAAGAAGGCAATTCTGTCGTCAAACAGAACGAGGTTCAAATTCAGGCACCACCAGTTTAGAAGCCAGGGAAACTCGGGCGAGAGTGTTCATTTCTCTGAGCTGCATTCCTTCCGTATAATGGGGATGATAATTCCGTATAATGGGGATGATAATTCCGTATAATGGGGATTATAATTCCGTATAATGGGGATGATAATTCCGTATAATGGGGATGATAATTCTGTATAATGGGGATTATAATTCCGTATAATGGGGATGATAATTCCGTATAATGGGGATGATAATTCCGTATAATGGGGATGATAATTCCGTATAATGGGGATGATAATTCCATATAATGGGGATGATAATTCTGCCTCACGGATTCTCCAAACTGCTGCCATCATCCAACTAGCATATTTTGATCCAGCAACCTTTTTCTTTTTTGGAGCATTGGCCTCGTGCCCACACAGGAAGAAGCAGACACAGTTGCCGTCTACAAGGGGGCAGTGGGCTTATTATCTACTTAACGTAAGACTTGAAAACAGGTGACCACAGCATGACGGTGTAAGTTCTGCCATGGAAAAGGTTCCAACAAAATGTTACAGTGGTCTCGGAGGGAGAATAAGGGGAGTTCCATGAGGAATATAAAAAACACAGATCCCTGAGCCGACAGACAGGCACTCACACTTAATAGGCAAATGGTTTCATCCACAGAATTGTTTAATCTCTGCAGAGGGAAAGCTAGTATAGGAAAAAAAAATCTTCAGCTGGTCAGTGTTACGCAAATTGTGATGGATGAAAACAAAATTCTTGAACCTGTCGTGGGTTTGTGGAGAGACGTAATACTGGGAACCGCAGAAGTAATACTGGGAATACATCAGAGCTCGAGGGGCTAGAGGGTGTCTGGACAGCTTGCGTCACGAACACACGCTGGGAGAACGAGAAGGCGTCGCTGAGGACGGCCAGGAGGAAGGCTCAAGGCGTGAGTGCTGGCGGTGTCCAGGCCGTCAAGACGACGAGTCCGCCGAGCAGCCTTCCGCATTCGCTTAGGAAGCAGCAGCCTCGGGAGCTGACGCCGCCAAAGCGCAAGCCAAGGAGGGTGAGGGGCCTGGCGGACAGCCCCCGGCCGTCCAGATCCAGGGGCGATGGAGGGAGCCTGGGAAGAGCAAGACCCTGGTCTGAGTCCCGCTGTGAGCGGCGTCCAGACCCTGGCCCCAAGTCCCTTCCTCTTCTGTTTGGGGTGTCCGATTCTTTGCCTCCCGTGGGCCCCTCCTGTGAGTACAGATGCTGTCACCGTGGGCGGGGATGGCTGACCACACACCCTCCCATCATACCCCTCCGTGCTCCATCTCATTGCCCAGCCCAGGGGCTTGACCTCTGCCTCTGGGGGTAGCAGAGCACTGGGCCCTTCTTATCTTCTGTGTGCCTCCCCGGCAATTTTCTGTGCATTTCTAAATTACACCCCTGCCGCCAGCACCACTGCCTAACTCTCCTCAAGACCCAATGTTTGACTTCACCTCCAGTGGCCACAAGCGAAATAAGTCACCAGGTGCCAACAGCGACCCTCTTCTTCCCGCCCTCAGCAGTGTGGGGGCCCGTCCAACAGCAGCAGCGAGGGTCCCCCGCAACCCCGGGACAGCTGTGCCGGCCTTCCCATCGGGGCACCTTGTACAGACATCGCGATGAAGTGCTCCTGCTGTGTGTCCTACGGGGGATCTGTGTTGTGTTTAGTCTGTGCACAGCCTCATTCGGCCCAGGCTCGTGGGCCAGAGCTGCATGTTGACACAGAGCGAAGAGTGAATCCTGCCAGGCTGCTGAGGCCGCGGCTGTCCCAGGGCACGTGTGATAAAGCTGAGAGCAAGGAGGTGCCCCGAGAGCTCTGGTTTGCGGAGAGAGAGAGAAGACAGGATAGACAAAAAGTAGCCAGAACTCTGTAGATCTCGGGGGAGTCAGTGAGCAGACAACGGTATCAGAGTGTGCCACGGTGGGGGCAGGAGGGCGGCCAGCAGGGACAGAGGAGGGCCCTCTGCCAGGGAGAGAAACAGCGGGTATGGGGGGGAAAACCAGTTGCTGAGAAGAGCCTGACCTGCCGTGAATTTGGGCCTATCAAGTGAGCAGGTGTTAGTTGTCTTTGCACTGCTGCAAAGGAATACCTGAGGCTGGGTAATTTATAAAGAAAAGAGATTTATTGGGTTCATGGTTCTGCAGGCTGTACAAGAAGTGTGGTGCCAGCATCTGTTTCTGGGGAGACCTCAGGAAGCTTCCACTCGTGGCATAAGGCAAAGGGGGGCCAGTGCGTCACATGGTGGGATGGGGAGCAAGAGAGTGACAGGGGGGTTCCAGTAGCTTTAACAACCAGATATCCTATGAACTCATGACCACAGGGAGGGCACCCAGCCACGAGGGAGCCACTGCATGACCCAGACACCCCCCTCCAGGCCCCACTTCCAACACTGGGCATCTCATTTCGCATGAGATTTGGAGGAGACGGACATCCAGACCATAGCAGCAGGGTGAACAATGGGAGGCACAGTGGGGTGCAGCCACCTGGGCCTGCAGCTGGCAGTGGCCAGCCAGGGTGAGCATCTGCATCCCTTAAACTGTCCACCAGCCCTTTCCAGGACGCTGTGCTTCCTGCTCGCTGGGGCAGTGCAGACAGGTTGCGACTGATGTCGTGGAATCCCAGGGCTGCTGGAAGGTGCCTGCATTTCACTTCTTTCAGGGTACTTACGTCTTATGCCTCCCGATCTCCTCTGCCTTAGCTGAACCTGGAAGGACAGTGCACTCTCTCTAGACCTGGGCTGATGCATCTTTGAAAATGCCTTTAAGGTTTCCTTAGCTCCTGAGGGTTCGGATTCTGCCCAGTCAGTCACGATCCTTCCCTCTGGTCTCCTGTCTGGTTCCCGGTGCAGTTTGATTGTGCCTTTGATGGATGGCCAGGGCTCACCCTCCTCCCTCCACGTCCTAGTGACGGGGAGAGGCTGATGGCCAAAGTGGTTCCTGGAGGGCTGTGACTCTTCACTCTGTCTTCCGTGTTGTATCCCGACTTTAGATGACGCTGTTCTTCTAGACAGTACAGGGAAAGTGGCAGAACTAGGATTTGTCCGTCTCCCTCTTCATGGGCCACCTGAATGAGTGTGTGTGCAGTTCTTTACTGAGCTTCAGTTTGGGATTGCCTAGGGATCTCCTTTGCCTGGCTTTATTTCTCTCCTTAAGAATTTGGGCCTATCAAGTCAGAGTTTGCTGCACAAAAAAGTTCCTAGAGTTAGGTTGAAACTAACCAACAATCATTTTATCTGGTTCATTTACTTCCTTTATGATGATGTTCATTTAAGACTTTACTCATCCTCTGTGTATTTTTAAGGAAGGATCTGAAAAATGATAAGAGATTAGTATTTTGTTATTTTATATTTTTAGTAAATGTGACATTCTAGTTGAGGCTAAATATGTACAGACGTGGAACAGAGTTAAAAGTGTTTGTGAGTGGGAAATAGATGGAAATAAATACTAAAGACTTATAGCTTGTGATTTGTTCAGTATCACTTAGCAACATCAATATTTTTGTCTGCAAATAAAGGTCTCCTCTTTGGTACATGTTGAAAATATTTGTGCGCTTGCATGTTTGTGACCTTGTGTACACATCATCTGAAGCAGAAGGATCATTTTGGTTGTGGCTGGGTTTATGGTACTTAATTTGGGTGTCTAGACACTGTTATAGTGACAGAAAAACGTCTGAAGATGTGAGACGAGATTTTGAAGAATGGCGTTCT
The DNA here is from genome assembly GCF_043159975.1 of Macaca nemestrina. Classification (NCBI taxonomy): domain Eukaryota; kingdom Metazoa; phylum Chordata; class Mammalia; order Primates; family Cercopithecidae; genus Macaca; species Macaca nemestrina. Next base: position 83,735,153 of record NC_092143.1, read on the forward strand.
TAAAATATGTCTGTAAACTGCCTCTTAACACAGAAATAAATTACAGAGTTAGAAAAATCCTAAGTTAAAAGGATGTGTTTCTTCTGAGATAATTATTTGCATGGTTTGAAATCACTTTTTCTTTATCAGAAGCTGAAACATGATGTTCCCTGAGCTGTGCCGAGAACAGGGGGTGATTCCCATTAGCAGCTGTGGAACTTAATTAATCTTTAGTTTTCTGATACCTTTATTTTGTAGGTCTTTCCTGGTGCAGGCCCCCTGGCTAACCTCCATTTCTACTGCTGATACCCGTGTCTGTCCTTCACGTGGAGGCCGTCACCTTGCCCCCCACCCTCTGTTGTGCTGCGTGTTTCCTGTGTGTCCCCCCTCTAGGGTTCATACGTGGAGCAATCTGCATTGGTCTCGCGAGCGTGTCGGTGCCCTAGGAGAGTAACGCCAACCAACTGCCCCTTTTGTCAGGTGGAACCGATTTCTCTTCCCTGAAATTCTCATCTGTGCAGTTAATTAGTGAGTGACCTCCCCACCAAGGCTCTCTGAACGTCTCTGTAGCCCATTTTAACTCTCGGTGTGTTTTATTTCTTCTAATTATTCTAGTCACATAGCTGGCATTTAATCACACGATCCCACTTTTGTCTGCTTTGTGTTTGAATGGATAATGGAATGATCGTACTTTCTCTGCTTCCCTGGTGCCGGATACACAGTAGGCATTCTGCAAATAGTTATTGAGCCAACAGATCAAGGAATACTTCATAAGGAGTACAGGCATTAAAAATGTTTTTATATTCCCCTTGTTTGCTAAAGTTCAGTTGTTTGAACTAAAAATATAGTTTTCAATATAAAAATATTTTAAGTTATGGCCAGAGTCCAAAGTTAGCCCATAGCAATGTATACAACTCAGAAGGTAAATGACTAGCTGTTTTTATGTGTTTTTCTCAGTCAAGGGAGTCAAATGAAATAAACTAGTTGTATATTTTGGTAGTACTATTTTAAGCATTTACCTTAAAATGTAGCTTTAAATGGAGCCTTTTCTGTTAATTTTTTTTTTCATCTTTATGTGGTCAGGTCTCGTGTGTAAGGGTTGTGTGTTACACGTGTAGACAGCATCAGCGTCTACACCTGGCTCTCCGTGTGAACACCTAGACGCCTGAGGCTCGGGGTCCAAAGACATTCTCAAACGGATCTTCACAATTTTTTGCTACAATAACCTATTGCCCTTTAATGATGTTTTATTTAGGGAACACTAATATTCAGGAACATTATAACAGAAATTATTTTAATACCTTTGACCATTAAAAATTAGATTTTAGTGATATTTCCACTTTCAAGTGGAAATCTGTGATTTATGTAGACACTCCGCCCCCAAGGAGGGAGCCTACCCCTGGCTGCCAACACGGGGACTGTGCGTTGTGACGCCCTCCCACACGTACAGCGTGAAAGGAGGAAAGAGCAGCTGCGTGGCAGAGAAACCTGATAAACCCCCCAGGTGATCACGCCAACACTGACGCCGGCGCTACAGTGCTCTGATGTGCTGGGAGTGACTCTGTACCCTGTGGCCTTCTCTCCCAGACCCTCAACGTTAGTCTAATCACGAGCGAAAAGAGCCGACAGATCCTAGTCAAGGAGGATTCTACAAAATACCTGATTGTTATCCTCAAACTTGTCAAGGTCATCAAAAACAAAGAGTCAAAGACACCGTCGCGGCCAAGAGGAGCCTAAGGAGACACAGTGACCAAAGGCGACGAGACATCCTGGGTGGGATCCTGGGACGGAAAAGGGACATTAGGTGAAAACGAAGAAAGTAGAAATAAACGATAGACTTCGGTTAATTTTTTAAAAAGATAATCAGCAAGAGGAAAGAATGGCATTCAGTGGAACCGCTGAACCTCAACACTACCTTTCTGCATTGGTTTGGGATACGTTTTCAGTCTGATTGCAAATAACACAGAAGTAAAATGAGTCACAGCTTACCTCCTCCCTCCCTCCCTCATCTCTTCCTCCTCTTTTACCTCCTCCCTCCTTCCCTCATCTCTTCCTCCTCTTTTACCTCCTCCCTCCTTCCCTCATCTCTTCCTCTTCTTTTACCTCCTCCCTCCTTCCCTCATCTCTTCCTCCTCTTTTACCTCCTCCCTCCTTCCCTCATCTCTTCCTCCTCTTTTACCTCCTCCCTCCTTCCCTCATCTCTTCCTCTTCTTTTACCTCCTCCCTCCTTCCCTCATCTCTTCCTCCTCTTTTACCTCCTCCCTCCTTCCCTCATCTCTTCCTCTTCTTTTACCTCCTCCCTCCTTCCCTCATCTCTTCCTCTTTTTCTCTTTGTAGAAATGACTCAGCTGGTTTACTTTTGATTAGATAGCTTATGTTCTCTTACCTATGAAATTCAATATTAGATAAATTGTTGATTTTCAGGTCACTGTTTTCATTTAAAATGGGCTAGAAAATGCAGACTATAAATGTCTACAATTTTTTATATAGCCCTATAAGG